>NC_066624.1:4853888-5155694 GCF_025201925.1 Gopherus flavomarginatus | reverse complement strand
AATAAAGATGTTGAACAAAAGCAGACCCAGGACCGACCCCCGGGGCATTCCACTTGATACTGGCTGCCAACTAGACATGGAGCTGTTGATCACTACCCACTGAGCCGAACAATCTAGCCAGCTTTCTACCCACCTTATAGTCCCTCCATCCAATTCATACTTGTTTAACTTGCTGGCAAGAATACCGTGGGAGATCGTATCAAAAGCTTCACTAAAGTCAAGATATATCACACCCACCACTGGATTCTGGAATCCTGCAATTCAAAAGGCCAATATAAATCTAAATCATTCATCTGTTTTACTCATATTCATTGGTATAGAAAACAAACCGCAGCCTATTAACAATCTCACCACCTGGAATGATCCATCAGGATTACGCATTCCTACAGCAGCGCTTCAGGGCCCAGATCAGAAGGAAACACTTGCTGTGCTGGGGACTGCACCTACAGGAAGACGAGGTCCCATCAGAACCAGTTCAATGTTACAGAGCCAAGCTACAGCAAGGGAGCGTCACAAACAACAGGGGGGTGGGGGGGCACAGGGAGGCCAAGGGTTACCCAGGCTCCGTGTCTCATTTGTCTGTGAGTCACTGATGCCAGCCCAGGACTCGGGGACCAGAGACGTGCTGGCTGGGCCCAGGTCTCACCGCCACAGGCCGGAGATGTCCCACCGGCTGGAAGTAGGTCAGTGACTGGCCCCGAACGGGCAAGAGGGTGTCAGCCGGGGCCCCTCACCGCCCGCGGGGGGGGGGGGTGTCAGCCCAACAGGTTGACCCGGCCCGGCTCAGCGCTGCTCAGGGGCGGAGGCCCACGGGGGGGGGTGGCGCGAGCCCTGCGGGGCAGACGGACGGTCAGAGACAGCAGCGCGAGCCGCAGCGCGCGCGGTGGGCGGGTCATGACGTCACTCGGAGGGGGGGGTGAGTCAGCCACGATCCCGGCAGCCGTAGCGACGACGCTTCCTGCAGTGTCAGGCGGGGGGGGGCTGACAAAGGGGCTCCGCGCAGGCAGCCGGCGAGCCAGGACCCGGCGGGCCCCGAGGGGTGAGTGCGGGAGCCGGCAGGGCCGGGGGGTCGGCGGCTCCCCCGGCCCCAACAGGGGAGCCCCGGGGCCGGATCGGGGCCCCTGACAGGCCGGGCGCGGCGGCGGGGACGGCGAGATCCCCGTGAGTGCGGCGCGAAGGGGGCTCGCGGCAGCTCGGGTCCGTGCGCCTGGGGGCTGAGGGCGGCTCCGGGCCCCCGGGGGGGTCCTGTCCCTCCCCGCGGGCGGAGCCGCGCTCCCGAGGGGCGGCTGGGCAGCGGCAGCTCCGGGTCTCGCCGGCGGGTGCAGAGGGCCGGGACCCTTGGCAGCGCCGGGTCGGGCTCTGGCCGCGGAGCCCCCCGCGCTATTGACAGGTCCCGGCACAGCAGCCTCGTCCGGCCGCTGTAAACACGCTCACGTGGAGCAGCTGCCGAGCCGCCGCGCGGGGGCGCTCCGGAGCCTGGCTGCCCCGAGCCGGGACTGGGAGCTGCCACCAGGGAGCCAAAGCCTCCCGGCCACAGCTGTGCGCCCAGCGGGGTCCTGAGAGCAGCAGCCAGGCTGGGACGGGCCTCCCTGCCCGCTGCCACTTGCCCGGGGCGAAGGAGGAGAGGGTTGGGAGGTCACCCAGCCTGCCCCTTCCTCATGCAAGGGAGAGGGCCCTGGAACCCCTCATCCTCAGCTCGCACTGCCGCTGGGTTAGGATATTTGACTCTCTGTTCGCCCCTATCTCGAAAATCAAACGCTGGGAAGTCTCAGAAACTAAGTAGGGCAGGGCTGGAACTGGAGAGGGGAGCATCGATTATGCCATAGCTTTCTGCTCACTGCTGGAAAATATTTTGAAAAAGTTAGTGTGTGCCAATACTTCCCCTTCTGGTGCCCCAGCTGAGGCATTACAGTCAAGGAACAATGTTAAGGACAGTGGTACACCAAGGGTTGGCCAAGATGGACTCTTTGGCCTGGTCCACACTACACAGTTAAATCGATTTAAACAGCGTTAAATCGATTTAACACTGTACCCGTCCACACTACAAGGCACTTTAAATTGATTTTAAGGGCTCTTAAAATAGATTTCTGTACTCCTCAACGAGAGGAGTAACCCTAAAATCGATATTACTATATTGATTTAGGGTTAGTGTGGATGGAAATCGAAGTTATGGGTCTCATTCTTTTACTGTAGCTACCCAGAGTGCACCGCTCCGGAAATCGATGGTAGCCTAGGACCATGGACGCACCACCGAATTAATGTGCCCTACTGTGGATGCATAAAATCGATTTTATAATATTGGTTTTATAAAACCGGTTTTAGTAATTTCGATTTTATGCTGTAGTGTAGACGTAGCCTGAGTCTCATTAGTATGTTTAGGAAAAACGGATTTTTTTCCCAGCTAGCCCAACTCAAAAATCAGTTTCTCACAGACGCTTGGATTTCTTTTTTCCTGATTGACAGCTTTCCCTGACCTGGGAAAAAACAACTGGGTATGTTAATACTGTATATTTCCATTTAAAAATATTGTAAGCACCACAAAAATAAGGAAATTCAGGTTGAGATTGATTTACATTATTGAAAATCCTGTATTACCTAACTAAACCAGAATGAATCAGAAATTGTGTACAAGTATTATTTAGAATTTCCTTGTTTTTGTCTTTGTGACCTAGCTAATTTTATGCAAGTATAATTTTTAGCATTCATTATTTAAAATATCTTTCAAGTGAAAGAATTCCCATAGAAACTTATAAAATTGAACACAATAAATCATCCTACTAGTATCTCATTCATATGATGTAATAGATAATATTCTGAGATTATTAGATCTCAAAGCACCTTGCAAGTATTACTTGCATTTCACAGTGCCATATGAGGTAGGTAAATAGTACATCTCGACCCGAATATAACGCGACCCAATATAACACTAATTAGAATATAACGTGGTAAAGCAGTGCTCCAGGGGGCTGCGCACTCTGGCGGCTCAAAGCAAGTTCGGTATAACATGGTTTCACGTATAATGCGGTAAGATCTTTTGGCTCCCGAGGACAGCGTTATATAGGGTTAGAGGTGTAGTACAACCATTCTGGCTCCTCTTCTGTAAAATATGCTTCCGCGTAGCCCCATAGATTTCAATGGGACAACATACACACTTCAATACCTTGCTGAATTGAGGCCTTTATAGACTAACAATCTGGGGCACGGAGAGGTTAACTAATTTGCTCAAGATCACATAGTGAGTCAATGACAGCTAGAAATAGTAGAACCGAGCTGTCTTGACTTCTGATTCTGCACTCTAAATCACTAGATAACTCCCCCTCCCAAGTAATTACAGGAAGTTTAACATGTAGATTGTGTAGGAATATGTTAAGGCCATCTAAAATTACCCTGATAAATAAACAAATCGAACGAAATTCCAACACCTCAATCAATTTTAATACTTAACTTTAACCTCAAACTATTGGATTTCTTGACAAATCTGAAAGGACAATAGTTTCTTACTGGTCTTTTAGTCTGTAATGATTCTGAAGGAGACTGTGTCTTACTGTGTATATACATAATGAAAACATATCAATATCCTGATCATATTTTGGAACTTGACAGTTTGAGTATATCAATGGGGATGACTTTTACAATATGTATTATTTAGCTAGTACAGTGGTTTTCAACCTTTTTTCGTTTGTGGACTCCTAAAAAAATCTTGAATGGAGATCGGACGCTTTTGAAAATCTTAGAGATAGTCTGCGGACCCCTGGGGTTGAAAAACCACTGAGCTAGTAAATGATAGCTCCATTGCAATGCCTTGTATGTATTACATTGTAACAAGACTTCTTAAATCGGAGATGTGCAGTTTAAAATCTCAGAAAAGTAATGTACATATTAAGGTCTTTTTAAAGAGTAGCTCATTGTTCTGAATAAATTGCTTACCCAATTTCCCCCTTTTAAAAAAAGCCATTTGTACTCCTGAATACAAAAAAGGAGTATAGACTGTGCTCAGAAACCATGGTGATGAGCTGGTTATAAGAACATGAGTAGAACAGAATCTTAATTTTGAAAACTTGTTGATTTTATTTTCACTTTTTTATTAAACTAAAAAGTAGCCAAAAATCAAAGTTCTGTGCTTGGAGAAATAAGTTACATTTTAGTCCAGCTTTTCTCTGCCAAGTTAAAACCTCTTGTAAAAAGGAGTTTCTAAGGGAAATGCTGGCAAAAAAGTGCTATCATGACACAAGCAGTGTACTTTTAGATACTTTATGGAGGAAGATTCCTTTACTGAGCTGGAAAGTCATCAGTGCAGAGTAGCTGTCATACTGTATAGTCTGTTGGCAAAACAGCTAACTCTGCTAAAATGATATGACCTGTGTGCAAGTGGATCCCTGCACCTGCAGAGTCTCCTTGACATCACTGAGGCTCCATACAGATGCAGGAGTCCACCTGTGTGGATTAGTTTGCAGGAGGCCTTAGGCCCTGATCTGCAAAGACTTATGCCCATGCTTAGCTTTGTGTGTTGTTAATAGTCCCGTTGGTTCTAATGAGCTTTGTGGTTATAGACTTCTTTTCTAAAGCACTTTGAAATCTACTATGACCTAGGTATTATTATAATTATACCAGCAAACCCTTCAGTATAGATGTAGCTTATAAAAAGTGCTTTTACTAGTTTAGTTTATACTGATTCAGCAAGCAAAATAAGTTATACTAACAAAAGAACTTATATGCTGGTATAACTATCATCGTAAAGGCTTTTGCCAGTAAAGTGTTGTCACAAAAAAAGTCATGTTCCTGACTGATGTTGCTATGACACTAAAGTCTAGAGTACACTTGGCTTGGTCCCTTATATTGCTGAAAACTTACTACTTTCCATTGATACCAGTTTGAATGATAACTTTTTACCCAGCCAATTAATGACCAGTAGAAGCAAGAGCATGATGCATATGTATATTTAAAAAAAACACATAAAAAAACATGACATTTGGAGTTGAGGTAGGATCAGGGAATCTACAATGAATCCAATGTATGTGTTAAAATAAAAAGAAACAGTAATAAAATGTAATATTGAAGAATAAAGAATCACATTTATTGGAACTTTAGTAATCCAATAAAATATTTCAAAATATCCAAAAATATATTTTCTGTTAGTTATTCAATAATGTAGTAAGTATGTTTAAAACAATCATTAGAAAAAAATCTTGTACAGTTTAGCCAAATTAATATATGTAGATTTTATATTAATGAGAGCTTTAGTATCTTATTTCTTATGTTCCTGAATTGCTTACTGTATATTGCACTGTAATTAGCTTTTCCTAATTCTCTTTTCTTCTATTGCCTGTAAGAAATAGTTTATTTGAAAACAGTTTTGTATTCCTGTGAGCTGGCATTCTTTCAAGATAGACCCTGATACAGTTCTTGTGTTTAAATGAAACTGTGAATATTATTTAGCAATAGCACATTGAGATGCTCAAGTCCCACTAATTAGACTTGCTGTGAAAAATAATTGCAGAGCTTATTTATCTTTTCTGGAACAAAAAGTATTTACCAAAATTCTGAGAAGAGCACAGAATCTAAATGGCCATTTGCTGATATGTAGCCTATTTAAAAAGTGTTTTGAAAAAGAAATAGAACATCAGTCAGGAATATGATCATCAGGGATTTGCTATCAAAAGAATATAATTAGCATTCTAGTCTACTAGAAAGTAATCTTGGGTTCTGAAAGGAGATTGGATTTTAGGAAAAAAGATACTGGAATAAAGTAGTTAGTCTTTGGGAGGACAATATGCACCTACTCCTAGAGAATTTTTTAAAAATATATATTAATTAATTTTTAAAGTTTTTACATCTTGAACCAGAACTAAATTTTGTATATTGGGTAGAGTGTGCACTAGTGATTTTAGGCCCTTTTGGATGTTTAGGTATCAAAAGCTGAAATTTTGTGAAAATTAGCTCTGATATAAAATATTGGCACTTTGAAATGTAATTTCATGATTTAAAACAGAAAAATAGGCATTTATTTACCATCCATAGCGTTAGAGCTGTGTCTGCACTAGGGAATTCTAGAAACAAAATTACCACTCGTGCAACCACCAGTAAGGCTGCACATGAGTAACAGGTTTAGTCAATGTGGTGGTAAAATGCTGGAAACCACTAGGAGCCTCATCTCCATGGGTGACAGCACAAGTGGGATTTTTTAAAATTAACATTTCCTAGCATACGCCCAGCCTAAGAGTCTCCAGTCAGACTCTTGGTGTCCTCCTGGGACTATTAGCCTGTAGAAAACATAGTGAAATACTATTTTAGGTCACAATCCTGCAAAGACTTAAACACCTGCATAACATCATGCACTGTGAATAGGCTTGTTCACTACAATGGAATTACTTAGTGCATAAAGGCAAGCATCTGTATACATATTTGCAGGATTGGAGCCTTATTTTTATCTTATAAATTACATTTGGGAGTGTGATATGAACAGATTGTGGGGTTTTGTTTTTTGTTTTATCTGGACTGAGATTTCTGAAATGAACTTGAAAAATCTGGAGGAGGAAAAAGATATTTTTGTTACACACTGGGGAAAACAATCATTCTTAATATCAACTTAAATAATAACTACAAACTTAGCTTCAGTACATGTGATTGAAAAATCCAAAACCTACCCTGTACTATTGAATGACAAATATCTTATACATCCTACTTGATTTTTAATTCACTGGCTTTACACTGAAATACTATTATGATCAGACTTCAGAGGTGCAATTAGACAAAGAATAAAGGTCTTCCTGATTCTGTTGTTCTGAATCTTTGCACTGTGACCTGGCTCTCATACAAACATGATATACATAATATATTGTACTGTACCTTGGGATATTTCAGTTAGGCTGCTGATGTGAATTCATGCTGACCAATATTGTCTCATTGTTTCCTTGTACTCTCCTGTCTGTCTGCCTTGATCCACCTGTTGTCTCGTCTTATATTCAGGTTATAAGCTCTTTGCTGCAGGGATTGTCTTTTTGTTCTGTGTTTGTAGAGCCCTTAGCACCATGGGGTCCTGGTCCGTGACTGAGGCAAGAATAGTTAGCAGGGGTCGGCAACCTTTCAGAAGTGCTGTGCCGAGTCTTCATTTAGTCACTCTAAATTAAGGATCCACGTGCCAGTAATACATTTTAACGTTTTTAGAAGGTCTCTTTCTATAAGTCTATAATATATAACTGTTGTTGTATGTAAAGTAAATAAGGGTTTTAAAATGTTAAAGGAGCTTCATTTAAAATTAAATTAAAATGCAGAGCCCCCTGGACTGGTGGCCAGGACCCAGGCAGTGTGAGTGCCACTGAAAATCAACTCGCATGCCACTTTCGGCACGCATGCCATGGGTTGCCTACCCCTGCACTGCAGGTATACAAATAGTAATAATGAAAGGAAAGCATATTTACTTACTTCATTGCAGTTTTTAAAATGGGTGAAAACAAAACGTCAAAGATGAGTAGAGTTATGTTAGCTTAAACATTTCTGAAGGCACTTAAAATAATTATAAACAAGCTCAAAACCAAATGTCAAGTGCTGTATCTATGTATCATCTGCTGTCTGATTAGGTTCTATGGATTTGCAAAAACAAAACACAATCATCATTCCATTTCCTTTCTTCTGCAGAATTGCCAAAATGCGTTGGAATTCTTAAATGATTCCAAACCAGAAGTCTGTTTGGGATACAAAATCGTAAGAGCAGAAGAAGCAGCAGGAAGGATTCGGTGCCAATGCAGCAACAAAAAAGACAGCCAGAGTTAGTGGAAGGAAATCTTCCTGTGTTTGTGTTTCCTACAGAGCTTATATTTTATGCAGATGACCAGTCAACACACAAGCAGGTGTTGACTCTATATAACCCCTATGAGTTTGCCTTAAAATTCAAAGGTGGGTTTCCTAGGTTCAGTTTCATTTGAGGTTTCCTTTATCAGTCTACCTGTAGTTTATGTAACAAACATAAGTTATGAAAACTGTAGCGTTAGGCAAAAATTCAGATTTGTCTTTTACCACACTCTGGTTGTTTGTTAAAATTTGTACTGCTGCTGGATTATACCATGTAACCACCCATGTCCTTTTCATTTCAGTTCTTTGTACAACTCCAAATAAATATGTCGTTGTCGACGCCGCAGGTGCAGTGAAGCCTCAGTGTTGTGTTGATATGTAAGTAAAAATAGCTCAGTTCTCCTTAACTGCTGAAGATTTGAATAACTACATCAGCTAATTGTATGTCTAAACCTCAGCTAGTATTTAAAAGGCACATTTTAAACTACACTACAGAAAATACTAACCTCTGGGCCCACTACATCATTCACATTTTGTTAAACATTAAAATACCTTAGTGCTTACGCAAGTTGCTTGGTAATTCTAAATTAGCTGGAGAAAATTAAATACTTAACTATATAAAGTAAATTCCTGCTTTAATCGGGTAAAACCTCAGTTATACACCTCTACCCTGATATAACGTGACCTGATATCACATGAATTCTGATATAACGGTAAAGCAGCGCTCTGGGGGGGCTGTGCACTCTGGCGGATCAAAGCAAATTTGATATAATGCGGTTTCACCTATAACACAGTTAAGATTTTTTTGGTTCCCGAGGACAGCATTATATCAGGGTAGAGGTGTATTAATGAGCAGAGACACACTGTATGTTGCTAAATTTTATGAATTAGCAGGAAAAGTAAAGAGTGACTCAAGGACACTGAATCCCAAAGTGTAAGTTGTAAAATTATTTTGGCTAGCGTACAGTACTCGTTTTAACAATATCACAGATTCTCGTTCTATTGGCTCTTCCTCCCATTTTTGTAATTTATGACAGGGGCATTAGATAGGTGCCTCTTTTTACTTGTGTAAATATGAATAAACAATAATAGAGTGCAAATAAATAGATTCTATGGCATAGTTTTAAAAGTAAGTCGTACTAATATGAACCACACTAGAATACTTTGCTATAATCTAAGGTTTTTTGCTAAGATGGATGAGATCACCAGGCTTGGGTTTTTTTGGGTGAGAATTATTTACAGATTGGCAAAGTGAGAATCTGTGAAATTCTAACATGCATGCATTCAGTGGGCCGTATAACATAGTGAGGATACTTCTGCTGCCTGTTCAGTGAAGATACCTTTGCCTACCATTTTTTAAATCTCTCTTCTCCTTCCTTGACCCGAACTCACTCGCAGAGAAGGGCTGATGGGCAGTTAAGTGTTACCTTCGAAATCCCCAAATGTTAAATAAGGCTTCTAGTTTTTTGCTTTAACCATGATTTCTCAGTATTGACTGCTGTAATTCGGAGCAGAAAAAATTGGTAAATATTCATTTAATTCAAAATAGCCTGACATGTTTCAGCTTCTCTGTGTTAGCTTCATGCTTATCTACATGACTTCAAGGCTGCAGTGTGTGCCTTGTGAGCATGAAGTATCCAAAATAAATACAAATAAAAAGGAAATTGAGTTTTCTGATTAAGCATTTAGTTACCCCAAAAAGCATTCTTTATATTTTCTGGCCAATAAATGCCATTAACGAAAGACCTACTTGTAATGAACTCTTGGTTCTCTGCAGAGCAAATGACACAACTCTAATATGAGGCACCAATCTGGTACTGTGGCACTGGCCTCATCAGGAGTGATTGGGATTTCAAGGAAGTAACCAACTAGCATTTCCCATTAGAAAGCATCAGCGGGTAGGGATAGCAATCCTGTTAAAGGCACAAAAATGATCAACACATACCAGTGCATGGAATGTTTCTATTACTGTAATTCAGTGAGTCATTCTGGTCTCTATCTGATCTTTATGGAATTTTGATTGAATATCTTTGAGTCCATCTCAGAAAATATTAGTTTCCTTAGTTAGGTCTCCAAGAATATTTTTTCAGCAGCAAATACCCAACCCCGTTTTGGGGGATGTTGTCTCAGTATGGGTAACGTTCTTGGAACTATGTTTATTGCTGTGAGGTTAGGATATGAACTGTGCTATATACGTATGGCCCTTTGCCAGATAAACCAATATTCTACAGAGCTTCTAATTATGCAGTGCTCTCCAGTAAGAAACAGGAGAATGTATCTTTTTATATGGGTCTGTAGAGAAACATCTGTTTGCTTGACAGTAACTGGGTATGGTCAAACAGAATCTTTACATAATTCTGTGCTTAGACTGATGCGTAGAAGCATGGTACTAATGATAGAAAAGAATTTAAAGCAACACAAGAAGTCTTGAAATCAAAGGCTTGATGCTGCAGCTCTGACATAAGCAAAAGTGCATGCCTGAGTAAGGACTGCAGGGTCAAACCTTTGTTGCTCATTGATCTACTCAAGACAGAGCCCACTCTTCACCAAATGACAGTTGCCTGGGCACAGGTGAAATAAATTTACTTGATGAAACTCCATCATGGCCAAACTTATTTGCTTCTAAGGTTACGAAGAAGCTCCTATGTTCAATAAGCATATGGTTTACAGGCTGATGTATTTCAAACCTTTGTCATTCTCTGTTCCCTTTTGAAAGCCCTACTTAAACTACAAGTTAATTTTAGGCATACCCACAAAGGCTTGTTATTAAAATACTAGGTATCTTACTGTGATCATTGTCATAAACACATAGGTAAAGGTTAATGTCTCTTTTACCTGTAAAGGGTTAAGAAGTTCAGTAAACCTGGCTGACACCTGAATAGAGGACCAATAGGGGGACAAGATACTTTCAAATCTTGGTGGAGGGAAGTCTTTGTTTGTGCTTTTTGTGTTGTTGTTGTTCGCTCTTGGGACTAAAAGGGACCAGACCATACATCCAGGCTCTCCAAATCTTTCTGAATCAGTCTCTCATGTTTCAAACTTGTAAGTAATCAGCCAGGCAAGGCGTGTTAGTCTTATGTTTGTTTTCTCAACTTGTAAATGTTTCTTTTTGCTGGAAGGATTTTTACCTCTGTTTGCTGTAACTTTGAATCTAAGGCTAGAGGGGGTTTCCTCTGGGCTATATGAATCAGAGTACCCTGTAAAGTATTTTCCATCCTGATTTTACAGAGATGATTTTTACCTTTTCTTTCTTTAATTAAAGCTTTCTTTTTTAAGAACCTGATTGATTTTTCCTCGTTTTAAGATCCAAGGGGCTTGGATCTGGACTCACCGGGGATTGGTGGGGGAAAGGAGGAGGATGGTAAATTTCTCCTTGTTTTAAGGTCCAAGGGGTTTGGATCTGTGTTCACCAGGGAATTGGTGAAGTCTCTCAAGGCAACCCAGGGAGGGGAAAGTTAATGGGGGACAGAAAGTGCCCCAGACACTGAAATTCTGGGTGGTGGCTGTGTTACCAGATCTAAGCTAGCAATTAAGCTTAGAAATGTTCATGCAGGTCCCCACATTTGTACTCTAAAGTTCAAAGTGGGGGAAAAAGCCTTGACAATCATAAAATCCAGTTTCTTAAATTTCAGTCCATAATGCAGACATCATGGGGGGGGTTTGTGCAGTAATTTAATGCTGAAGTGATAAGTTTCCTGGAACAGTGTTGAAATGGCACTACCCAATGCCAGTGTAGTTAGAAACCTTTATTCTTAAGAGTTTGCAGCTTGCTCTGCTCTGAAACTTGTTAGACTGCACATTTCCTGAAGCTAACCAGCTTAAATATGGATTTTCTCTTAGTAGCACTTAATATCTCTCAAAAGGTTTTTATGGCCATTCAAGTAAATAATTTGCATTTTGGGAAAAAACAGTTACAGTACCCATTATGGTGGCTAAATATTGTTGGATTTTAAAACTAGGTACGCATTCATTTTCGTAATTATTTATAACTACAATGAAGACCCAAGTATCAGGGGGTAGCCATGTTAGTCTGTATCCACAAAAACAATAAGGAGTCCGGTGGCACCTTAAAGACTAACAGATTTATTTTAAGGTGCCACCAGACTCCTTGCTGTTTTAGCGAAGACCCAAGTGAACAAACTGCTGTTCATAGAAGAGAGTACGGACGGGATTTAGTTAAGCTTGGCTCTTTGTTGGTCCTGTGTGAAAGTTGACATGAAGTACTGCAGAACTGCATCATTTTGGGTGCTCAGATAGTGGTCGTGGGTATAATATAAGTATCCTGACCCCAGCCGTGCAGTTGAAACCATGCAGATGAATCTCTTGAAAGGGGCTCTGCATAGATGCAGGGGTCTATCCATACAAGTCAGTTGCAGGTTTCTAAACAGAATGTAAGAGATGTATCCACAGAGCAGTGAAAAGATCTGCGAAATGTAACTACATATGTAACTGAAACTCTGAGTGGTTGGTTTTTGCTTTTGAAGATGCCCCTAATACTTTTGTGATTGTGAATATCGTTATTTTAGCTTCTAAAAGAACATGCATACACTATTTTTTTTTTAACTCTACAGTGTGATTCGTCACAGAGACGTTCGGTCTTGTCACTATGGCGTGATAGACAAATTCCGTCTCCAAGTGTCTGAACAAAGCCAGAGGAAAGCATTAGGGCGAAAAGAAGTCATTGCTACACTACTTCCATCTGCAAAAGAGCAACAGCAAAAGGAAGAAGAGGAAAAAAGAATAAAAGAACACCTGGCTGAAAGTGTCTTTTTTGAGCAGACTTTGTGTCAACCAGGTAGTTTAAAGTCTTACCTAGCCCTCTTCTGGCTCAAACCGTTTGGTACAGCTGAAATGACTGGAAAGAGGTTAAACTATAAGGAAGATAGTAAAAATGGAGTTAATTTAGACTTTCTTGTAAGAGTGCACTGGTTATTGTTAAGAGTGGTTATGGTGCTCCAGAGCCCACCCTATTGCTGTCTTGCTTATGTCCTCTTCAGTCAAATGAGAGAGCTGTAAACTACCAGGTGCCCCTAAAAGTTACATGGGCTATCCAGAGTTTTGTTCATTTGAGTAATGTGTCTTTTAAGGGTCCAATCCTACTACACAAGCAAATTCCCACTGACTTCAGCAGGAGATGTGGCTACAAAAGGATTGCAGGACCATGCCCTTGGAGACTAATTTGTTCTCTCAAAGTGGGTCTCCAAATGTATTTTTGTCTGTCTCAGAACTTTAATCCTCCACGCTCTGACTAGCAGCAGATACAGCCAAACACTTTCCACACATGGCACGCCTTCTTGTGTGCCATGTTTTTACCTCTGAAAGGTACAGAAAAGTGGAGTTACAAATATCTACTATGCACAGGCACTAGTACAGAGAGTAGGTGATGTACCAACAGCCATGGCTGAAGCATGAGCTCTTGCAGATTAGGAGTGGTAAGGTGAGAAGGCTTGTTAATTCATTGATTGTTTTGTTGTCTTCTAAGTCTAACATTTAGGCACCACTGGCTTGCACAAAAGCCCCGCATAGCTGCCACCTAGCCCTGTAGAGGTGCCTAGAATCCCATGGCTCCTATGTTTCCACCATTAAAGTACTGACACTGCCCAGCAGATGTGTGCCTAAGTCTCCTGTGCCCCAGCAGGATTCACAAAATAGGGATTCCCCTGCTTCCTTGCCTTCAGGGCCTAATCTGATAGGTGTGCGTCGGGCAGTGGTTCTGTACCCCTGGGGGTATGCAGAGCTCTTCCAGGGGGTACATCAACACCTCTAGATATTTGCCTAGTTTTACAATAGGCTACCTAAAAAGCACTAGCGAAGACAATACAAACTAAAATTTCACACAGACAAAATGAGACAATAAGCAATTTTTCAGTAACAGTGTGCTGTGACACTTTTGTATTGTTTATGTCTGATTTTTGTAAGCAAGTAGTTTAAGTCAGGTAAAACTTGGGGTACAGTACAAATCAGACTCCTAAAAGGGGTTCAGTAGTCTGGAAAGGTTGGGAACAACTGGCTTAGGGCATGTCTAAACCTAAACAAAATGGTGAGGGCAGGGTCCCCCTTACAACCTTTATCCCAGTGGTTAGAATGCTCAGGATGCGAGAGACCTGGATTCAAGTTCTCCCCACATGATATGGAGCAGGGATTTGAACTTGGGTCTCCCACTTTCCAAGAGAATTCCATAATGACTCTGCTGTGGGACAGATCTCTCCTATTGAAGCTGCCCACTTTGTATAAATAATTAACTATACAGTGGCCCAGAGAGAGAATGAGTAAGTCCCGCTTGTGAATCCTACCCTAGGTAACTTTGCATAGAATTATAGAAGGGACTGGAAGGGACCTCAACAGGTCATCTAGTCCAGTCCCCTGCACTCATGGCAGGACTCAAAATTATCCAGACCATCCCTGACAGGTGTTTGTCTAACCTGCTCTTAAAAATCTCCAGTGATGGAGATTCCACAACCTCCCTAGGCAATTTGTTCCAGGGCTTAACTTCTCTGACAGTTAGGAAATTTTTCCTAATGTCCAACCTAAACCTCTCTTGCTTCAATTTAACCCCATTGCTTCTCGTCCTATTTTCAGAGGTTAACAAGAACAATTTTTCACCCTCCTTCTTGCAACAACCTTTTATGTACTTTAAAACTATTGTCATGTCTCTCCTCTTCTCCAGACTAAACAAACCCAATTTTTTCAATCTTTCTTCATAGTTCATGTTTTCTAGACCTTTAAGAATTTTCATTGCTCTCCTCTGGACGTTCTCCAGTTTGTCCACATCTTTTCTGAAATGTGATGCGTAAGAATCTAGTTTGTTACCATTGCATATTTGCTAACAAGAATGGAGCAGACAGAGCAGAGGAACAGTATAACGAGTATGCAAGCCTGCAAACTAAGAACATCTGATTGGTAGGGTTAAAATGGGACCAGCATTGCTGGCATGCCTCCGAGAACTGCAAAATCAGTTTAGAAAACAGGAGCCATTTTCATGTATGCTTTGAATCCATACTTCAGAAACCTAGGTATAAAACTTGGCTAAATGCTAATGGCTCTAAAGATTGTGTGTGAAGATCTTTCAGACTCCAACATACCAATAACTCGTTAAAAAAAGTGGGGGAGGGTAATACGTGTTTCTAGAGCCTTTGAACAGTTACCTACTGTACTACAACCAGTAAGGTGTGCCAAGAATGGGGTTCTATTCTTGTCTGTATTCTCGTCTTTTGGCAACATTGGACCTTGTGTTTTGTTAGAAAATGGGCTCTAGTGGCTGAATCACTGTCCCCTACTGGATCAATGGTGTTAGATAGCCACAGTGCAGGTGCAGGTCCATCAGGGGAGGAAGACAGTGCTGGGATTTTAGATTAAAATCCAAACCTTTTATGCAGGGGTGGGGCCTCTTCTACCCTGAGCACTGAAAAGGGGCAGTTGTCAGGGATCCTACCCGTTTAGGGTTGGGGGGGCTTCTTTAAGCTGGCACTCTATTCGGGGGGGCAGGGATGGGGACATGCCAATTCTACTCTCTCCCTTGATCGCAATTGAGAAGGGGGGGACTTTTTTGGCCTAAGGGAGCCTGCTGCCTATCCCTGGCTAAGCTCTGTTCTGGAGCTGTAAATAAAGGGAGACGTCTTCAGGCTGTGCAGCCCCTTTAAATATTCTTTCCTTGCTGACTGTCAGCCATGGAAGAGCCTGTGCCCTAATAAGCCAGGGAATGAAGTCTGTGTGCTTGGCACGTGCCCAAGCATTGCTGAAACATCCCATTGCCATGTCTATAATAATGAGCTGTCAGACTTCACCGCTGGGGAACGGATGGGCTTGGGCAGTGCTGTGAAGCCACATTCCAAGCATCTGCCTCAGACCAGGGAGCAGCCTCCACAGCTGTAGAACAGGGGGTGCTTGGGGAGTTTTAGCCCATAGGTCCCCGAACATAACTGAGCAATACGTCACAACGAATACCCTGCAAGTGCAGCAGTAAAATTCAGTATAATCCACCAACAGCAAGTTGGGCAGCTTCCAAGCTCCAATCCGCCCCCACCCTTTTCAGCACCTTCCCACCCAGAAACGCCTGGGAAAAAGAGGAGTTTGCAATGTACCCTGAAGGCATTTGATCCAGGACCAAGTAGGGGAGTGATGGCAATGCTGGAGAGCCCTCACTGAGAATATCCAGCCAACAGACCCCTCTCGCTTATACCAGCATGGCTGCAGCTCAGGGCTTCTGCTGGTCTCAGACATAGTAGCATACAGAGAGAGGCAGTCTCTCAGCTCCTAAAACATTTAGGGTGTTGTAAGTCAATGTCAGCACCTTAAACTTCATTCAGAAACCAATAGGCAGCCAGTACAGATCACAGTGTGCTGGTTTAATATGTTTGATGTAAGATACTTCACTTACCAAGTGTGTGCTGCATTCTGCGCCAGCTTGCATTTCTGGACGGCTTTAAAGTGTAGCTCCATATAGCGCATATTGCAGACATCGATGACAATTGCAAGGTCCTCACCTGAAAGAAATAGTCACAACCTCCTGGCTATATGTAAACGATTATAAAGAAAAAAATAAAAAGACCTGGCCATTTCTGCTTCATCTTCTCTGGTACGTCTAGATAAGTGGAAACAGTGGTGGTTTCTCTAAGAATCTGTTAGCTGGCATATTGTGCAGCTCTAGTGAAGATGTATGAGCTGGTCAAGTTGAAGCCTAAGGGAAGCTAATCTAGGCAGATTCAGTTTGTCAACTAGCAGATGCTAATTGCAATTTGCTGCACTAGAATTTTCAGTGGTGCATGTTAGCTAGCCCCTTTTGTCCTAGCCAAGACCAACTCCTACTTGCAGCCGGGAGTCCAACCAGTTCTGTACATTATTTATTTATGCCTTTCCCTTTAAACTGATATGGGTTTTGAATAATTTTATATTCAATAACAATTTCTTTAATTCACTGTTACATTGAAAATATAAGATTTTTTCCATGAGGGGAGAGCCATATCTATAGGTGTACTTGGTTTTGTTAGTTTAGAATCTGCATATTAATTGATTGCTCAAGCAATAATTGACATTTGACTTTGTTTTCTGGTACTTAGCTTCGGGGAGGAACAAAATGATTAAAGTGAGGCAGACATCTGAGGTTCTTACCATAATCAAGCATCATTTTTACTGGTAATGTGAAGAGTTATCAAGGTTGTCATAAGAGAAGCTTAACAAAACGTAATATTTACAGTTCTTCTGAGGGAAGAGAAGTGTTGTAGAAAACCAGGCTAACCTAGATTGCTTCTATAGAACACGAGGGATAGTGTTTATTCCTTTGTCTTAAACCATAAGAGAGCCTTATTATTGAGTTATCGTACAGTATTTTTTAGGAAGATAGCACCTTTGTACGACCCTATATAAATAATAAATTCACTGTACCTTTGTCTTCCCTGTGATATTAATCCAGCATCATTCACCAAAAAGAAACTACATAATGTCCCACTGTTGAAAGGTTTTATTAGCACGTTTGAGTTAAATGTGCTGCAGAGAGAGCTTTGAACATGCGGTGCAGGTCATCCTCTTATATTACACCATGTGTTTTCTTTATACTACACATTTTTCAGGAACAACTGTAAAATGTTTTAGGAGGAATTTTTAAGAATATTTTGGTATTATTTCTCATCACTCCAAGTCTGTAAGCCGGGCTGCCTTATCCCCATGAGCCTAACTCGACAGGCATCAAGAGGAGAGAGGATCATAAGCAACAACATTTTCTAAAACATGTTCAAAACAGCTCTTGTGTAATCATCATGTGATTACGGTTGATATCCAAATATACCAGCGCTGGAAACAAATGCCTTACATCAGTGGAATGTATGGATTCCCAACTCTCCAGCGATATCATGGGCTATTAGACCATAATCGTGTCATGAGATCAAAGATCCTGCACCTCCCAGTAGTGTGAGTTCAGCACTGGAGATAGGGAAAAGAAGGAAACGTGTTTGTAATTGTCTTCCTTTACGAAAAACGATGTTTGAAAGTGAGCTGGTGATTTGAAATGTTAAAATTAATCCCAGCAGAGTTGGAGAAATGGGCAGAGTGTAGATGACCATAGGGGCATGACAAATGCAGCCTCTCACACACGTGCACTATAAACGTTTTTCCAGAATGCAGAACATTTAACGTTGAAGTGCTGCAGACTTTCATTGCAATGAATGCCATTTTATTTTTCAGAAAACAGATCTGCCTCATCGGGACCTAGTTTACTAACAGTCTTCCTGGGAATAGTATGCATTGGAGCACTAATGCTGCCGACACTGGGGGAAGTGGAATCCTTGGTGCCTCTCTACCTCCATTTAAGTGTGAATCAAAAGTTAGTGGCTGCTTATGTTTTAGGTAAGTGTTTTGAAAAGGGTTTTTTAAACAGCTTTTTTCTAGTCTCTACTGGAGTCAGTGTTGATCAAAGGAACTTCTGTGAGCATCCCTACTGGCTTGATGAGAAGATGTACTTCCATGTATCGGGGCCAGAGTCAAGACTAATTTCATTCTGTTCCATCCCCACTTGTACTTAACATAAAAGGTCATAGTAGTACTTGCTGGTGTTGAGACGGGAGCCCTCACCATTAGCAATAGAAGTGTTCTGGACACGTGTCTTATTTGACCCTCAGAACAGGAACCTATATAGGCATTTACTCCACCTCATTGCTTAAAGAAAGCTATTGGAATACATTGCTGTTTCCTATGGATTCTTTGCCAGGACTTCTACACTGTAAAATTGTAATTCAGTCATCTTATTTATTGATATTGGAAATTCCTTCTCTTCATCCCCTCTAACCCAGAAGAGATCTAATGTGAAGAGCTGCCTCCGTTTACCCCAGCTTTTAATAATAAGAAACAGAACTGCACTTTAAAGGTGAATGGAAGGGACAATACCTGTGTCTGATTCCCAAACCTGTGACTTGCTCCTCAAAATGGCAGGAGAAGGCAGCATCTTATCTCATGGAGCGAGCGCCTTGCGTTACTCATCAGCAACCAATGTTGACTCAAGGGAAGGTGGCATTGGACTCGCGCTCTGCTTTCCTATTGCCTGGCTGAGATCAGGACTAAAATGAGAATGAGCAGCCTGAAACTTAGGCTAGATCCGATTGAGGTGATGCTGGTAGGATGGTGGGGAACAACTCAGTTGAGTGGTGGACCCTGCGCCTTCTAGAGGTGGTTTATTCACCCTTTGTCCAAGTCTGTATTGTGGGTGTGCATTTTAACTCTCCCGGTGTCAGTAGCCAAAAACATCTTCATGTGAGGCTGTGGTGATTGTTTTTCAGATCTACATCCAATAATTCTTGACTTTGTAACTTCTGGATGATTGCAATATGCTCTGTTCTTGAAAACCACTCCAAAGCTATAGCAGGTGCAAAATGCAGTGCTAGAAATGGGACAATACATGATTTTTCAGACAGCTGCATTAACTTCCTTGCTTCTGGATACAATTTAAGGTGTTTGGTTTTAATGTGGTTTGGGTCCTGGTCTCTTTCCCCTCTGTACCATTACAGCAGCTGATCAGATAAGGTGCTTGAGCTAATCCTCTCAAGATTTAAAAATCCAATGACTGTGTGTTCTCCCAGAAGTGAAGAGATTTCTAGTCTGGAATGCACTTTGCTTGTTTGTCCAAAGTGTACATCTGTTGCCACGGAGAGAGGATGGTGCATCTTCTCTTCTCAGGCTTATACCTGTAGTAACTAGGTGGGAAAGAGAAAAGCATCTTTGCTTTTAGTTTATAGTCACTTATTTTAGTTAAATGCTTTACATGGTCCCCTGACACATGGCATAAGTGGCTATTATGCACTATTTAATAAACCCAGTGTTTGGTGTTGTGAAATGAGTTAGATAAGCTCAGGTTCTTTCCAGTTCTGGTAGTCATAACTTTCTATGCTAATACCTGCCAGAGGATATGTTTACACTAGAAACATAAATCGACCTATATTAGGTTGACTTACAGCAATTACTGTGGTGGTGTATGTCCACACTACCCTCCTTGGGTTGGTGGTGCATGTCACCAGGAGCACTTCCACAGACGTAAGAGGGGCAGTGTGTGAAGCTGAGTGCCCGGTCTCTTAGCTCTGCTGGCAGCTCCTGCTAGGCTCCCGGCAGTCTGCCCCCCTCTCCACTTCCCATTCCATGCCAGGAGCGGGGAAGAAGCTGCCTTGGGCTCCTCAGGAAGCCATTACATTGATAGGTTTTTGGTTCATGGAGCACTGTTACTTGCAGCTCTTTGTTTAGCTGCCTTTGGACTCAGCTGTCTCCACCATCTGTCAATTACTACTGAACAGTACAGTGTTCACCAAGTGCAGCATTAGGTGCTCTGCGCTTGCAGGTCGGACTCTAATATATTCTCTGTTTCAGAACCTGGGATAGTCAGAAAAGTAGGGTCAAGCAAAATAAATCACTCAATCTGCCAACCGGGATAGGTTCATTTCAGGTTCAAGTGTAGTCATCATCAGTTCAGCGTTAGTACCGGGGCCGTTGAAGGTTGCATGATTAGTAATAGAGAACCTGTTTGTAAAGAGGCAAGTTTGACACTTCTCTTAAATCTGCTCCCTGCTGATAGGGGAAGGCCTTTGGCAGTGGAGGCAGGGACAGATGCAAGAGCAACAGTGCCAAACGCATTAGGCACCTCCCCGTTCACTGTCGCTCTGCTGCTGGTTGCACACTCTGATGAGTGCTGGGGAAGAGTCTGAGGGAACTTCCTGCACTGTGTGAGTGACGACAGGAAGTCAAGCCAGCCACATGACTGTCTCGAAAGAAAGGTGCTGTTAAATGCAGTGAGCTGAAATGAAAACAACATTTCAGTTATTTCGTTTAGGTGGTGCCAGCACATTTCTATTAGAAAAGCACCTAAAGGCCTCACCCAAGATCAGTGCCTCATTGTCCTAAGTACTGCACATGCAGAGTGAGACAGTCCCTGCACAGCATTTAACTAGCAACAATGCGTTAATTTCCAGACAATCTGATCCCTAATTGTTCTCTGAATGTGCATCGCTTCTGGCACTGAAGTCTCTGGATCTCTTCAGACTGGATGATCTAGACATGATTAGTTCTTTAGAAGTAACATTTTAAACAAACATTGATTCCGATTAAGCCAAACTTCTGTTGAGTAATATTTGAAAGTTATTCCTATAAAATATTTTAAGTGAAATAGATGTAAAATTTCACTCTGTAGATTTATGCTCTCTTACCTTGTTTTCTGGCCTGTGATAGGCCAGTTAAACCTCTACTTTGAATGTTTTATTCCATTAAATTAAACTGTTCTTCATTTCTCATCTTTCAGGTCTCATCACCATGGTTATCTTGAGGACATGAGTAATGACGTAATTAAATGTAAAAAAAACAACCCCAACCTTATCTTACTATATATTTACATCATGAATGTGGACTGCCTTTTACTCTCATGTGACGCATTAAGATGCTAGAAAAGCTATTCAGTGATTTAAAATACTTTCAAAAGTGTAATATATTTTAACTATGTATAACTATAAATAAACGACAGGACTCTTAGGTGCTTCTGTTACAGCTATGGAATGTTTAGTGATAGCTGTGAAATTATTTTGAAGAAACTTTTATATCTACATCTACTGTACAACAGACATATTAAAGCAACATTTGTTATTTTAAATTCATGTTCACATCAGTGTTTGATCACTATAAAAGCAAACTGTTCATTCGGAAAGGTTCATTTGTTTATTCCATTGCTGTAAGTACAGAGGTTACTACGTAACATTTTATGTATAAATACCAGCATGATCAGAGTTTATGGAAGGCTTGTCATTTAAGATGCACTTTGAAGTTCCATCACTAAAAACTATGAAATAAATACATTAAGTTTAGACGGAGAAGTAATTCATTCTCAATTGCTGACAACAACTAGTATATGGGGTATAAGTTCTTCTTAACTGTGGAATCAATTATAGACATTTTTTGCACCATAACTGTAAATCATAAAACATTTTTGTAATTTTTTTTATAAATACATGTAACAGACAAATGTAGCAAGATAATTCAGTATAGACAGATAACATCCAGCAAGAGAAAATTCACATGTCCAGGACTCCCACTTTAAAGTAATACGGAAATAAACCTTGCCACTACTTTGGTAATGACTTGAATATGTATAGCAACATAGCCAAGGCCCTCTATAGACATGTGTTAAACAAATATACTTGATTTTTGTTTTGCAAGGAACTGAAGTTCAGCTTTGATTTTTATAGTTTGGAAGAATTTATACATTTCCGTTTTGTCTCATGCTGGAAAAGAAACAAGTTCTCTCTTTGACCTCCTATGTAAATATCATCTGTCTCCTTTGAAAGAAAAGCTGGATGTTCCTTATCTAGGGCCCAGTATGACTGTGCTTGGTTCTTTCACAAAACTCGTACGTTATTTATGAAAGCTCTATATACCATGCCTCGAGCTGTGTAAAAGAACATTTTGGAAATTAAACCTTCTTCCCCCCCTGCATATAATGGGTTACCTCTCAGTTTATGTATAGAGGGGGCAGGAAAAGACCATGTAGAGATGAGAAGTTATTTAGAAGTGATTGCACAAAAGCTGGTGAAGTTGAAGTACTTAGGTGAGAGCTGCCCTGGATACTAATTTACATCATGAGTCTTTGTAGGAATAGTCACGTTATTACTTTAGCTTAACTTCAAGGGGAGATAAGGGCATGAACCATCCTGGAATAACAGAAATGGAGAACTGGAAGGGACTGCAGTAGGTCATCTGGTCCAGTCCTCTCCACTGATGCAGGACTAAATATTATCTAGCTCAGTGATACTCAGTGGTTCAGGAGCCCAGTTAGTAATCAATCAGCATCACCCAAAAGTGTGACACTAGTGTGAATTCATTGTTTCATTTACTCTAGTACTATATAGTCCTATTGAAACTGTCTGACAGGGACATATTTAGTGTGTAGATAGAATTCTCACAGCAAAATGACTAACCAAGTATTGTATCAACTTCAATTGGTTAATGACAATCACAGTGTCTTAATATCGTGTGCTGCAAAGAGCAGCAGGAGACACATTAAAGAGCCACTTGCGACCAGAGCGCTTCGGTCTGAGTATCACTGGTCTACATTGTCTCAGACAGGTTTGTTTGACCTGCTCTTAATAACCTCCACTGACAGATTCCACAACCTCCCTAGGCAATTTATTCCTGTGCTTAACCACTCTAACAGTTAGCAGGTTTTTCCTAATGTCCAATCTAAACCTCTCTTGCTGCAAGTTAAGCCCATTTCTTTTTGTACTTTCCTCAGTGGATGAGAACAATTTATCACCTTCCTCTTTATAACCATCTTTTACATGCTTGAAAATATATGTCCCCCTCCACCCTCCTCAGTCTTCTCCAAACTAAACAATCCCATTTTTTTTTTTTTTTTTACATCTTTCCTCAGAGGTCAAGAAGCACTGGAATAAATTGCCTAGGGAGGTTGTGGAATCTCCATCATTGGAGGTTTTTTAGAGCAGGTTAGACAAACACCTGTCAGGGATGATCTAGATATAGTCCTGGCTGGAGTGCAGGGGACTGGACTAGATGACTTCTCGAGGTCCCCTCCAGTTCTATGATTCCATGCTTTCAAGACCTTTAATAATTTTTGTTGCTGTCTGCTGGACTCTCTCCAATTTGTTCATGTCTTTCCCTGAGTGAGGTACCCAGAACTGGACACAGTATTCTCATTGAGGCCTTGTTACTGCAGAGTCAAGAGGAAGAATTAATTCTCACATCTTGCTTACAACACTCCTGCTAATATATCTCAGAATGATCACTCTTTTTTGTAACGGTATTACATTGTTGACCCGTATTTATTTTGTGATCCACTCTGATCCCTACACCTTTTTCTGCAGTTCTCCTTCCTAGGTCCATTTTGTATTTGTGCAATTGATTATTCCTTCCTAACTGGAGTATTTTGCATTTGTCCTTATTGAATTTCATCCTGTTTAATTCAGACCATTTCTCCAGTTTGTCCAGATCATTTCTGAATTTTAATCCTGTCCTCCAAAGCACTTGCAACCTCTCCCTTCCTGTAGCCTTCTGCCTGCCCTTACTCTGCATGTCATCCTTTTATTACCAAGCAGCACAAGTTTAGCTCCTTTTTCATTCTACTACTGTAGTCACCTTTCTTCAGGTTCAACATTCAACTCTTCTCACATCACTTCATTTCTTATTTCTGATTCTTCTCTGTAAGAAAAGGTAGATGTGGATAGGAGAGAAACAGCACATATACTATTGTATATTACCCTGTCCATTTCTATTGTGTGTTTTAAGTTTCACTACTGTGTGTGTAACCATGGCAGCTGTGACGTCAAAGATGAAGTGGTTAATCTCAACACAGTCACTGAACTGTATCTTTAACATTATATGTTCATCATCATTTGTACTGCAGTAACCTCGGAGCTCAAGTCATGGACTAGGAGAATCCCACTGTGCTAGGCATTGTACACACACAGAACAAAAAGCCTGTCCCTACCCCAAGGAGCTTACAATCATAAAAACCAAGTCTCAGGCCTATCTAATCTTCTCAGTTGTGCATATTAGTGTATTAACATCTTCAGGTTTAGAAATGAACTGAAAATGCAGGACAACAGAACATTCCAAGGTTGTGAAAAGGAATGTCGGCAGTACAGGTTTCTTCATCAAGGAAATTATAGAGGTGCAATTGTTTTACAGAAATAGGTTGACTCAAAATGAAGCACTGACAAAGTAATAGACTCTCAGACAATAAAGAAAGCATTTCTCTTTCCAAGGGTCACAAGAGAAGGAGCCAGCTAGTACACCGATAAAAGGCAAGGTTAAACACACAGTGTATGCAAGTCCATCATGAAGTGCAGGTGACACATCATGACTTTTAAAAGAAATGAGCAGAAAATAAAGGTTCACTTAACTTCATTCCTGAGGGTCATACAGTCCATATATATAACTCTTAATATTGAAAACAAGATATCAGGAAATTAACAGGTAATCTGGCATTAGTCAAGGGGAGATTTACAGAAACCATTTGAAGGGAATGTAGCAGCAGCAAGAGCTGAGCAGGATTTTATGTGAGCAGATGGATAGATACAGAAAGGCAATATAGTATTAGAAGTACCCGAGAGGCCCATCTGGAATGGTATGTGCAGTAGGGACCATCCTGACACAAGGGAGGATATTAGTGCCTTGAATGCAGGGCACAAGGGATCCTTCCTGGCTGGCGGAGAGATCAGGACCATCCCCATGTTTTAGTGCACTATGTTCTAGTAATCCAGGCTCAGTGAAGAGCCAAGAAAAACAGAGAATCAAACCCTGCTTGATGTAATTTAACTTCAAACAGGACAACTGGGTACATAAACTTCGTTTCATTAGGAGTGAAGCGGAGCTTGTGGACTCATCCCTGCCATTTAGATTTAGAATCTCGAGCAGTTGATTAGGGGTCACTGCACCAGAGCACGTTTGAGTAGTGGGGTCACAGTTGTTCTGGAAGGAACTGTCAGAGATGATGTATTGGTAACAATCAGCGTAGAATCACAGTGGGAATCAGCCCAATAGCTCAGTTTAACCACACTTCAGTTAGCCACCAACCCTGTGTGAAATCACTTTAAGAAAATGGAGGTGTGCATTTCGTGATGCGATCCAGAGTAGGTGGAAACGAGCTTTTCAATTCAAAATGGAGCTAAGAAAGGAAGATGTAGGGCATTTAACACCCAGAAATGCAACTTGAGAAAGTGAATACACCCCCTGAAAAAATGTTTGTGCCATTTCCCATTCCTAGTTCCTGACGCAAACCAGACAGCCTTCTCTGCTGGAAACAGATAAATGCTTTGATCAGAGCTAGAACTGCTTGAAATGTCTACTAGAAGAGACCGAATCACCTTGTTCTTTCAGCACTGGCTGTACAAATATAATTCTCTCACACAATTGTAAGTGAACAATCCTACTGCGTACTAAGTGATGAAATACCTTTATCAATGTCATCATCACTTAAAACCTGACAGGATTGTTAATTTACCATTGGCTGTAAGATCTGTGTTAGGTGCTTGTGTCTAATCTGGATCAATGCTCTGGATCAGGAAATGATTGCAAGCCCCCATTTTCTCTAAAAGTGAGTAATAAAATGCGTATGCCTGCAATAGAGAAAGTGGGGATACAGTCAGACTTGAGGGACGATTTGGCCTTCAGGTAACAAAGGTTCCACCCTCAGTAAATCAAAATTCCACAGTTTGCCTATGGAACACTTAGAACACAACTTGTGATACTGGATCAGATTCCTGGGCCATCTCTAGAAATAGCTCATCCCTTGTGTTTCAGGAAAAAAACTCCCCACTTCCTCCATATACCAACCCCATGAATCTGTTTATTCAGTAAGAACATTTATTATGTACAGTGAACTACATAATAATAATAATACAAAAAGCTACCAGAAATCCCAAGAGCATCAAAATGATGCTATCTTGACATTAGTTGCTGGCACGAGTCAGTATATGATTGTAGATATTTAGTAACAGCTCTCCAGAAACAAATGCAATTAATCTGAGTTGGTGGGTGAGAAGGCACACATTTTATAACAGCTGTTCACAACACACACACACACACACACACCCACCCCTTACAGGTTCATAAAAAAAATCAACAGCTCTAGCGTAGTTCAACAGTTCTTATCCTTGACTGTGCATTTTGAAATTAATTAGGAGAAAATATAAAAAAATGGAAGAGATGTACCCAAACGCCAACTACTAACCATGCTGCATTGCCCATGTTAATGGCTTTCTACCTCCCAGTCACCCCGCCATTCAGGATGATAACTGGTTAGTTTAGAACAGGGATCGACAACCTTTGGCACGCAGGTCGCCAGGGTAAGCACCCATGCAGGCTAGGTCAGTTTGTTTACCTGCCGCATCCACAGGTTCGGCCGATTGTGGTTCCCACTGGCCGTGGTTCGATGCTCTAGGCCACTGAGGGCTGCAGGAAGTGGCGAGGGCCAAGGGATGTGCTGGCTGCTGCTTCCCGCCACCCCAATTGGCCTGAACCAGTGAACCAGTGGGAGCTGCAGTCGGTCAAACCTGCAGACGTGGCAGGTAAACAAACTGGCCTGGCACCCCAGAGTGCTTACCTTAGTGTGCCACGTGCCAAAGGTTGCCAATCCCTGATTTAGAATTTGGTAGCAGAAGTTTTGCATACCTAAAAAAGCTTTGAAATAATTGACTTACTTCCAGAAGTCCTCTCTCTCTAGGTTCCCAGCCATAACATCAGCTGCCTGGTATTCAGCAACAGGTAACAGCCATACACTAACCGTGCAAACACCAGCACATCATTCTTTGAAAAGTTATCACAGAACAGGTCCCAGGGAAAATGGCCTTTGCATGTAACATGTGTGAGCATCCTTCTGAAAGGGAAGAACAAAGCCATCTCTTGCTCAGAAAGGTACTTAAAAGGTCATATTTGTTTCCTTAACTAAATCAAGAGTTAGTCTAGGTGCAGTCTACTTTCTTCAGCTTGGTTTGTTTACCTATGCTTCAGTGCCCAGCTTTCTAATGAGGAATGCAGAGTGGCATCATTGTGAAGGCTGCAGTAGTTTTAAGCTGTAGTTTTATCTCTTTCATGCCAATTCCCTCCCCCTACTTTGAACCCTCTCCAGAAATACAGGCTTTAAAGAAGAACATATATATATGGCCTTAATAATAAGAAACTTATCCACAAACAAAAACTGCTTAGTTGAAAGCATGTCTGGTGTCCAGCTAACAATCCACCACCACCACAAGCAGCAGCCCAGAAAACCCACATACCACACTGGCACAAATCTAAAGACAAAAATGTAACAAGTCTGGAGATGAATGATTAAAGAATGCAGCCAGTTCTCCACTGTCATCTAAATGATCCTTTACCAATCACCAAGTTCACACCACGTATGCAACTGGGCCTTTGCTTTGTTTTGTAATGGAAGTGTGCTGCTGGAGGTATATTGCTGACCTGAATATATTGCTTAGTAAGTGCACAGTAGATATTTTAAAAGGAGCACAGTTTCCAGGGGGCATGAAGGTATGTCAGTGTTCTGTAT
The DNA here is from genome assembly GCF_025201925.1 of Gopherus flavomarginatus. NCBI lineage: Eukaryota > Metazoa > Chordata > Testudines > Testudinidae > Gopherus > Gopherus flavomarginatus. The sequence goes on along the minus strand of NC_066624.1, from coordinate 5,127,886 downwards.
GTTCTAGTGTGAAGTGTGGAATCAAGTATTTGTATGACTAGAAATGGGACAAATGATCTATCTGGGGTTATAAAATGTGTTGATTATATAGTGGTGTAAGGCATGTGGCACTAGGCTTTCTGTGTATGTAGTTTAATTATACTTGTTCACATGTTGTAACGTTAGTGTATTGACATGGCTCCCTGGAATAGGAAATGCCTGTATCATCTCCAAGGCTGCACACTCATCGTCTCCAGGAAGCATGTTTGTTTGGTTCTCCAGAGTGAGCTGTTCAGACCCCATTAACTGAGCTGAGCACCTGAACCACCGACCCAGTGTATAAAAGACCTCTTGTCCCAGTCCAAGAAAAATCAGCTGTACCACAAGGAAGACAGGTTACGTTTCTTAGGGTTTTTATGATGCATCATAAACAATGGAATTGCTGAACAGACATGGAGTTGAGGTATGTGGTAGAGAAGTCTGTGCCAAATGTGACTGTAGACAACACTGGCAGTGATGCTGCACACTCTTTGGGGATTAGTAAAGAAAGCTTTTCTAGTTCTATATACAAACACATACAATGGGGCACAGAGAAAATCCATCAGCGAGTCACAAGGATACAAGATAGGACATGAACACGGATGCTGAAGTTGCTAATAGGTAGCACTTGTGATGGGAATAACTTTGGTCGAGAAGGGAAAGTATCAAGGGAATTGCATAGGAATTACTAGTCTGCCTTTTCTAAACGATTATACCCATATCCTGAACAGAGCCCCCTGCTGTAAACCATGACTTTAGAAGCACTATCGGGTACTGATGACCTCTTTCATATGGAAGGGAAAAGGCTAACCAAATAGCAGGACTGCTTTGCTATGCTACGGTAATGGACCATAAATACAGAAATAAGAAGTGACTGTCATTCTGAGTCACACTGCTCTTATGCTGAAGAGGGAGGAGATAGAGGCAGAAGCACACAAGACCAGTGTTTCAGAAATCCTGTTGCAGAAGAAATGTAATCAAAGAACAAGGCATCTTAAATGGTCAGTGTTTCCAGTTTTACACACAAGACTAGACGAAGAAGCAACAGAGAATTAACATACTTGGGTGCACTTTTTCCACTCAGGGAACTATAGATACAACCAGAGGCTTATCAGGCAAAATTAAGACATCAGCAATGGGTGTCATTCAAGAAACAAGTAAACTGCATCCTTTGGGAAGCCAAATTCTGCAGTGGAGTACTAGAATCTCAGATTCCATCCTCCCCAAAGAAATTAACTCCTTCACCTCAGGAACTTGCCAATGGTCCACAGCACAACCTCCACTGCTGGCACTTGGAACCATTCAGATGAAAGGATTCTCATCTTTAAAATAAATTACAATGGAAACTGCAGTGATGACCGTGTTAGAGCCTGGATGGGCTCAGTTGCCCTTACTGGTGCATGGTTCAGGGTACTATTTATCATGCAAAAAAGGCACACAGGCACTGGTATTGCCCGAGTATAGATGCTATGTGAGGAGTGCTTATGTAAAATTACACCAGGTGACAATTTCAGGATTAGTGTAATATTTTTCAAGTACCATAATGAACACATTTCACTAACTTAAGCAACTGAAAATTCAGACAGGTTCAGAGATCATAGATCAAAATAATACATAGTTTTCATAATATGAGAGGCTGATTCTATGTATATTGTGTGAAAAAGACATCAAATCCACAAGGAGAGAGAGTAATAATTAATCAGGGCCTACATTACACAAAATAGATTTTTTTCAGCAAACTAAGTTTTGATTTAACACAGCCTTGAGAGAGAAGCTTATATGACATCAACCAGGAAAATACTCAGAAACTTTTATAGTACTATGAATCTTAAGACGTAAATGTTAGCTAATGAATCCTCATAACCTGGTTATGAGGCAGTTAAATATTATCCACATTTTATGGAGGCACAGAAGGGGATGCTAACTCAGGTGTGCCAGGATCAAATCCCAGGAATTCCATGCTGCACAGATGCAGGTGAGTCTAATAGGCCCCTTGATAGGCACAGGTGATTACTGTGGAGGTGGGATTTTTTTTAAATGTACATAAACATCAAGCACAATCAATCAATAATCCCCACATCACCTAGCTCGCAACTCATGCACAAAGTCATCCTCCTTAACCTTCCCATATTCTCTGATTCATCTACCACAAATACCTGTGGCCACAGAAAGCATAAGCCCTTCCCATCCTCACAAACTTTCCCAATCATGGGTCTGCCTCTTCTGGTACTGGAAGTATTTGAGCTTATTTGCCTCATGATGTGAATGGTGGCGGGGAAACTCACACGGGATGGGGGCTACCTACCTGGCCCAGAAATAATCTTGGCTGCCTGCAATTGTAACCCTGTCCTGTTTGATGATTTTGCTGCCTGGGTATCTGTGTTCACCCACACAAGCCTGTGGGTGGGCTCCAATTCAATCAGGATTGGAGTAGGACAATGCTGCCATTCTCACCTCCCTAGTCAGCATAAGGGGTTCTTGTCAATCAGGTCTGCCTCTTGAGCACTCATTAGGCTTCGAGCTCAGTTACTGCATATCCAAAGCCATGAAATGATCTTTTCCAGTTAGAGTAAATAGGAAAAAAATGCACTAACTAGAATTCATGCTGCCACCTGGTGACCAGAAAGGGATCTTCTGAAAACAGGACACATTTAAGGTAATTATGATTCCACTAGTGGATGCAGGGATACAAAACCAAGGAGCACGAAAGGCACATTTCAGGAATGACCACAGACAGAGTGTGAAGACAGAGTTGTAACAGAATAGGGGGCAGCTTCTGCCCTCATTTAAGTCAAGAGCAACTGACTTCATGGCAGCTGGTTTAGACTCAAATGCAGAGTTCATTTTTCAGAAATGTTGCAAACAATTACAAATCAAAGTACTGCATCATTCCAACAGAGATGCATCTATAGTTAAAGATATGGATGGAGGTAAGCAACAAAGGAACACCTGCACAGTTGTTGAGTTGATCTTTTCACGAGTCTGGGGAACTCCTCACTTGTACAGAAACCATCATTTGTCCAAGGTGCATCTGACTGGAGAATAGGTCATTCTGAGCCAGCCCTGGAAGCTGTGGAGGCACAGCTCTGCATAATCAGTCACAAAGGTGCAAGCTGATGTGTGTTCCAGGAACTGAAGACAGTTCCTTATTATGGTCCAAGAGCTCCCCTGAGTTACCCACACCGCACTTGACTAAGTTAGGAATCTGTCTAAGGGAAAGTGGGCCCTGGCTGTCAACAAGTCTGAAGACATGCCTATAAACTGTATCTTCTGTACAGGGGTTCACGTGGATTTTTGACCCAACTTCTGGAACAGAGCAAGAGCTATCTGGATGGAAGATAGTGCTGCTTCATAGGAATGGCCTTGAGTACCAGTCATTGAGGTATGGGAAAACTAGAATTGCTTCTTGTCAGCGGTAAGTAGCCACTACTGCCAGGATCTTTGAGAACACCCTTGGGGCCAATGAAAGACAGAAAAGAGGAACTCAGTATTGGAAATGATCTTGGCCCATAGTAAAGCATACATATTTCCTGTGCAACGGATATATCATTATACAGAAATAAGCATCTTGTAGGTTGAGGGCCAACAAAAAAAAAAAAAACTTTCTCCTTGATGTCCTGCGCATAACCACCGCTGTGACAGTGTCCCCAGCAGTAGTGTCTGCAGCATCCAAGGACATTTGAAGAGCAGAGTTCTGGCCAATAATTGGCACTCAGAAGAGGGACTGGAACTGCTCTCTACTTTCCTGCACCAGATGTTTACTCAATATAGTAAATCTAATCTGGTTTGTAAAACTATATTTGGCCATGACGGCTTGATAGTTCGCAATCCTGAATTGTAGGGTTGCTGACTAGCAGGACTTCCATCCAAAGAGATCCATTCTTTTTTGGTCTTTGTCATACTGAGTACACTTGGCACACAGTCTTAGCTGGATTCAGGAGCACCTTGTTAATGGGTAATGCCACCCTGGAGGGTGTCGCTGTCTGCAGAATATCCAACATTTTATGCTGCAAGTCCTTGACTTCTTCAAGTGCAATTTGAAGAGTGTCAGCTACCCTCTTTCTGAGGTCTTGAAATTGCCAAAAATGGTTAGCCATGGATGGTGGCAGAGGCATAATTAACTTGTCTGGAGACAAGGATAATATAGGTGTTTGAGGAGTGCCCTGGCCTCCTGTTTCTCAGATGTCTCTCATGTGAAGGGAGAGGGGGAGGTGGCTGGTTGGAGAAAATAGAACTGTTCAACTCTAGGCTCCCTATGATGTGGTGCCACTGGGCTAGCGAATTGATAGGTGGCGCAGAGGTCCCAGTATGGCCACTGAGGAGAGGGGGGCATATGGGAATGAGGATAACAAGTAGGGTTGGTTCCACCACCCTTGTTCATGAGCATAATCTTCCCTATGACTGTCAAAGAATGCATTCCTGAAAGGATATGTTGGGAGAATCCCGAACCTAATCAGAAGAGACCAACTGGAAGTCTCATTCATCCTCCTCAATATCATCCAATGCAGAAGCACCTGCAGAAAAGGGGGGCGAGTTCTGTGGTACTGGAGGAAGTTGGCAATCTGAAGGTCAGAGTCTCAATAACAAGAAATGCTTGGATACCCAGGAGGAGTTGGGAGGCTGGTTCGTCCATTACAGACAGATCCTTGGTGTAGCAGAATTCTTGTGGCACTGTGTAGGGGATCAGTACTGATGTGGGAGCCAAGGATGCAGCAGACGAAGCTAATATTACTGTAATGGGGGGCATACAGATGCAGGCACCAATGGTGTCTGGTACTGTTGTGTGCTTAGTAGAGCCCTTCAAATCTGCAGATATCCACTTTATATCCACAGACCATTTTTGTGGGTCACAGACCAGAGGCGGATACAAATTCTGTATGTATGTAGAGTTCTCATGTTTAGGCTTGCCATCTTTGTCCCTGGTAGAAGGTACTGAAGCTCTGTTGGAGCTGTTAGTTTTGAGACTTTCTGCCCTGCCAGTACTGGAGAAGGAGTCATTTGACTCAACAGTACTGAGCCAAGAGGTTGAGGCTTCAGAGACCATAACTATCACAGGGGAGCGGAGCTTTTTCGGTGCTAGCTCCTTAGGGTGACTCTACATGCTCCTCTTTTTGGAGGTCTTCCCTTTCCTAGAGGAAGCCTGCTCCCAGGTTGAAGAGGTGCTATATATGTTGATCTACGGGGGTCCTCCTGACCTGACTCAGAAGCTGGTCAAAGGAAGAATTCCATCATCAATAGTCATGAGTTTCATATTCCTGTTTTTCCTTGCTCTGGATTTGAGAGCCAGGCAGAAGTGGCACTTTTGGGAGACATGGTTCTCCCCCAAAGCAACTGACACACTTGGAGTGCCATTGCTAACAAGTATAACATCTAGGCAGGAGAAGGGCAGTGTTTAAAACCTGATGAGCCAGGCATGCCTGGCCAGGAAAATAAAGCTTGTGAGAGAAACAAAACAATCCTCTTACTACTTACCTCTAACTATAACTATCACTAACAACTTACTACTTGATCCTAATGAACTATAGAAATGCAGAATAAAAGATAGCTGAGGCACACTCAAGGTGGACATATTAAGGCTCCATCTCAGGCAGAGGCTGAGAAGGAATTGAGGGCCGTTTGCCCACACTCTTATATAGTATTGGTATCCAATATGAGGAGACATAGGGAACATATGCAGGACAAACGGACACTAAAGAAAAATCTCTGATCAAGGCCTTAAGTAGTGCATGTGCACCTGAAGTAGGAGCACCCATAGGGACACTGCTCAAAGAAGCAGCATATTGCTAAAAACAAAATTATTTTGTTTAAAGAAGGGTGTCTAATTACAGTTTATCACTGGTCACAGACTCCTGAAAGTTGGAACTCCAGTGTCCGAATTCAGTTGGACCTGCAGAATACTGTAGTACTGGGCCCAGATTATGAGTGGGAGAATTACGCTCTAGGATAAGTAAAGGCATGAGGCCTGACACCTGAGGGAGTGCATTCAGAGACCAGAAATAGGAGAGAGGTGAAGCTAGCCATATAATGATGACATTAGTCAACTCAAGCTTTAAAATTCACAACATTCATCAGTTTTGTTATTTACACGGATAATTAGTAAAAGGCAACTAACACTATATGGGTTAACATGACTATTAACCACTGACTAAAGCAGTGTATGTAAATACAATTATGTGGCCATGCAAATCAGCACATGATCTGCTTATTCTCTGATTCTGCAGCCTAGTTGCATTCCAGATTTTAATCCTTCATTTAAAAGGGGGAAAAATTCTCCTCTCAATGTTTCCAAGGTGTGTTGCAGTTATCTGATAGCATGGACAATGAGGAATCCAAGCACCTCTTTCCTCACAAACTGGAAGGGATTTCTCCTTTTGTACAAAGTGGGATGGAGGGGGAGCACACAGAGAAGGGGAGATTTCTCTTTTCCTCAGTACCAAAAGGATTAACTGCCTTCTGAATGCCAAATCACAAAGACTTCCCCACTCCTTCCTGGGAGCCAAAAGCCCTAGTATCTATTACCCAGCTGCTGAAACTTCTAGAATAAGCTATGCATTTTCAGGACAAACATCTCCAGCACACTGAACACGGATAATTCTGGGACAGCATCACATGCATTTTACTTAATATCTAAATAAGTACAAGGACGAGACTGTGCTTTTTTCATCTCTTCAAATCACTAGAATCTAGTTTGTTTTTAAATATACTTAATTCTGTCAAGAACTTCCAGTCTGCTATGTGGGAACGTTGCAGAAACTAGGATAAAGTGTTGTAGAATTTAGGTCCAGCTTGCGAAGAAAAGGATGAAACACTGATTGAAATAAGCACTTCAGTTGAAGGCAACAAAAACATCAATGCTCCCCTGCTGAAAGTAATAAAAATATGATTAAAATCCTGGACATAGTTAGTGCATGTTCCAGAAGAAACAACAGCTGTACTTATTTTTTCAGTTCTCTTTATTGGCACTTATTTGGAAAACCAGCATAAATATTTAATAGAGAAGAGACATGTTGACCCACACACAATACAACTACTGTAATTACCTTTCTGTTCATGCATCTTTTAAAAGGGTTGGCAATCAGATATTGAGGCCCATTCATGAAAAATGAGATAAGCAAGATAAAAATTTATAATTTTGCCCTTATCACAAAAGAATGCACAGTAAGTCTTTGGCATATGGCTGAGATTATAAAGTAAAGCCATGCTGTATTAAAGCAAGCAAGCAGATGTTATACACAATTTTCTCTGTCTGTCATTGGGAAAGGGAAGCACAAGTCTCAGAACTTCATGAAAACTGATCTGTGGAGTAAGGAAGCTCAGCTGACAGCTGCAATAATGTAGATAAACATGGAGAATCAACAATAAGCTATGTTCACAGTGTTTGAGCTAAGCGTGAGACCACTACATAGATCCTATATCTCCATATTATACAGGAGAAATAAGTCCTTAGTCCTCACTCATCCCAGGATCTTCACGTTTTCTGTTTCCCTTGTATGCTGCTGCCCTGTCAAAGTTCTGCCTCTGTGAAACAGCCATATGATAAGGTAGAGAACTACTACCATATCTCGTTAGAAAAGGTTCACTACATTCAGTGCCCACCTTTAGCCCTGCATTACAGTTTTACTGTTTGGGAAGGAAAAGTTTTGCTTCACTATTAAGCTCTTGGAGACTGGCAGACGCTTGCTTCTGTCTTGGGAGTCTTCAAGGTTTGCTATCATGGTGCTTCTGGACATACTAGCTCCTTTCAAATCCATTATAGGAATTCTCCAACATCTCTAAATTGATCGATTCCACACTTGTGATCAGTAATTTTTTAACTTTATAACATCAGAAATCTCTTTATGCTATGATACTGAGGAAGTGGAAGCTGCTTCTACTGGGTTGCTATTACTGTACAGAAGAGGTTAAAACATGGTATGCGGTCACGTAGCAGAGTTAAATGTTCATGGATTATCACTTCAGTCTGGACATAGTCACTCAAGGTCCCTCCTTAAGGCTTCCTTCCTCTCCAACTAAAACCAATTGTTAAGGCTCTACAGCCTCTAATTTTCTTATCTGAAGCATTTAATTTAGGGATGTTAGCATTTCATGCACTGTCCCAACACACTATTAAAGGTCCTTCTGTGGAAAAACAGTGCTAGGAGAATGCCTATCACTCTAGATAGTCACATAGGGGATACAAAGGAAGCTGGTGATTTTGGGCAGGCATTTTTCCCCATGTTAAGTCTGTATTTAGTCACACCAGCAATTATGATTACAAATAAAATGTAACATATGGACAATTCATCCATTCTGGTTCTTTTCATCCAATCAGAACATAACATTGACTAACAGCCGAACAAATTAGGACTTAGGCACCAGTTATATTTTGATACCCACATTTACATTTTAAAAAACAGCAAATGAAATACCCAAAGCTTGTGGAGTAAAATTAATATTAATAAACTGATCCGTTGATTAGCTTGATAAAAAATGACAGAATCCGATAAAGGCTATCTGTTACCTTAATCAGCACCATTACAAACTAATGACAACTGAAAAGATGTAGTTTAAAATGCCTTGTTTCCCCTTGTAGAATAATATATGTATTTGCAATTTATTATGCCAATCAAGATCTATTGTAAGTCAAAACATGTATGCAGATATTCGCATATTAAAGAGAACGTTTGGAGTTTAAACACTAACTGTAGTAAATGTCATACAAATCACTATAAACTTCCTCAAGGAACTATTATGGAAGTTTTCTAGAAATAAAGACATTTCTGGAAGTTCCTATGAGGAACAGGATCAGATAAGAAACTCAGTCACACATTGTAGAACGTTGTCTTGTTGCTCTCCAGCTTGGCTGTTTACCCTTCAGCAGAGGGGTAATAAAGTCTCAATTTGTGGGTAATTTAGCTGAAAAATCTATGGGCTTAAATTGAGATCTGGAATTGGAAAGTGAGGCTGGAGAATCTCTGGTGGTGACAACTTCAGCTGGTGAACCACAGGAAGAGCCAGCACTGCTTTGATTGCCATCAAGAGTACCTGAAGTCAGACTGAAAAAAAGGAGAATGTAACAGAAGGATATGGAAAATACAGGAGCAGCATTTTTTGGGGAATGCATTAATTTAAATAAGCTTATTATTCAACATCTTTAACATATAGATGTGAAACAATAAGCTTTAAACACACACTTAACTGTCTTTTAAAGTGATCTAACTATAAACTCTAATTGCACCTGATTGCCACTAAATAGGGTTTCATGGGACTTACTGCAGCTTGAATTCCAGGAAGGAATTTTACATTTTAAATGACATTAAACAGGTCCTATGGAAAAATAACTGAAATACTGATTGCTTTAAGATATTAGGAACAGGTATATTGCTAATGCAAAGCAGTCTAATCTCCTCAAAGCAATCATCTGCATTTTAATTAACCAAAATGAGATATTCTAATTCTTACTAAATTTCAGATGTTTAAAATTCTGGTTTTGATTAGCTATTAAGTCACTTTAAAAGCAAATATTAGTCATCTTCAAACAGTGTTATATAAAAATACAAAGAAGTCTACAATAATTTTGCTCTCCAGCCAAACCATAATATTTTATCAAGTAGTTAATTCATTCAGCTGACTCAAAGAATTGCTTATACATTAGAAATGGTCAGGCAGTGGAACATACATAAATAAAGAAATGACAAAGTTTGCAATGAATCATTCAGGAAACTCTATCATCATTTTTATCTTCTATTACAGGAATTCTCAAACTGGGTGCCCTGACAACACCACAACTGTCAGCAAGCTCCGTGGCAATGGCAACTTATACCTCACAATATGTGGTATTAGTAAGGCCCTACTTAACTTGCAATATTGCGGAAATTGCAGATTCCACTCTATTAGGCTTCTACCGCAATTTTGACAGCTGGAGCTCAGTCCCAGGGAGTCCCCTGGTGGCTGACAGCAAAAAATCATGGAAAAGTAATAATGGACTTTATTATTGTAAATAATATGGTCCATTATTATTTTCTATGGCTTGTTCACAACTCAGCCACAATTTTTTGACAGTCATCCCAAAATTCAAATAGGTGCTTAGGTATTAGGAAAAAAGTGCATTACAACATATCTACTGATTACATTTTTACAGTACATATCATAGCAAAATTATAACTATGTAGAGTTATTATTATTATTTTCTTCTCTAAAAGAACATTCAAAACAAAAATCCTTCACTCTTTCCTTTAAACCAGATGTTCAGTATAATTTGCTGCATAGTTCATTTTCTGTATCTTAGCACAGTCACAGTTCATATGCAGAGAGATCAGACTAGCATTCACCATGCGTAACTAAGAGCAAAAGTATAAAAAAAGTGACAATTTGCATTAATATGCAGAATTAAAAGGCAAATCTTAAGATCTCAAGCTATTTGCTCCAAAATACCCAATTATTGGGGGTCTAGTCTCAAAACCTGCTTAACTCTCATAAATGATAAGCATATCAATATGAGAACAGAAGTCATTTATCTGTTTTTGATGTTCTGAGATTATAGGCACTGGTACCCAAATATCCAGTTTGTTTGCAATACTTATCTGGATATACTGCAAAAATCCAAGGCTTATTATATATAACACTATTTGACTTCAAGCATGCTCACCCATGCCTGATGTCTAGAAAGAGAGACCGAAAACATTTGAGCAGTTTCTAATGAAAGTTACAAGGCACAGTAATGCTTACCATGCACCAAGGTCTGTCAGATGTGAAACTTCAGGAGAAAGCATGTTAGTAGTTCCTTGAAAAAATCTCTTTGGCTCATCTTCAGTATCCATTTCACCTTTAACAAAACCATGCAATCAGATTCATATTATGCACTAACAGTTAAAATACAACTCTGTCCTGATTCAAAGGGATCATTAACATAGCCACTTTAGATAAACTTCTATCTTAGATCCGACGCAAACGAACATATAGATTGTGACACATTTATACACATTCTTAACATTCAGATGTTTTCCCCCTTCTCTAAAATGCATATTAATTTGAATTTTCCAAATACACCTCAAGAATGGGTGGGATACAAGTGCTTTACCATGCCACAGAAAAGACAGGAGGATCCGGAGAACTACAGGCCAGTCATCCTCACCTCAGTCCCTGGAAAAATCATGGAGCAGGTCCTCAGGGAATCAATTCTGATGCACTTAGAGGAGAGGAAAGTGATCAGGAATAGTCAGCATGGATTTATCGAGGGCAAGTCATGCCTGACTAACCTAATTGCCTTCTATGATGATATAACTGGCTCTGTGGATGAGGGGAAAGCGGTGACGTGTTATTCCTTGACTTCAGCAAAGCTTCTGATACGGTCTCCCACAGTATTCTTGCCAGCAAGTTAAAGAAGTATGGGCTGGATGAATGGACTATAAGGTGGATAGAAAGTTGGCTAGATCATCGGGCTCAATGGGTAGTGATCAATGGCTCCATGTCTACTTGGCAGCCGGTATTGAGTGGAGTGCCCCAAGGGTCGGTCCTGGGGCCGGATTTGTTCAATATCTTTATTAATGATCTGGAGGATGGCGTGGACTGCACCCTCAGCAAGTTTGCAGATGACACTAAACTGGGAGGAGTGGTAGATACGCTGTAGGGTAGGGATAGCATACAGAGGGACCTAGACAAATTAGAGGATTGGCCCAAAAGAAATCTGATGAGATTCAAAAGGACAAGTGCTGTCCTAAGTGTACAACTCTGAAGAATCCAATGCACTGCTACAGACTATGGACCAAATGTCTAGGCAGCAGTTCTGCAGAGAAGAACCTAGGGGTTACAGTGGATGAGAAGCTGGATATGAGTCGACAGTGTGCCCTTGTTGCCAAGAAGGCTAATGGCATTTTGGGCTGTATAAGTAGGGGCATTGCCAGCAGATCAAGGGACGGGATCATTCCCCTCTATTTGACATTGGTGAGGTCTCATCTGGAGTACTGTGTCCAGTTTTGGGTCCCACACTACAAGCAAGCTGTGGAAAAATTGGAAAGAGTCCAGCAGAGGACAACAAAAATGATTAGGGGGCTGGAGCACATGACTTATGAGGAGAGGCTGAGGGAACTGGGATTGTTTAGTCTGCAGAAGAGAAGAATGAGAGGGGATTTGATAGTTGCTTTCAACTACCTGAAAGGGGATTCCAAAGAGGATGGATCTAGACCAGGGGTAGGCAACCTATGGCACAAGTGCCGAAGGCGGCATGCAAGCTGATTTTCAGTGGCACTCACACTGCCCGGGTCCTGGCCACTGGTCTGGGGGGCTCTGCATTTTAATTTAATTTTAAATGAAGCTTCTTAAACATTTTAGAAACCTTATTTACTTTACACACAACAATAGTTAAGTTATATATTATAGACTTATAGAAAGAGACCTTCTAAAAACATTAAAATGTATTACTGGCACGCAAAACCTTAAATTAGAGTGAATAAATGAAGACTTGGTACAGCACTTCTGAAAGGTTGCCGACCCCTGATCTAGACTGTTCTCAGTGGTACCAGCAGGACTGGCGCTAAGGGTTTGAGCACCCGAGGCGCATGGCAATTTCGCCGCCCCGTGCGCTGGTCCCACAGCTCCGGTGGAGCTGCCGCAGTCATGCCTGCGGGCAGTCTATCGGAGCCACGCGAGGAGCCGACCGTCCACAGGCACGACTGCGGCAGCTTCACTGGAGCCGCGGAGCACAGGACCCTCCGCAGGCACCACTGCGGCAGTGCCACTGGAGCCGCCTGCCGCCCCCTCCGGCAAAACAGCGCTCACCAATTATTCTGGCGCCCTAGGCGATTGCCTAGGCTGCCTAAATGGTAGCGCTGGCCCTGGGTACCAGATAACAGAACAAGGAGTAATGATCTCAAGTTGCAGTGAGGGTAGTTTAGGTTGTATATTAGGAAAAACTTTTTCAGTAGGGGGGTTGTGAAGCTCTGGAATGGGTTACCTAGGCAGGTGGTGGAAACTCCTTCCTTAGAGGTTTTTAAGGTCAGGTTTGACAAAAGCCCTGGATGGGATGATTTAGTTGAGGATTGGTTTTGCTTTGAGCAGGGGGCTGGACTAGATGACCTCCTGAGGTCCCTTCCAACCCTGATATTCTATGATATTAACTTAAATATAATGAAACACTAATCTCAAAGAATATTAGTAAAGAGACACAGACAGTGACAATTTGAAATGCTGAGTGGATTAAAAGTGTCAACCCCATTAACAATGATTAATTTGAACATTTACCTACTACAGATACCGATATTAAAATATTTACCTACTTCTTAGTTTCATTAATTGAGTTAGCAAGCACTTTGAAAGTCAGTGAAAAAGCATCCTCCATTCAAAGTCTTTAAGTTATTGTATTGAGATCCTCTCAACACCCCCAAAGTAATTTGTAAAACTCCCTCAATAACAATAATTTATTTTCTCATTGAAATCCATTTTGAAATATGCGCAGTTCAAAGGGGCTGGGATAAATGAGAAGGGAACTTCTGCCAGCAGCAGCTTTCAATTCACAGATTCTGACAGAGAGAGAGAGAGAGAGAGACAGAGAGCTCAAGACTGCTTCACACACAACCTGGCCCACCACATTCCCTGCCTTCTATGCAACAATACAGCTTGCTTATCAGTACTTTAAACATGACTTAACGTGCCAAAATGTTACTGTTATGGAAGTGAAGGGTGAGAAAGCTTTTAAAAACAGATGCAATACGACTGTTGAAATGGAGGCTAAGAGAAGCAGGTGCAGGTGTACAGATTGAGCCACATCTTCCAAAACTTAAACAACTTCTAAATAAAACTACAAGATGAGGTGGCTATGCTTTTTCTGGGTATCTGGATGTTGAATTTTGAGGCCTGTATTGAACTAGAATGCAGAGGTTTGTATACCTATAAAAGGGCTCAAAAAAGAACTAGTAAGTTAATGAAGGATACATCCATCAACGGTTATTAGCCAGCATGTGCAGGGATGCAAAACCATGCTCTAAAGTTTCTCTAGCCTCTGTTTGCCAGAAGCTGGGAATGGGCGACAGGGAATGGATCACTTGATGATTACCTGTTCTGTTCATTCCCTCTGAAACACCTGGCACTGGTCACTGGCAGAAGACAGGATATTGGGCTAGATGGATCTTTGGTCTGACCCAGTCTGGCCATTCTTATGTTCAACCCCTGTATGGTTACCAAGAAAACTGTATGCTTGTGATCTTAACTCTACAGCATCTCTGTGCTTCAATTAGCTGGGACCTTTCTATAATTGAATGGAAGTGTACCAAGAATTCCTTAATTCCTTTATATTAGAGGTTCCATTGGTGCTTTACCAAACGTGTAATCTTGCATCAGTGGATGGGTAGTAGGACAGAGTGACCACTTTAAATTATAGATTTATTGTATAGTTAATTTTTCAACTATTGTACTTCAACAGCCCAAACACCCAGCCATTCCTTTATAGCATACCTTTTGCTAAAACTCAATCGTTTCCTAGCAAGTGTCAGTCCAAAAACAGGACTATCAAGAAAGCTATATGAACTATTTAAAAGTTAACAATTAGAAACACATGCTGTACCTTTTCTTTTCATTGACCCAAGAACACTTGGGCGAATGCAGTGAATAGGACTCTGACTTCTCCTGCTAAAAGAGTATAAACAATATATTGGTAGATTATAACTGGCATAAATAGCATAGAAAACAACTACAAGTGAGGAACAAGCACATTCAGGGCAAGTTGCTCTGTTTAAGAGCAAATGCCAACATAAAGGGAAGTAGACAATAAGACTGGATAGCCCTAACAAAAAAATCTTTTAAAAAACAACACACATACGACATGACTGACCCTTAAAAATTTAACCGCAGAACACTATACCAGAAAGCCTGGTTCACATACTGAAGTCTTCAAAAAGCATTCCCAACATTTCCTCTAATACAATCATCTATAGGATCACGCAAGTTTCTCTACAATGGGTGCTGTCCTTTGTGAGTCTGAAGATTAGTAGCAAGACTAGTTAGATTCACCATCTGTTTGCATTATGTTGCTAGAAAAAACACTGAGGGCCAAAATATTGTGTCTTGCATGGACTGGTGAAGACTGTGAATGACCCAGGAGTTTCAGGACAGAGAGAGCACCCTGGCCACTGGTCAAGTAACACTAAAAATGCCCAAGGTCCCTGCAGTAACAGTCATTTCTGTCAGAAATACAAGGTCACTTAAAGCAACAGATTTGGCAATTAAGTCCCTTTTCACCTGCCCTCAGAACCACACCCTCTGCAGCCCAAACAGTGTCTTTCAGCACCCTAGCCACCCACAAAAGTTATCCTATTTCTGGCAACATTACATTAAATTAAAGTGGGAGAAAGAAGGTAATAATAAGCCTCTCTGACAGGCAACCTGTAACACCATGAGGCCATGATCTCTAATTGGGTCCTATAGATGCTATTATAATTTAAAAACTTAAATGTTTCCTCTTAATACGTTTTGCTAATCTACACAGGCTGGTATTGTCCCAGTTTCAAAACCTGGGAATTAATTCACCATCTTCTGATAGAAATTCATTCTACCCTGTATGTGATTATGTGCTAAACAAAACCTATTGAAAAAATCGGATACAGGCTGCATTGTAACCCAGCTTCCTGATGTCAAGTATATATATTTTGGTACTTTATAAACTCTAGAATTTAAGTTGTATGGATTTACTATGTGAGTTGGAGATCTGAGTCACCAAAAACATAGTTTAGATTTACTATGTTTAAGTTAAGTCCTGATATTTCAGATGCCTCAAGTGAACAATCCCTATTAACAGTATGCAGAGTCAGTTTTACAGACTTGTACGTACTTTAAGAATCGTCTTGTTGGACTGTGGCTAGCGCTTGGAGGTAATCCACTGCTACTCACCAAACTTTGCAAAGATGGTGAGAAACATTGCTGAAATCAAAATATATTGCAATATTTAAATATAAACATCATGCACAAATATCAACATTCCTACTGCAAAAAACTAATAAAAATTCTCGACATACAAAGAACTAGAGAGACTTGAGGAACACAACTAGGGCTTTAAGAGAATTTTACCATATTAAAACAAACACCTCATCATTCATCTAAAGTGACTACCTGATCTATTTGACTAGGAAGGTATCGCTTTTGGCTAAGTCTTGAAGAAACTTCTAGAACAATTTAGAGTGATTTCTTATGTATATACACAGTGCATGCAAGTTGATAGTATTATATTTATCAGAATATGTATGTATCGCTTTACCTTGGAACAAACCAACTGAGTTAGCTTCTAAAAAAACTCCCTTTCCCCCAAAGAAAGGCAGACAAAGAATATGGCTTTTATTTATCACCAATATACCAACAATTTATCAATCAATATACCTACTTAGTATTGACATTTATGAGATATTCTGTAGATAAATTCATGGGTTGTACAGCTGTTAGCTTGCCTTTTTAATATTTTAGTTCCCTGTCTGCAGTGAATGCCCATGCAGAAGTCAGGGATATGGGAAGTTTCATCCCTTGCTAATGTTAGTGCTAAACAAAAATCTAACTATCGGTACTCACGAAGGAAAGCCTCTATCACTTCATTTTTCTTACCTTCCCTATTCCTCTGGTGGGTGAAGGAGCTGGAGAAACTGGGACAAAGTCTATTTGCTTGGGAGAGGATGATTTCTCAAAATCATTGTCACTCTATAAGTATAACAGATCATGTAATTACAGCCAATTGCTTTAATGCAATATTTCATGGGCCAGGCTATACAATATTATACAAAGCATTACTTTGTTGTGGAATGGAACCACATGATGCAAGTCACCCTCACAAATGGCTACATGTAAGAATTTGTTACTATGACTACGTAGGAGACAAATTTCATACCTTTGAGGAAAAAAATATTAAACACTATGTGCTGATATTAAAGGATCTATAAAACAGAAAGATACAGACATGACTAGAACTACCTTTTGACACATCAGGAAAAAAAACTATGTCCCAATAGCTGTAGTGACAGCCATGTGTCATTGAGCCACTGGTGATTTCATACCTTATTAGTACAAAACTTGTTATAAGGCAGCAATAAAAAGTGTATTACTAGACAGAAACAATTTGATGTTAAACAGGAAGCCTAATCTGTTTGATTTTCCTCTAAAAGAAATTTAAGATACCATGGACAACAAAATGCAGCAATATGGGATGTTAGAACACTGAAGATAGAAACTCAAATCTAAAGCATAAACACATTACCAGGCTCAAGCTCTCCTCCCATGACTGGCTGATCTGCATTGCTGTTTGCACTTCCCTATAAAGAAGAAAAAAAATTCATCATCACTGGCCCAGAGACACAAGAGTTTAGGTATTCTCACTTGCACACTAACACTCACCGTTCATGTACTGCTTCTCTGTTCATCAAATCCATTCCTTCTTCCTAAAAAATAATAATATAATACAGAAACAGTTAAGAGTTGGTTTATAGAGCTTTCTTTTGCTAAAATGAGTCAGACAAACTCTTCCTCTTCAGGTCACAATTTGGATGGAGTCTCACCTCATTCCATACACCATTAGCATACTCAGTGAGTGTGCAACTTGTGCAGAACAGAGCATTTTACTGATGGTTAGTAAACGGTTCCACATTATTTAATTTTTTATTGTTTCTTCTACAAACCTAAGAAATTCTACACAAAAAACTTGTTAAAATGTATTAAGATAGAAAAACAAAGCATTTTTTTTAAAGAAAAAGAAATTCCACACACAAAACTTATTCACTCCCTGTATGTATACATTACAATACTGTTTTTAAATACACAAGCATGTATCATTCCTCAGAATGCATTCAATGCATAGATTGGATGGTGTGCAGTATAGGGTGACCAGATGTGCCAATTTCACAGGGACAGTCCCAATTTTTGGGTCTTTTCTTATATAGGCTCCTATCACCCCCCACCCCGTTCCAATTTTTCACATTTGCTGTCTGGTCACCCTAGTGCAGTGAAACATGGTAGGGATCCACTTATTGAACAGAGGAGGAATAAATATAGGTTAGATGATTCATCCACTGCTCACTGGCATCCCAGGCATTGAATGATGCAGTCTATGTAATTGAAGACTATGAAGAAGTTTTGTTTTTTTTAAAAGGCACAAACGGACGCTAAGCGTCTAATACCCATTAATGCCTTTGTCAATCTCCTCCTATAGTAACACGTTTTCAGGGAGTGCAGCTTTAACTCTGACATATCCTGATTTAACTTTTAACCTATTTTTAATGGAGTATTTATATGGAATAATTATTATGACTATACAACAATATAGGCCTCAAATTCCCAAAAATCAGAAAGCTAGCAAACAGTTACTATACTACCTTCTAGCGTGAAGTTTTAATAGAAATACAGTGTCAAATATGAAGTAACATATATTGTGCCTTCCCTGCACCTCCCTTCCATCCCATCTGTATGTACATATTAACATTAGTCCTTTACTATATTAAGAATAAAAGGAACTTTCCGATGACTTCTTGTCCTTGTTAAAGCTAGTAAATGAATACATTACACAATAAAAATGAAACAGGCTGTGCATTTCTTCAGAATTATTATGTGCCTCAAGTGTTTGAGGAGGCAGGAAGCTGGAGATCAAGTACCTTCAATCACTTGCAACACGTACCCTGGAAATATAATGCCCGGAGAGCTAAATTGCTTTTACAAAATAAGAAAAACAAAAGTCACAAGATTTACAAGCATTTGGAAATGTGTTTTCCAAAGTGAGACTTTAAAAGGCAGGCTATCATATGGGACAGCTTTAACTAAACATTTATTTTAACAGCTTAAATCCCTATAATAGAGTGTATACTATTAGAGGTTTCCTTCTGGGAATTTACATTTTATGATTCTTCTTCTTCTTCCAAAAGAAAACCAAGATAACTGTTTTTTGTATTAAATCTAACTGTACTTTGAAACAGGCTTGTATTCAAAACAGAAGTGCATTCTTACTTCACCATTTTAATGAACTTACTGCATTAATAGATTTGGGGAAGGTATAGTAACCAGGGTTGGGTTTTTTGTTTTTGTTTGTTTTTTTAAACAAAAGTGGACAACTCAGCACCACCCATGTTTCACAAGAAGAAAGATTAGGTGGTAGAGAAAGTGTGAAGGTGTGGGACTGTATACCATTATCCTGATATCCCTCAACTTCACATTAGTTTGTCAGCTTTGAGAGTCTCCAAGCTTAACATGCAGCAATCACCAGCAAGCTTCTTACCTTGTTGGACGCTGCACCCAACTGCTTCAGTGCTGAACATTGGTATATCTCCTGTCAGTTTCTCTGACCGATTAAATACAGCATGCCATGCTATACTACACTAAACTTTTAGGTTTGCCCGATCACGGAGACTGAGATTTGAACACCACAAACTCCACTGAACATCATTTTATGGTTATGCACAATTCAATTGGGAGGAAGGCAGGCGGTTTATCTGAGCCCCAGAAAAATGCCACTGACTAAGTTCTAGATTGCAAATGAGGCTGCAAGAGATAGGGCCCACCAGCTTTCTATGTGGGGAAAAAGATGTCTGATGGCTAATCACTTTTATAAATGGGACAAAATCCTGGTTTCAGTATAATATTTTAGGACACATTTTATATTTTCTGTAAACTTTTGTATCTCTGGAAACTGATTCAACCTGTGACTATTAAATGCACCTTGAAATGACAGATTTTTGCTGAACACTCTTTACAGATCAGCTATTACTTCTGAGTGAAGATATCAATGATGACGAGTAGGATACACCAGCTCGTGTAAAGCCAATAAAGCAAGCTTTCTATGGGTATGTCTATACTATGGGATTATTCCGATTTTACATAAACCGGTTTTGTTAAACAGATTGTATAAAGTCGAGTGCACACGGCCACACTAAGCACATTAATTCGGTGGTGTGCATCCATGTACCGAGGCTAGCATCGATTTCTGGAGCGTTGCACTGTGAGTAGCTTTCCCGTAGCTATCCCATAGTTTCTGCAGTCTCCCCAGCTCATTGGAATTCTGGGTTGAGATCCCAATGCATGATGGTGCAAAAACAGTGTCGCAGGTGATTCCGGGTAAATGTCGTCACTCAATCCTTTTACAATCATTTCGTGCCCTTTTTCCCTGGATTGCCCTGGCAGATGCCATAGCATGGCAACCATGGATCCTTTTTTACCTTTTGTCACTGTCACCGTACGTGTACTGGATGCTGCTGAGAGAGGCGGTACTGCAGTGCTTACACAGCAGCATTCATTTGCCTTTGCAAGGTAGCAGAGATGGTTACCGTCCCTATTCCACTGTCTGCCATTGTAAATTGGCGATGAGATGACGGTTATCAATCATTTTGTACCGTTTGCAATTGGAAAGTGGAGACGACGGTTATCAATCATTTTGTACCGTCTGCTGCTGTCATGGGTGCTCCTGGCTGACCTCGCTGAGGTCGGTCAGGGGCGCATGGACAAAAATGGAAATGACTCCCCGGGTCATTCCCTTCTTTATGTTTTGTCTAAAAATAGAGTCAGTCCTGCCTAGAACATGGGGCAAGTGTACTAGAGAGCCAGAGAGCACAGCCACTCCAGCTCACAGCCTCAGAGATCCTGCAGAAATGATGAGCTGCATGCCATTCTAGAGGGTGCCCTTGCAACAACCCCACCCATTGCTTCCCTCCTCCCACACCCCTCCTGGGCTACCGTGGCAGTGTCCCTCCATTTGTGTGATGAAGTAATAAAGAATGCAGGAATAAGAAATACTGACTTTTTAGCGAGATAAAATGAGGGGGCAGCAGCCTCTAGCTGCTATGATAGTCCAGGGAGTACAGATACCCAGCATTTTGCACTGTCTGCCAGGAATGACAGGGAGTCATTCCCATTTTTACCGAGGCCAGCCAGGAGCACTCACGGGATGACGACGTGACAGGGACAGTCCCAATGGTTTTCCACCATTTTGTACCAGAAAGGAAAGGGAGGGGATGCTGCTGTTCAGCGCCGCAGCACCGCGTCTATCAGCAGCATGCAGTAGACATACGGTGACACTGAAAAATTGCAAGAAACGATTTTTTTCCCTTTTCTTTCAGAGGGGGCGAGGGGTGGTAAATTGATGAGATATATCCTGAACAACCCGGGACAATGTTTTTGACCCTACAGGCATTGGGAGCTCAGCCAAGAATGCAAATGCTTTTCAGAGACTGTGGGATAGCTGGAGTCCTCAGTCCCCCCTCCCTCCCTCCAGGAGCATCCATTTGATTCTTTGGCTTTCCGTTACGCTTGTCACGCAGCACTGTGCTGAGTCCCTGCTGTGGCCTGTCTATCATAGCCTGGAGATTTTTTCAAATGCTTTGTTATTTCGTCTTCTGTAACGGAGCTCTTATAGAACAGATTTGTCTCCTCATACAGCAATCAGATCCAGTATCTCCCATGCGGTCCATGCTGGAGCTCTTTTTGGATTTGGGACTGCATCGCCACCCGTGCTGATCAGAGCTCCACGCTGGGCAAACAGGAAATGAAATTCAAAGGTTTGCGGGGCTTTTCCTGTCTACCTGGCCAGTGTATCCGAGTTCAGATTGCTTTCCAGAGAGGTCACAATGGTGCACTGTGGGATACCGCCCGGAGGCCAATACCGTCAATTTGCAGCCACACTAACCCTAATCCAACATGGCAATACCGATTTCAGCGCTACTCCTCTCGTCGGGGAGGAGTACAGAAACCGGTTTAAAGAGCCCTTTATATCGATATAAAGGGCCTTGTTGTGTGGACAG
Organism: Gopherus flavomarginatus; assembly: GCF_025201925.1. Taxonomy (NCBI): domain Eukaryota; kingdom Metazoa; phylum Chordata; order Testudines; family Testudinidae; genus Gopherus; species Gopherus flavomarginatus. Next base: position 5,106,143 of record NC_066624.1, on the reverse strand, counting down.
GTGCAGGGTTAAATCGGTTTAACGCTGCTAAATTCGGTATAAACGCGTAGTGCAGACCAGGCCAGAGTCTTGTTATTTACAAAACAGAACTAGAATCATCTCTTACCTGTTTGATTTGATGAAGGCGGCTGCTAGGAATACGTACAGGAGATGATGGAACCAACTGGAAAACAAACACCATATAGCTGAAACATTTTTTAAAACTGCAAAATCAGGAAGTTTAGACACTACCTTTTTTCTAATATATTATTCCATTCTCAAAAAGATAAATAGCCACTTCAATATCACCAAAATAGCATCTAACACACTTTGCATATGTTAAATGCAATACATTTTGCATACAATTATAAATGTATATTAGTTTTATAAGTGAGAGCACTAGACTATTTCATTATGAAATTTCTCTGTATGCTTAGAAATGACTCCTAATTATTGTGTGCCAACTTCCATCCCACTTCAGTCTCACACTACTTAATACTCTCACCTTTCATGAACTGTATTGGCAATACCGGCCACACATTGTGGTTGCAACAACACAATAGATAAGGAATAATAAGCACTTCCATCTTAAAGCTGTTGTAAGTTGCTCATAATGCTAAAAAGAAAAATCGATTGAGCAGGAGTTTTCCAGGGCTGGTCTCTGCCTGCAGATTAATATTTTTGACATGATAGAGATTCAGCCATTAAAGTGTAAGGAGAGTGAAAACATTTCTCAATCTCTTCTACCCTCAATAGCTATACAGCTTAAAATGACAGAAAGTTAAAATACGGCAGTGAAATGGCCTCACTGAGTAGGAGTGCCACTGAGCAGGCTGTTTGAGCATTTTCTCCCTTGCTGTTGCACAGAACACATAAAAAACAAATCCCATAAAATGATATCTATTAACAAGAAAAAATCTAAAGGATCAAATAAAACCCAATCTGGCAGAGATATAAGCCACACTCCGGGGACTTTAACTAGATTCTTTAATTTTATACTTAACTTGACTGCTAGTTTGATAAAAATGATAATTTATGAACTCCTAGGCATTGAACCAACAACTTACTGTAGTTCATCAAAGAAAGCAAAACTTTCATAATGATTCTCAGTATACCCCAGTCTCAAGTTGTGGGACAGGTCTTATTAAATCATTTTAGTGGGATTTCTTAATACACCACTACATACTGCAATTAATTACAAGCAAATTTACTTTGAATCAATTACTGAGTCCTTCTCTTTCCCTTACCATTAACACAATTGAATAATTTGTGGTGCTCATGACCATCAGGGACCAGAAGCCTTAGGCATGAACCACACAGTTCTGCGAATGACCTATTTTTCTTAAATAAAGATCAACCTTGCCAAGTTGTGTTGGGGCTTTGTAATGAGGATGAGCGTTACAGGGGTGAGAGCCTCATTCTTTAACTACACCTGGTCTACACTACGTGTTTATACCGATTTTAGCAGCGTTAAACCGATTTAACCCTGCACCCGTCCACACAACGAGGCCCTTTATATCGATATAAAAGGCTCCTTAAACCGGTTTCTGTACTCCTCCCCGATGACAGGAGTAGCGCTGAAATCAGTATTACCATATCAGATTAGGGTTAGTGTGGTCGCAAATTGACGGTATTGGCCTCCGGGCGGTATCCCACAGTGCACCACTGTGATCGCTCTGGAAAGCGAACTGAACTCGGATGCACTGGCCAGGTAGACAGGAAAAGCCCCGCGAAATTTTGAATTTCATTTCCTGTTTGCCCAGCATGGAGCTCTGATCAGCACGGGTGGCGATGTGGTCCCAAATCCAAAAAGAGCTCCAGCATGGACCGTACGGGAGATACTGGATCTGATCGCTGTATGGGGAGACAAATCTGTTCTATAAGAGCTCCGTTACAGAAGACGAAATGACAAAGCATTTGAAAAAAATCTCCAGGCTATGATACAGAGTCCACAGCACAGTGCTGTGTGACAAGCGTAACGGAAAGCCAAAGAATCAAATGGACGCGCATGGAGGAAGGGAGGTGGGACTGAGGACTCCAGCTATCCCACAGTCCCTGCAGTCTCCGAAAAGCATTTGCATTCTTGGCTGAGCTCCCAGTGCCTGTAGGTCAAACACATTGTCCGGGGTGGTTCAGGGTATATCTCGTCAATTTACTCCCCCTCCCCCCGCTGTGAAAGAAAAGGGAAAAAAATCGTTTCTTGCCATTTTTCAATGTCACCGTATGTCTACTGCATGCTGCTGGTAGACACGTTGCTGGGGCAATGAATAGCAGCATCCTCTCCCCTCCCTTCCCCGGTGGCAGACGGTACAGTGCAGTAAGACTGGTAGCCGTCCTCGTCATCAGCCTGTGAGTGCTCCTGGCTGGCCTCAGGTGAGGTCGGCCGGGGGTGCCTGGGTAAAAACAGGAATGGCTCCCGGTTATTCCCGGCAGATGCTACAGAACAGCTGGTAACCGTCCTCATCATAGCAACTGGGGGCTGAACTCCATGAGCCCCCCTCCTTTCATGTCTAAAGAAAAGATTCTGTACTGCCTGTACTATCATAGCAGCTGAAGGTTGCCTCCCCATCATTTTATCTCACTAAAAAGTCAGTGTTTCTTATTCCTGAATTCTTTATTACTTCATCACACAAATGGGGGACCCTGCAACGGTAGCCCAGAAGGGTTGGGGGAGGAGGGAAGCAACAGGTAGGGTCGTTGCAGGGACACCCCCTAGAATGGCATACAGCTCATCATTTCTGAGGGATCTGACATGGAGCGGCTGTGCTCTCTGGTTCTCTGATACACTAGTTCTCTAGTACACTTGCCTCATATTCTGGGCAGGACTGACTCTATTTTTAGACACAAGATAGAGGAGGGAATGACCCGGGGGGTCATTCCCATTTTCGTCTTTGCGCACCCGGCCAACCTCAGCGAAGGTCAGCCAGGAGCACCCATGACAACAGCAGATGGTACAGAACGACTGATAACCATCTCTGCTACCTTGCAAAGGCAAATGAATGCTGCTGTGTAGCACTGCAGTACCGCCTCTGTCAGCGGCATCTAGTACACAAACGGTGACAGTGACAAAAGGCAAAACGGGCTCCATGGTTGCCATGCTATGGCATCTGCCAGTGCAATCCAGGGAAAAAGGGCACGAAATGATTGTCTGCCGTTGCTTTCATGGAGGAAAGAATGAGTGACGACATTTACCCAGAATCACCCGCGACACTGTTTTTGCACCATCATGCACTGGGATCTCAACTCAGAATTCCAATGGGCGGGGGCGACTGTGGGAACTATGGGATAGCTACCCACAGTGCAACACTCCAGAAATCGATGCTAGCCTCGGTACATGGACGCACACCACTGAATTATTGTGCTTTGTGTGGTTGGGTGCACTTGACTTTATACAATCTGTTTTACAAAACCGATTTATGTAAAATCAGAATAATCCTGTAGTGTAGACGTACCCTAAGTATCTGTCATTCTTTCAGACTGCATGGAATCTGCCAGGTGAAAAGTAAAGGGAATCACATAGCATAAATTACATGCACTTTCTAGTCATTAAACTACACTCTGCAGATAGTAGGCTTCCTCAGTTTCACACAAAACATGCCCTAAGTTTTCTACAAGTCCAAAGCTACAGGATGCGGATCAGCATTCAATCACCAGCCAGCTGTATCTTACTTCAATTAGTGCCATGGAAAATGCAAATTGATCCTCTTAGAAAGACAAGTTAAGTGAGGTAATATCTTTTATTAGATCAACTTCTGTTGGTTGGACAGATGGACTTTTGAGCCAGACACAACTCTTCTTCAGAGAGCCTCCTATTTTCCTTAGAGGTGGAAAAGTCACACAGACAATAGAACTTTTATGGTTTGCTTTATAAACTTGGACTGCCTACATGTGCTACTTGCTTGGGGAATGAGCATATTTAAGAGATGGTCTCTCAGGACAATAAGCTGAACACAAGACAAACCAAACAGCCTGCTTACAACTAGTCCTGGAAGCAGGATTCAATCAACAAAGAATTAAAGGAAGGTAGCATAATAAATGCCAATGAACATTTCCACAAATGCATTAATGGTAATCTGGGTACAACTTGCAACTTGAAGCTCCTGGCTGGTGAAAGATGCAAAATCCTGCTACTCACTAGAACTTAGAACCACTGCTCAGTGCAACTAACTTCACAAATTATTGCCCAGTATCTAATTTTCATTTTCAAGTTAGCTGGTTAGAGAGTTCACAGAGAACAGTCTCCAGCTTCAACTGTCAACTCAGCACTCTGAACCACTGACTCTCAATCACATTTTAGTCCAGAGAACAGACCAGTGAGTTATGAGGAACTCCAAGGCGAGGGCTCCAGAGGTGGAGGAATCAGTTTCCCATTACAATCCTTTGGGTGAGTCTGAGAGGAATTAATAGATTCGTGTCAGGCTGTCCTATTCACCCTGTGACCTTTTGATGTTCAGACAGCAATAGAATCAAACACTAAAGCTGAATTCAAACACTGTGTAAACATCTTGGTCTTCTCTTTCTGATGTATAGTGCTGGTTTACTTGTTTTATACATTGGTACTTAGAATTTATTTGGTTTGTTTTAAGAAAAAATTATTGGAAGAGTTTAATAATAAATAAGAGCTCTTTTTGGACTTCAGTACTACTGGATTTTCAAACAGCTACAACAGTGAAAGATTTTGTTCCATCTGCAGAGAGCCACAAGACAACAGCTCATCTATCAGACTTGGACCTTGATAAGTGAAATATATTTTTGTGACCTCCCAACTTGAAACTCCACGTAGAAATGTAACTACTTACCCTTAAAAAGTTCCAACTGGTACAGAATACATAAGACCATCTGCTGAGCAACATCGGATGCCACAAGCATATCGGTTCAGTGCTCTATTTCACTGTCTCCCTATTGACCACTCCATACTGCATTAAGAACTTGCAATTTATTATTTACAGTTAAAAATTATGAACAAACTCTGGTCCTAATAATCTGGACGAGCCTACTGAACATAACTCAGGGCTGTCGATGTAGTCATGGTTAGTATCTGGGAACTGCAGCCCAATGCCTGGTTCAAGAGTATGTTTCACCCCAAGAGAAACGATAGCTGGAGGTCTGAGAGCTGGAGGTGGGTACATGCAAAGAGATCACGAGAAGTCACAGCGAGATGCAGTTATCACAGGTAGGAGGCTATCTCCACACCCACAAAGGTGGGGCTGGAATTTTGTATGGAAGCACCATTAAAACATGAGAAACATTGATTATAATTCTAGACATACTCCAAACTTTTTCCTTAACGGCAGACTAATACAAACTAGGCAGACAGTGTTACTGACTGCACCTCAATCAGAAGGAACTTAAATCTTCTTAATATGCTAAAAGTGTTAATAGAGTATTAAAAACATGTTGCCTACATGATAAAAATTAAAATACAGTCACATTCTCAGACCCACTTTTCCCTCACGCAGTATCATAGCCAATGAGGTTAATCTGAGTCATTATTGCTAGTTAAACTAAAATTTAATTTGTATGAAAACGTGGATGAACTTTTCTGAATTCCAAAGGTTAATTTTATGAAAGGAAGAAGGTACTTTTTAAAAAATCATTAAACACTCCATTAAAGTTAATCCTGTTTAGTACTTTTTTAAAAAACATTTCCCCACACAATCTAAGACTATACCTACATCATCTACTATACTCAACCACTGCAATAAGCCACCATATGATGCAAGTTTCTACATTACTGGTTCTGCCATCAGAAAAGTGCATTAGTAGTCCTTTAATGCACACCCTGACTGGTTTATTAAACGAATATAGCTCCTTCATGTTACACTTCTTTTTCAAATCTTTTCAAAAACACAAGTTTTAGGGTTTTATGCAATGTCTACTGAAAAAGATTACTCCATAACAGAACAGTAAGACTGGTAGAAAAAAGGATGAGCACTATTCTTAATAACTTGCTTCTTTTCCTTTAAAGTATTCTGGATTAGTTGAGTCCCATCTTTATATACTTGAGATCCAATGACATTTCAGTAGCAACACTGATTAGCTACTGATCTGATTTTTGTCCTAGAAAAGGAGAGTTTAATCAGCAGTTTCTGGCCACCTACTGTCACCTGGGATCCTCTAGTAGGGACAGTTTAAAACTGCAATTGCCCCCTACTCCCTCCTTTTCATCTCCCATCTCTTTCTTTGCCAGCAATGATGCTTCTCTTGGGAGCTTTAAAATGTTAATTTTACTTAAAAACCAAACTGGTAGCCCTAAACCATATCCCAATTCATCCTACTTCATATCAAAACAGCCTGACCCACTTAATCAGAGCTGTGTACCTTCAAAGCCACACTGTTTCTAAGAGCATGTCTACACTACAAACTTAAGTTGACAAAGGTCCACATGCAGCCACCACATTAATTACTGTGGTTTTTCAGTTCAGTACTACCCTCCTTCTGTCAGTAGTACACATCCTCACCAGAAGTGCTTGCACCAACTAAAGAGGGGCACCATTAAGGTCTGAGAGCTGGGTGCATGGCTGCCCAAGGTGATAGCCTGAGCTGTAAGCTGCAGCCTTTTTTGACAATTTCACTGCTGCCTCAGGCTCAGAGAGAGGGGTTCACAGCTGAAGCTCACAAGAAAGGCTGGTAGGCTCCTGCTGTGAAATTGAGCCCACCACTGGCCTCACAGCTAGGGCTGTCACCCCCAGCTGTCGGATGGGGACTCCAGCTGTGAGCTCCAGCCCAATGGACAGCTGTGAGGGGCCAGCTGTGAGCCTGGTACTGGGCTCAATTTAAAAGCAGGGAGCAGCCTTTCTTGTCAGTTTCACAGCTCCAACTGTGAGCCCCAGGCTGCAGAACAGAGCTGTGAAATTGTCAAGAATGACAGCCAACAGCACACTGGTTGCCCGAATTACACTGGCATAAGCACTATGCTTCTCGTGGAGATGGAGTTGTTATGCTGGTGTAGTAGGGCACTTATATCGGTGTGTGCAAGGATGTAGTATAGACACTGACATACTTAGGTCAAGCTGCCTTACATTGAACTAACTCTGTAGCATAGACCAGGCCTAAGACGACGTCTACACAAGAAAAAAGCTGGGAATAGCTATTCTGCACTGGTTTCTTAGGGCAGAAACACATCTGGTGAAGACACTCTATGCCGACGGGAGAGCACTCTCCTGTCAGCATGATTACTCCACCTCTGCCAGAGGCGAAAGCTATGTCGGCAGGAGAGCATATCCTGCCAACATAGTGCTGATATGGATTGCGCTTAGGTCACTGTAACTTGCATTATTCAGGGGGGTGTCTTTCTCACACTCCAAGCGATGTAAATTACATCGATTCAAGTGGTAGTGTAGACCTGCCCTCAGTGCAAAATAAGAGTGTCGACATGGTAAAATGGTGTAAAATAGCTGTTTTCTCTAAATTCACACCTTAGCTAATTCCCTGAATAGACAAGTCCTAAAGTGAACCAGGAGTTGTTTTAGGGTTCCCAACTCGACCTTTTAAGTAAGATTAACACTTAGTCTATAAGGTGCCACAGAACTCTTTGCCGCTTTTACAGATCCAGACTAACACGGCTACCCCTCTGATACTTTAAGGTATCAGTTACTGACAAAAGGCAGGTTGAAGGAAAGAGGAAACTTTAGCGAATGGGATTTATAGATTTTAGATGCCCTTTAAACTAATATCTTTAAAATAAAGGGTAATATTAAAGATATATCTCCGCTGAAACAAATTAAACACTGGTAGTATGGATTTTTTTTCTTCTGATGAGCAGAATCAGCTGTGCATTACTGACAGCTGCTGAATTGCCCTATACAGCCCAGTTAGCTGATCTGATGGGACTTGGAAAGAGCATATAATGTCATACTGTACACTCAAGTGTGCTCCACCATAAACTACAGAGACTGCATACATCTTAGCCAACTCCCATCATTTCTGAGCTAGATTCCACCCAATTCCTACTGTGCATGGCCAGACTAGTAGAGCATAATGAATGGGGGTGAGGCACTCCTAGTGTATGACACTCTGAAGGCATAAGGAAGGAAGTGAGATCCCCAGCAATACCAGATGTGCATGACTGGAGAGAGGACTCTTCAGCAGAGTTGGTGACCTGCTTTAGACCTCTTCTCTGGGTCATGAAGTAGCGCTATTGGCCTTAATAAGGAGTATGTTCTACCCTTTTTCTGCAAGGCCACATTGCTCCCAGCCAGGGAAATGGCCTCTCAAGCCAAAAAACAATTACATATTTCCTTGCCTTTAGCAGTTCTTTCTGGCATCTTGCATATACTCTCAATTATCATCTCTCCCTTTCCTGGGAAATATCTGTCTATTGCTAAGTAAGCAGATACCTCATTCTCTGGAATATTTTTACTACTGCTGTTGCTATAGCGGTCCATTGCTATCAGTTACTTTTCTTCGCTCCCCAACCTTGCGTATATTGCCTGCTTCATCTTCATGTTTTGGGTCACTTGTGAGATCATCAGTACCCTTTTCTAAACTATTGCAGATCTTATTAAAAAAAAAAAGTAACAAAATAAAAAAGGTAACTTCTATGAAGTACATGAAATATCTTGAGTTCAGTTAATCTTCAGGACAGACTAGGGAACTAGATCACCCCACTTGCTCCTCTTTGGCTTTGTATCCAGGTCAACTGAAAAAGAACCTTAGTGTTTCAAAACTGTTTTTCTTAAAGGGCAACCTGACCTCCTTGCTGACCACTGTTTAAGTGAATCTCTTCAATACCAAAGGAAACCCAAGTGAACTGCTGGAAAGGAAAGCAACTTATTTTTGGTCTGAAAGCAAGGATAGAAATTTCAGGCTTAAATTTAACTTCAAACAAATGCCCAAATAGAAGGACTTCTGACTAAATGTTTCCTCAACCATAATTAGAGTGCTACTGGCACTATATGATGTTTTGTTTCTTAAGCAGCAGGCACATTGCTTTTATGTTACGCTCATCTGTTGAGGCTTTTAAATAAAGGATCTCAAAACTACTACAAAAACAAATGCCCTCCAAACCAGTTGTCTGGCCTAGTTCTGAAATGGAATTTTAACTTTTTGGGGGGTGAAGAGGCTGTATGGAAGGGGTGGACAGGAATTAAAAGCTATCTCTACTCAAAGTAACCCAAATAGCAACAAACAATCATCAAGTTAGCATATGTCTAAGCATCTTGTATACTGTATGTAAGGGTATGGCTTCACTTACAGCTGTACAGCGCTGGGAGTTACAGCTGTCTTCGTACAACTGTGTAGGGAAAGCGCTGCAGTGTGGCCACACTGACAGCTACCAGCGCTGCAGTGTGGCCACACTGACAGCTACCAGCGCTGCAGTGTGGCCACATTTGCAGCATTTGCAGCGCTGTTGCGAGTGGTACATTGTGGGCAGCTATCCCAGCGTGCAAGTGGCTGCAACATGCTTTTCAAAAGAGGGGGGTGAGGTGGAGTGTGACAGGGAGCGTGGGGGAGACAGAGAGAGTGGATTTTTGGAGCTGACACTGTTGTCAGCTCCCTGCCTTGCAAGTTCTAAGGACTGGAAGATACACAGCACCTACCTTCAATCATTTTAAAAGTTTCGACCCCTTCCCCCACCCCTCTCTTATTCACTAAATGCAAATTATGCACTCCTAAATAGCCTTCAGACCACATAAGCAGCTGCTCAACACGGACTCCCCCCCCCCCCCGCCGTGTGGCTTCTCTCCTCAAGCAAACAGCTGTGAACATTCCAAAGCAATTCCCCTGCCTGCCTCTGCTCGCTCGAGCAAACAGGAGCTGTGTTTGTTTTTTAGATAAGCAGCTCCGGGGTGCCCAGAGTTCAGCCACTCTCCCGGTTTGTTGTGAACAGGCATTCTGGGATACCTCCTAATACCCTGGTGGCCAATTACAGCGCTTTTGGTGGCCACACTTGATGAGCAGCACTGCATCACCGCATCACCAGCACCGCACTCGTTATACCCCAAGCAGACCAGGTGTACAGCCAGCGTTGCAGCCCGGGAGTTGCAGCGCTGGATGTGCCTTGCAGGTGTGGACAGTTACTAAGTTGCAGTGCTGTAAACCCACCACCAGTGCTGCAACATGGCCTTAGAAAAAGATAAATTGACATTAACACAAGACACTCCATCCGTCCAGTATATTAGTTGTGCATTGTATACAATCGACATGTTACTGCACTTATGCCAGTTTCTTAAAGTTAGAAAACATTTTAAGAAAAATGTAACAGTTTTCGGTTAAATTTTATATTTTTTAAATCTAGGCAAAAATTCCTCTTGGTTAAAAAAAAATGAGAACTGTTTTTCCACCCTAGGCCCCCCAGAAATGCATCAATATATGTATCTGTGGTTCTTTCAATATGATCAAGAAATCCTTTCTAAATATGCCTGCACTAACTGCATATTACTACTGGATCAGTCTAAACTACCTTTTGACCATAAATCAGACTATAATGATTTACTTAAAAGAAACAATATTTTAAAATAGAAGCTGCATCTTCTCTGGGTTCATAAATAAGTACTGCGCTAAATTTTGAGGCAGACATTTACTAACAAAGTCATTTAAGTTTACAAAAAATTGTTATAATGAAAATTTTTAAATTAAGATTGGATGATTTTCTAAGATATATGCTCTGGTTCAAACAGGCATTAATTCAGTGAAGTCCTATGGCCTATGTTTTACTGGAGTTCAGCTAAATTATCATAACAGTTCTTTTTGGCTTATAATCTACGATGCAGTATAAATGTAAAGTCAGTGGATATTTAAAAACAAACATTCAAAGCAGAGATTATTGAGACCTAGAAATAACTGACTGGTACTTCTGAATATACCAATTCTCTTTCTAAATTGGTCTTCTTATCCAATCTTAGATCATCTGCTTAAATAAGTTATGAACTAGGTTGTCTTCAGAATGACACAAATGTGTGTTCTAAAGCCAAATGATCTTTAAAAAGAATTTCACTACAGTTACAAAATATGTAGTGTTAATTTTCAATTTACACCCTTATCTTTAATCCTGTTTAGACTCAAATAACAAGTAGGCAACATGTTTGCACTAAACATTTTCTTACCAGACTATGACGATTCATCACTGTTGTACTGTTTCTGCGGGTTCGCAAAATGTTGGCCTGAAACACCTGTGAATTATCACTGTGAAAAGAAAGAGTGGTCAAATTCAAGAGCCATTTCCCTCCTTCACCTCCTACAAAAAAATGCCTCAATATAAGCTGTGTGTGTGCTTTCATCCTCTCTTAACCCAAAGTCAAAAACTCAAGTCTCTCTCCCCGAAACAAGTTCCAGCTACCCCACTTAATGACATTAATCATGCTTAGTCCTCACTAAAGTGGCTGCAAACTTTTTATGGAGATGTCTCTTCTATGGAAATGTATGAGTTTAGAGTGCAGCTCTCTATATGCAGTCCTCAGCACCAAACACAATTCATTCACTAGAATTTGAGAGTAAGCATAATCAACAGATGGACTGATGCAAGCCTCAATTCCAGTGGTATCAAAGACAAACCACACTGCAGGTCAGAAGTTTGTCACTGGGAGCACCTTATAAGTTACAACCCCTCTTCACCAAGGTGTTGATACAGCACTCAAAATGTTAAATTAAGCACCCAGAATATCCATTTAGAAAGTCCTAATTATTTTTTGAAGTGGTACCTTGGTAAAGATGAAGAGGAGGTTACTTACCTGTAACTGGAGGTTCTTTGATATGTGTAGTCCCCATCTGTATTTCAGTGTGGGTTGTGTCTGCGCACCATGGGCCCAGAGCCAGACAATCTGAATGTAGTGTCCACTGGTCCACAAACGTGCCCTGGATCACATCATGCCTCTGACTAAGGGGATAAAGAGAGGGGGAACTCTCCAGTTCCTTCCATATTGTGAATCATAGGTAATCCAAAGCAGAGGAGAAGGAGGGCGAGTAGTGGAATACAGATAGGGATCTCATATCTCAAAGAACATCCAGTTACATATAAGAAACCTCTTCTTCTTCAAGTGATGGTCCCTATTGTTTTCCACTGTGGGTGATTAACAAGCAGTAAATAAGAAGGAGAAGGGTGCAAGGATGTAGACCACGGGTTCTCAAACATTTTTTTGCTGGACCCCCACTTTGAAAATATTGCAAAGGCATTGAAGCCTTTCAAAAACCGTAAAGTAGGGTGACCATATTTCAAGTTCTCAAATAGAGGACACTGCTGGAGGGAGGCAGAACTGAAGGAGGGGGGGAAACAGCAATATCATACTCCGCCATCCTTACTTCTACGCTGCTGCTGTGGTGGTGCTGCCTTTGGAGCTGGGCGCCCGGCCAGCAGTCACTACTCTCTGGCCACTCAGCTCTGAAGGCAGTGCCTCTGCCAGCAGCTGTGCAGAAGTAAAGGTGACAACACCATACCATCTCGTGACCCCTCCACAATAGCCTGGAGACCCCTTTTTGGGTCAGGAACCCCAGTTTGAGAAACACTGATGTAGACATTAGGGCTGAGCAAAGGAGTCATCAGCAGAGGAGTCCTGGACTAAGACCACAGTATGTCTCACAAAGGTGTGAATGGAGCCCCACCTGGCTGCTTTACAAAAAGGGATACCTCCTGAAGCAATGCCATAGTTGCTGCTTGTGCTCTCATGGAATGAACTCTTATTCCATGGGGAGTGGGGAAGGTTCAATAGTTGATAACAGAATAGAATGTAGATAGAGATCCATTTGGACATCCTCTGAGTGGAGACTGCTTGTCCCGATTCTTTCGGTTATAGTGATGAATAGTTTCTGGGACTTCCGGATTGGGCTTGTTTTGTGTATGTAAAAGGTCAAGGCCCACTAGACATCAAGGGCATGGAGTCTCTGTTCCTTTAAGGAAGCATGCAGTTTAGGGAAGAACACAGGTACGTGGATTGATAGGTTCAATGAAATTCAAAAACAATTCTGGGTTGAATGTGGTGTATAAATATAATAAAACCTTATCTTTATGGAACACAGTGTCAACAGGATCCACCATCATCATTCCAAGCTCATCAACCCTTCTGGCTAAGGTGATGGCAACAAGGAATGCAACCTTCATGAAGAGAAGGGACATGGAGCAGGAAGATAGGGGCTCAAAAGTGTGGCCTTGTGAGTCCTGAGCAAACAAGATTCAAGTCCCACTGAGGAATAGGCTTCTGAACAGATGAAAAGGTTCTGATGACACCTTTCCAAAATCTGGTGGTCAGAGGGTGAGTGAAGACAGAGTAACCTTGCGAAGGAAGATGATATATATTAATCATTGCCAGGAGGACTCAGGAGGAGCTAATCAATAGGCCCGATGCCCTTCGAGAAAGCATACAGACTAAAATGAGAGGAATATCTGCATTTTCTGGAAGAACATTCCTTTGATGTGCCCAAGAAGAAAAACATTTCCATTAAGGCCAGGTCTACACTAGAGACCTATATCGGTATAACCATATCGCTCAGGGGCGTGAAAAATTCACACCACAATGATGTAGTTATACCTACCTAACCCCCCCTCTTGTGTAAACAGCACTATATTGACAAGAGAGCTTCTCCCACTGACATAATCTACCTCCCCAAGAGGCAGTAGCAAACTACGTCAAGAGGAGAAGCTCTCCAGTTGGCATAGAAGTATCTGCACTAAAGTGCTGTACGCGAAGACAAGCCAAGTAAAACTGCCTACTGGACTCCTTCCTACTATTAGAAAGTATGTCTCATACAGCTGTGGAACATGAGCATTCTAAGGAGGATCATCCAAAAAACAAGCCCTGAGGTAAAGTGAACATGAATTGGTGTGCTTGATCTTGCCATTCCTCTGGGTCAGAAGCTCAGGAAATGTTGGGAGATGATCAGTGCTCAGAATGACATGCGCAGGAGATTCGGCAAAATAAACTTCCTGGGCCAGTAGAGGGAAATCAGGATAACCCATGCCCTGTCCTGATGGTGGGCGCAGTAACGGAGGGAATGCATAGTTCAGGTGATCTGACCAAGGAAAAAGTAGAGTGTTGCCTTGAGAGTGGTGATCTAGGGCTCGTCTGGAGCACTATTCGATGTATTTTCTGTTTGTTATGAAGGTGAACAAACCCCTGGATGGGATTCCCCATAGATCAAAGCTATTGTGCAGTACCGAGTTGTAGAGTTCCCACTCATGGTTGACTGCAAAATATCTGCTGAGAGAGTCTGAGAGCATAATTTCATTTTCTGGGAAGGACGCTGCTGATAGGGTGATTTAGTTGCCGACACAACAGTTCCACAAACTGACCACTTGTGCACACAGGGAGACAGTAAAAGGACACGGTGAATGCAGGTGAACGGAAGAAAAGCCTTGCATGCCTTCTGGACTGCTTATAATTCAGGATGTTTACATGCCCTGTGTTGAGTGGCTGTCCATGGGGGCTCCCCAACGGAACAGGGATGGGTCTGTGGTAATGGTCCTGTCTGGAGAGGAGGGAAGAAATACCTGTTGAGGATTTGTCCACTACAGTCCAGAAGAAATCACCTTGGCAGGAACTGTTACTATGAAGATCATAGGATGGTGGTTTGGAGTGTACACCAACTGGAGCCATGCCTGGAGGCAACAAAGGTGGAATCTTGCGAACAGAGTGATGTGAGGCACGAGGCCATATGACCTAAGAGAGATAGGCATGTCTTCACCAAGACTTGACTGCTGTTTGTGATGTGGACTATAATACTTGCATCCAACGAAGTGGATATTCACCCACGAAAGCTCATGCTCCAATACGTCTGTTAGTCTATATGGTGCCACAGAACTCTTTGCTGCTTTTACAAATCCAGACTAACACGGCTACCCCTCTGATACCTGATCATAATACTGTTCGTGATCTGCAACTGGTCCATGGGCAAGTATGCCCTTGCAGTGACTGAATCCAGGGTGGTCCCAATGAAGTCCAGAAACTGTGTGTGGCTCAGAGTAGATTGTTCAGTATTTATGCTGACCCAAGGGTAGAGAAGGGATGTAGCATCAGTAGATTCGACACATGGGCCTTCTGGCATGACCTGGCAACAAGGAGCCAGTCATGGAGGCAGGGAAAGACAATAAGACCAAAGCAACTGGTGTGATCTGTCACTACTGTGAATATTTTGGTGAAGATTCTGGGGTGGGGGCGGGAGGGCTCTATGGTGAAAGAGAGCACTCTGTACTGAAAATGGTCAAAGCCCACCAACAAAAGCATCTGAGAAAGCATCTGTGAGTGGGATGAATATCTACCTGAAAGTAGACGTCTTTGATATCGAAAGTTGTAAACCACATGTCCTTTTCTAAGGATGGAATTACAGAGCCCTACATGACCAGACAAAATTTGAGTGAACTTGAATGAAGTGAATGAGGTAGCAGAGGTTGAGAAGTGGTCTCCATCCATCCATCCTTCTTTTTGGGTATAAGGAAAAAGTTGAGGAAAAGCTGCTCTTCTGGTATTGAGGAGGGACACGTTCTATCACTCCTTGCTCTAACAGGGAGCCCACCTCTTGCTTGAGAACAATTTCCTGAGAGTGCTCCTCGAAAGGTGGAGGAGGCAGGGATGCAAACTTGATCATATACCTAGAGAGGCTGAAGTTCAGTACCCACTGGTCTATTACTGTACTCCAGATGTTGTGAAAGTGTGCTAGATGACCTCCAAATAGTGTGTAAAGGTGGGGCAATGTTGGGCTTAATGGCTCACAGCTCTTGAGATCCCATCAAAAATAGTGCTTCGAGACAGTTGCAGAAGGTGCAGGTTTGCAGGTCCTTCGAACACTCTGCCTTTTGTGTGGTGGTTCATAGGGCCTCCGATAAAAAACTTGTTGAACCATGGGTCTAGTTCTAGATGACTGTCGATGGAACTTCTTCATGGGGACAGGTGTATATAACCCCAGAGAGCGGAGGATAGCCCTGGAATCCTTCAAGATGACTCATCTGATTGAATAATTAATTTATGAAGGGGAGGTCCTCCAGGGTATTCTGGACCTCATGAGAGAACCGTGACACAGGGAGCCATGGCCCTCTGTCCAGAACAATGGCAGTAGCCATGGCTCTGGAGAATGGGTTAACGGCATCGACTGCAGATTGGAGAGAAGTCTTTGTTATTAGTTTGCTTTAGTCTATCAAAGCCTGGAAACAAGCTCTGTCCTGTTGTGGAAGTCTGTCAGTGAATTCTGCAAACTTGGAGTAGTTCAGAAAGTCAAACCTGGCCATTAGTGCCTCGTAGTTGTCTATCCTGAACTGGAGGCCAGATAAAGACAAGACCATTCTGCCCAGTAGGTCTAGGCGCTTACCCTCTTTGTCCACAGTGGTAAACCAGGGGTGTTGCTGTCTAGCCCTTTCGGAAGCTGCTTGAATGACCAAAGAATTGGCGGAGGGGTGAAAAAACAAGAATTTAGCCCCTTTGGCTGGCACACAAGAGTTTTTCTGCCCTTTTGGGGGTGGGAGCACAATGGCAGGGGTGTGCCATACCTTTCTGGCTCCATTATAGCTTTATTAACGAGGAGTGCTATTTTGTTGGATCCAGATAGATGGAAGACGTCATGGACCTTGTGCTTGGATTCCTGAATCTCTTCAAGAGGAATCCGTAGTTCCAGGATCATATTTGTAGCATTGAAGGTGAACTGCCTGAATTCATCTGGGGGGAGGGAAAGAAGACATAGGGATTACTGCTTTGTCTGGACACAAAGTTGGTAGTCTTGCTGGTTCCAGCAGAACTGCCAGATTCAGTGTGTATTGCTCTTCCTCCTCTGAAGGATCCTGGGGTGATCTGAGCACCTCCTTCAAAGGGAAGCAAGGAGAGACTCCCTGTCTACTGTGCAGGACCCAGGACCCCCAATATGGCCAGCAGGAAGTCTCGAAAGGGGGATATGGTGGCCCTCCCCCCATTACATGGGGTACCAGCAACTCCAAGCTAAACGTGGAGTTTTGTCCCAAGCTGGTGTAAGTCTTTTGGGAGATGGAGGATATATAGGGTAAGGATCAGTCTCCTGATGAGGAGAAAGCTGAGTTCTGTTCCAAAGGTGATACCGTCGGTGCTACTGAAGGAAAGCTGTACCTTCGGGAAAGAACGGGTGATAAACTTCTCCGAGTGGTGTTATGCCATCTCTGGAAAGAAACGGATCCAATGGAAGGGATTCCAGATCCAGGGGAATGAAGATGTTCTGTGGAGCAACATTGGACCCAGGTCTCTCCAGTGTGAGAAGAGTTGTCTTTGCCCAGATCATTGTAGCTTGAGAGGGTGGTATCTAAGATGGTGCCATGGATAGGCAGTGAGCGGTCTTCGTCGGTGCCAACGGATCCCAAGGTTTGGGAGGTGCCAAGAATGACAGTACCTACAGGTCCCATTTTGGTACTGATGGAGCCCAATATTTATGGGCTTTCTTGTCAAGCCTCTGGGACTTAGGACATGCTAAGTCCTCTTGGGATGAGGTGCCAGGCTTGCTCAGAGCTGACTCCAACTTCTTCTAAATGGATTTTGAGGAAGACATAATCTCGTGCATATGAGAGTCCCTCCTGGGTTCCCGAGAAGATCTTGCCAGGGGTTCTGTAGAATTAGATTATCTGGCACCAGTGTTGGAGGCTCACTCTTTGCCAAGTCAGGCCAATGCGTATGTGGGTCAGAGGCCATAGCCTAGGTCCAATTGAGACCTCAGGCCCTTTTCCATGAGGTGGTTTTGAATGGAGAGTCCCTGCCCTTCTCAAATATGGCTGGGGAATGATTGGCAGATACTGCACCTCACTGCGATGTGCTTCCCCAGGGCAGTACAGTCCTGGTGGTCATCATTGACTGCGAAGGATCGTGGGCAGGAAGCGCAGAGTTTGAAGCCAGAGTTCTGGGAACAGTCTAGTACCAGCACGGGGGAGTGTGAGGGGCGGGAGCGTTCCCCCAACAATTAATCTAGCATAAAAACTATGAAAACACAAACTATAAACTGTACAAGATGCTAAAAACTATTTACAAATCTAAAATTTTATCTTAAGGGATGAAGCCAAAGCTAAGGACACAGAGAAGTTCCAACCTGGACCACATGGCAGTGAGAAAGAACTGGAGAGGCAGTCAGTCTGCCTCACCTTTTATCACCTCAGTCAGAGTCATGAGGCGAGCCAGGGCACATGCACAGACCAACAGACATTACTTTCAAATTCTCCAGCTCCAGGTGCATGGAACACATGCATAACCCACAGTGGAGTACAATAGGCCAGATTCATTTAAGATTAGTGGACTAGATTATTTCATGCAAAGTGCTCTATTTTTAGATATACTCCAGTAGCAAGTTTTTTCTGCCATTCCCTACGTTCCTGATAGCCAAAACTTTGCACTTTATGAATAAGCAGACTGTAGGAACTGAACAAATTTTTACAGTAATTAATACTATAGTTTAAAACCCAATCTGGTCAACATGCCCTACAATCTGGTCAACATGCCCACACACAGCCCCACAGACTTCTGAATGTGCCAACCTGATTGGGACATTTGTATCGAAAAGTCATCTACTTTATATTTTGCTATCTTAACTCTTTTCTGATCTCAAACAGATGGACACAACTACCACCTTATAAGAAGCTTTTTGTTGTTAAAAACACAAGCTGGACAGTGTTTTTCCATTAGCTTGTTCTCCAAAGTAGGAACTGAGCTCTAGTTCAGTAAAGAAATTTTCAGAAGCTGAAACTCTCACAGTTCAAAATCCTTATTGTATCTGTTAGACAAAAAGAACTTTAGAATGTTTTTAGTTTGTTCAGTCATATGATCAGGTATCCTTTAAAAAGTCGCAAACGTTTAAGATTTAAACAGGGATCATGCCATATTGATAAATTTAATAATCTAAATGTTAGATGACGACAACTATTCCAACTGTAGTAAACATACAAAACAAGAATTTTATGGCATTACAATGTATACACCCATTTGTTTTTCAATAACTCTCAATGGCATTATGTTGGAAATTAATACAAGATAAAGCTACTGAATAAGGCTTTACATTCTGCAGGAAAAAGCTAATATCAACTTGTTCACAGAAGCTATTTCACAAACTTTACATTCTTCATTAGGAATTCAGTGCAGCCCTTTTCACCAAAAGTATACCCCATCTCTATTTGCCAATCACAGTTCTTGAGGAAATCATGACGAAAACCCTCTCACCTGTTCCTCTTGCAGGTGGCAATTAGTTATCATCTGATATAGGAAGTGGGTCAGGGAGAAGTTGAAATGGGCTCTGACCCAAAATTTAGAGATGAGCTTTTTTGTCAGCTGAGATTAGTAGTGAAGAAATATCTATAGCATCTAATTTACAGGTAGACAGACAGCTGTCATAGACAATACATCCTAGATTTTTAGGAATGGAACCAAAACCCAGACAAAAACAGTTAAGGGGCCATGGAGGGCCTGAAGAGTGGCCACGGTTGCACAATTCTAACTACTTCTCCTTTACTGACTATTTCTTTAACATTTAAATGCTAATCAGAAGACTAGACACAAAGGCCCTGATCTGCAAACGGTTCTGCATATGCAGTAGCACTGGTCAAAACTCAGAATTTCCCTTTCATGGGAAACGTTTTGGAAACTAGTAAGAGTCAAGCTCTTACTAGATGATATTCATTTAACATTAATGACAACTGGGGATAAAAAAAAAAGCACAAAATTCTCTGCTGTTCTTTTTAAACCAGTAACTTTAGTCCTTAGAGTAGAAAGATTTACATCATTCACTGGGCTAGCCATCTACTAATAGCTTTCTTATAAATCTCATGTTTATAATCTACAAAATGAATTTAGAAAAAATACTAAAGATACATGTACAAGGCTACATTATAAGTAGGTAGTCTAATGTCTACAATATAGTTCCTGAATCTCTCACTAATAGTGTTCCATTTGCCAACACAAGCTACAATTGTCCAAAATAAAATTAACAGGCCTGTTACCACACACAACTGTCCTCATCTTTAATGCAGAAGTGAAACCCCTAGAGGCTAAAGGGCCCAGTAAGTAATGTTCCCTCATGATTTGACTAAACTCTTCACAGATAATTTATTATTCTAACTAAGGGTTTCTCAAACAGGGGTCACTGCTTGTGTAGGGAAAGCCCCTGGCGGGCCGGGCCAGTGTGTTTATGTGCCCCATCCGCAGGTCTGGCCGATCGTGGCTCCCACTGGCCACATATCGCTGCTCTGGGCCAATGGGAGCTGCTGGAAGTGGCGGCCAGTAAGTCCCTCAGCCCACACCGCTTCCAGCAGCTCCCATTGGCCCAGAGCAGCGATCCGCAGCCAGTGGAAGCCACGATCGGCCGGACCTGCGGACGGGGCAGGTAAACACACCGGCCCGGCCAGCCAGGGGCTTTCCCTACACAAGCGGTGACCCCTGTTTGAAAAATGCTGTTCTAACGTTTGTATAGTGCCTTGCATCATGAAGGATCTTAAGAGTGTTTACAATCTTAAACTGAAACACAAATAATAGAGTGATTGCTATTTCATCCATTGCTGAAATGTCACCCCCACCTCCGCAGGTGAATGCAACAGCTGTTTTAACTCCACATAGCACCATAGTTTAGAATAAGGAGTGAAAAATACAGTGTCTAATTGAAACATCAGGGAAAATTTAGTCAGGCAAATTCTAATTAGCTACCTACATATTTCGAAAGATACAAGGGCAAAAATAGTGGACAAGGTCTCAGTTTTACATCTTACCCAAAAGAGAACAGAGCACCACATACCATTCTGAAGCATTAGTAGTATATCTACAGTTTCATATGGAAAAAACATACCAAATCATATTACCACTTTCTGAAGCATCAGCATCTCATCCAAATATTAATTAACTCTGCTTAGCTACTGAGATGCAACTGGATAGAAAACATGCTTCTGTTTTAAATATGAGAAAGACTGTTCTCCACTACATTTTATAGAAACTCAAGTTGCTGTTGCCTCCGAAGCAACAAAATTGTAATATGGCAGCGTGCAGATACCTTGAAATAAGAGCCCAGTTACATCAGCTCAGGTGGAAAACTGCACATTAAATCCAGTCCAGGAATCCCCTGAGGATAGGTCAGCCAGTTGGCTCTTTCTATCTCTGGCTCTCACAGAAAAACTAATTTGGTGATGATGCAGTGAGCATACGCTCCTGATCCCTGGGGAATGGCTATGTATTTGACAACCTATGTATTAGTTAGAAGTACATTAAAACACATTCCAAGGAGAGGGAGTGTTTTAAACTTTCATCAGGAAAATCAAATACTGCATTTAACCTGAACAACTGTGATCAAATATCAAAAGTGAGCTTGCTCCCAACAGCCACTTTAGGGAGGCGAGATGGAGACTAGACTGGGCACTTCCTCAGTTCATTAGCTCCTGGGGAAGGGACTGGAAAGCATGCTTGGATCAAAACCTATATCTCCTGCTCCACCATACAAAAAGGAGGCAAGAAATCTGTGTCCAGAGAATAGGTCTCTTTACTTCACCCTGGAATATGACAGGATGAGTCTGTGGATGAGGTGAGGAACTCTCATCACTGTCCAGGGCTGGGGGGTGTAGGGAGTATGAAGGGGGAGGGGCGCCAGGACTCGGTCTCACCTCAGCCTGTGGATGGGATGGGGGGTGGGGAGAGGCCCGGAACTTTCACCTAAGTCAGGGGATGAGATGGGGGTGAGGGGCAGGCCCGGGTCTCTCACCTCAGCCCGGGGATGGGATGGGATGGGATGGGATGGGGGTGAGGGGCAGGCCCCAGTTTCTCACCTCAGCCCATGGATGGGATGGGATGAGGGGGGCAGGCCCGGGTCTCTCACCTCAGCCCGGGGATGGGATGGGATGGGATGGGGGTGAGGGGCAGGCCCCAGTTTCTCACCTCAGCCCATGGATAGGATGGGATGAGGGGGGCAGACCCAGGTCTCTCACCTCAGCCCGGGGATGGGATGGGATGCGGAGGGGGAGGGGGCAGACGCGGGTCTCTTACCTCAAGCCAGGGATGGGATGGGATGGGAGGAGGGGCAGGCCCGGGTCTCTCATCCCAACCCGGGGGATGAGATGGGATGGGGGGGGCAGGCCCAGGTCTCTCATCTCAGCCCTGGGATGGGATGGGATAGGAGGGACAGGCCCGGGTCTCTCACCTCAGCCTGGGGATGAGATGGGATGGGATGGGAGAGGGAGCAGGCCCGGGTCTCTCACCTCAGCCCGGGGATGGGATGGAGGGGGGAGCAGGCCCGGGTCTCTCACCTCAGCCCGGGGATGGGATGGAGGGGGGGGGGCAGGCCCGGGTCTCTCACCTCAGCCCGGGGGTGGGATGGGGGGAGGGGCAGGCCCGGGTCTCTCACCTCAGCCCGGGGATGGGACGGGGGGAGGGGCAGGCCCGGGTCTCTCTCCTCAGCCCGGGGATGGGACGGGGGGAGGGGCAGGCCCGGGTCTCTCACCTCAGCCCGGGGGTGGGATGGGGGGAGGGGCAGGCCCGGGTCTCTCACCTCAGCCCGGGGATGGGATGGGATGGGGGGAGGGGCAGGCCCGGGTCCCTCACCACAGCCAGGGGGTGGGACGGGGGGAGGGGCAGGCCCGGGTCTCTCTCCTCAGCCCGGGGATGGGACGGGGGGAGGGGCAGGCCCGGGTCTCTCACCTCAGCCCGGGGGTGGGACGGGGGGAGGGGCAGGCCCGGGTCCCTCACCTCAGCCCGGGGGAGGGACGGGGGGAGGGGCAGGCCCGGGTCTCTCACCTCAGCCCGGGGGTGGGACGGGGGGAGGGGCAGGCCCGGGTCTCTCACCTCAGCCCGGGGGTGGGACGGGGGGAGGGGCAGGCCCGGGTCTCTCTCCTCAGCCCGGGGGTGGGACGGGGGGAGGGGCAGGCCCGGGTCTCTCTCCTCAGCCCGGGGGTGGGACGGGGGGAGGGGCAGGCCCGGGTCTCTCACCTCAGCCCGGGGGTGGGACGGGGGGAGGGGCAGGCCCGGGTCCCTCACCTCAGCCCGGGGGTGGGACGGGGGGAGGGGCAGGCCCGGGTCTCTCACCTCAGCCCAGGGGTGGGATGGGGGGAGGGGGCAGGCCCGGGTCTCTCACCTCAGCCCGGGGGTGGGATGGGGGGAGGGGGCAGGCCCGGGTCTCTCACCTCAGCCCGGGGGTGGGATGGGGGGAGGGGGCAGGCCCGGGTCTCTCACCTCAGCCCGTGGATGGGATGGAATGGGATGGGGGGAGGGGCAGGCCCGGGTCTCTCACCTCAGCCCGGGGGTGGGACGGGGGGAGGGGCAGGCCCGGGTCTCTCTCCTCAGCCCGGGGATGGGACGGGGGGAGGGACAGGCCCGGGTCTCTCTCCTCAGCCCGGGGATGGGACGGGGGGAGGGGCAGGCCCGGGTCTCTCTCCTCAGCCCGGGGGTGGGATGGGGGGAGGGGCAGGCCCGGGTCTCTCACCTCAGCCCGGGGGTGGGGTGGGATGGGGGGAGGGGCAGGCCCGGGTCTCTCACCTCAGCCCGGGGGTGGGATGGAATGGGATGGGGGGAGGGGCAGGCCCGGGTCTCTCACCTCAGCCCGGGGGTGGGACGGGGGGAGGGGCAGGCCCGGGTCTCTCTCCTCAGCCCGGGGATGGGACGGGGGGAGGGGCAGGCCCGGGTCTCTCTCCTCAGCCCGGGGATGGGACGGGGGGAGGGGCAGGCCCGGGTCTCTCACCTCAGCCCGGGGGTGGGATGGGGGGAGGGGGCAGGCCCGGGTCTCTCACCTCAGCCCGTGGATGGGATGGAATGGGATGGGGGGAGGGGCAGGCCCGGGTCTCTCACCTCAGCCCGGGGGTGGGACGGGGGGAGGGGCAGGCCCGGGTCTCTCTCCTCAGCCCGGGGATGGGACGGGGGGAGGGGGCAGGCCCGGGTCTCTCACCTCAGCCCGGGGGTGGGATGGGGGGAGGGGGCAGGCCCGGGTCTCTCACCTCAGCCCGTGGATGGGATGGAATGGGATGGGGGGAGGGGCAGGCCCGGGTCTCTCACCTCAGCCCGGGGGTGGGACGGGGGGAGGGGCAGGCCCGGGTCTCTCTCCTCAGCCCGGGGATGGGACGGGGGGAGGGGGCAGGCCCGGGTCTCTCACCTCAGCCCGGGGGTGGGATGGGGGGAGGGGGCAGGCCCGGGTCTCTCACCTCAGCCCGTGGATGGGATGGAATGGGATGGGGGGAGGGGCAGGCCCGGGTCTCTCACCTCAGCCCGGGGGTGGGACGGGGGGGAGGGGCAGGCCCGGGTCTCTCTCCTCAGCCCGGGGATGGGACGGGGGGAGGGGCAGGCCCGGGTCTCTCTCCTCAGCCCGGGGATGGGACGGGGGGAGGGGCAGGCCCGGGTCTCTCTCCTCAGCCCGGGGATGGGACGGGGGGAGGGGCAGGCCCGGGTCTCTCTCCTCAGCCCGGGGATGGGACGGGGGGAGGGGGCAGGCCCGGGTCTCTCACCTCAGCCCGGGGGTGGGACGGGGGGAGGGGGCAGGCCCGGGTCTCTCACCTCAGCCCGGGGGTGGGACGGGGGGAGGGGCAGGCCCGGGTCTCTCTCCTCAGCCCGGGGATGGGACGGGGGGAGGGACAGGCCCGGGTCTCTCTCCTCAGCCCGGGGATGGGACGGGGGGAGGGGCAGGCCCGGGTCTCTCACCTCAGCCCGGGGGTGGGATGGGGGGAGGGGGCAGGCCCGGGTCTCTCACCTCAGCCCGGGGGTGGGACGGGGGGAGGGGGCAGGCCCGGGTCTCTCTCCTCAGCCCGGGGATGGGACGGGGGGAGGGACAGGCCCGGGTCTCTCTCCTCAGCCCGGGGATGGGACGGGGGGAGGGGCAGGCCCGGGTCTCTCTCCTCAGCCCGGGGATGGGACGGGGGGAGGGGCAGGCCCGGGTCTCTCTCCTCAGCCCGGGGATGGGACGGGGGGAGGGGGCAGGCCCGGGTCTCTCACCTCAGCCCGGGGGTGGGACGGGGGGAGGGGGCAGGCCCGGGTCTCTCACCTCAGCCCGGGGGTGGGACGGGGGGAGGGGCAGGCCCGGGTCTCTCACCTCAGCCCGGGGGTGGGACGGGGGGAGGGGCAGGCCCGGGTCTCTCTCCTCAGCCCGGGGGTGGGACGGGGGGAGGGGCAGGCCCGGGTCTCTCTCCTCAGCCCGGGGGTGGGACGGGGGGAGGGGCAGGCCCGGGTCCCTCACCTCAGCCCGGGGGTGGGACGGGGGGAGGGGCAGGCCCGGGTCCCTCACCTCAGCCCGGGGGTGGGACGGGGGGAGGGGGCAGGCCCGGGTCTCTCACCTCAGCCCGGGGGTGGGACGGGGGGAGGGGGCAGGCCCGGGTCTCTCACCTCAGCCCGGGGGTGGGACGGGGGGAGGGGCAGGCCCGGGTCTCTCTCCTCAGCCCGGGGATGGGACGGGGGGAGGGGGCAGGCCCGGGTCTCTCACCTCAGCCCGGGGGTGGGATGGGGGGAGGGGGCAGGCCCGGGTCTCTCACCTCAGCCCGTGGATGGGATGGAATGGGATGGGGGGAGGGGCAGGCCCGGGTCTCTCACCTCAGCCCGGGGGTGGGACGGGGGGAGGGGCAGGCCCGGGTCTCTCTCCTCAGCCCGGGGATGGGACGGGGGGAGGGGGCAGGCCCGGGTCTCTCACCTCAGCCCGGGGGTGGGATGGGGGGAGGGGGCAGGCCCGGGTCTCTCACCTCAGCCCGTGGATGGGATGGAATGGGATGGGGGGAGGGGCAGGCCCGGGTCTCTCACCTCAGCCCGGGGGTGGGATGGGGGGAGGGGCAGGCCCGGGTCTCTCACCTCAGCCCGGGGGTGGGGTGGGATGGGGGGAGGGGCAGGCCCGGGTCTCTCACCTCAGCCCGGGGGTGGGGTGGGATGGGGGGAGGGGCAGGCCCAGGTCTCTCACCTCAGCCCGGGGGTGGGGTGGGATGGGGGGAGGGGCAGGCCCAGGTCTCTCACCTCAGCCCGGGGGTGGGACGGGGGGAGGGGGAGGGGCAGGCTCGGGTCTCTCACCTCAGCCCGGGGGTGGGACGGGAGGGGGGGAGGGGGCAGGCCCAGGTCTCTCACCTCAGCCCGGGGGTGGGGTGGGATGGGGGGAGGGGCAGGCCCGGGTCTCTCACCTCAGCCCGGGGGTGGGACGGGGGGAGGGGGCAGGCCCGGATCTCTCACCTCAGCGCGGGGGTGGGAGGGAGGTGGGGGGGGGGCAGGCCCGGGTCTCTCACCTCAGCCCGGGGGTGGGACGGGGGGAAGGGGAGGGGCAGGCCCGGGTCTCTCTCCTCAGCCCGGGGGTGGGACGGGGGGAGGGGCAGGCCCGGGTCTCTCACCTCAGCGCGGGGGTGGGAGGGAGGTGGGGGGGGGCAGGCCCGGGTCTCTCACCTCTGCCCGGGGGTGGGACGGGGGGGAGGGGGAGGGGCAGGCCCGGGTCTCTCACCTCAGCCCGGGGGTGGGGTGGGATGGGGGGAGGGGCAGGCCCGGGTCTCTCACCTCAGCCCGGGGGTGGGATGGGGGGAGGGGCAGGCCCGGGTCTCTCACCTCAGCCCGGGGGTGGGACGGGGGGAGGGGCAGGCCCGGGTCTCTCACCTCAGCCCGTGGATGAGGGGGGCACTGTTCGATCTCCTCAAGCTCCCCCCGTCGCTCGGGGCCGGCGCGCTCCCCGCCGGCAGCTCCAGGTCCAGCTCCATTTTCTCTTGAGCCATCGCGGCGGCTCCGGCTGCTCCCGCTCCGCCGCGAGGCCCATTCACTGGGGGCGGCCGCAGCGGCTCCTCATGCCGCCCCCTGCCCCGATGCGGCCCGGCCGCCCCTACAGGCCCCGCACAGGCCGCTGCAGGCAGAGTCCGGGGGCGCTGCGAGCCCGGCGCGCGGGGCGGCACCAGCAGCGCCCCATGCTGGGGAGACGAGAGGGGGCGGCCCCTTCCCCCAGCCGCCGCTTCCTCGGCTCCCCGCGCGCGGGGCCGGCCTTGCCGCCGCCTCAGGGAAACAAGCGACCGGGCCCGGAGTACCGCGGAGAAGCAGTACGCATGCGCCATAGCGAACCTGAATGGCAGACGCAACAGAGTCAAGAGGTGTCAGCACATGCGCAGTGTAACCGTAGTAAGGCTCCTGAGTTGCAATTGCGCCTGCGCAGTACATCAAGGCCCAGAGAAAGTGGTTAAGAAGATAGGAATGGCCATTGTGGATCTTCTGATAGCGGCCAGTGCCAGAGGCTTCAGAGGGCATGAACAGCACACATCTCAAGTGATCTTCTGTGTGTGCATCTCCTCCTCCCCCTTACTGATGTGCTCCCTACCTCTTAACTTCTGAAGGTTGGATCCTTGGGGGCTTTGTTATAGATTGTTAACTGGGAGCCCATGGGCTGGAGGCAGGAACTCAGTGGTCTGGAAGCTGCTATCTCACAAATGCAGTATATAATTAAGCTGTGGAATTTACCTGATGGGCACGAAACATCCCAGGGCACTTTTCATAAGAATCAACTGATAACCCCAAGTATCGTGGCCATGTTCCCACTCATCTATCTATCCATCTATCTACTTTCATACTACATACCTATATATCAGCCTCTGAGTTCTTAGTGTTTAGGGGTCATATTTGCAAGCTTTTTCCACAACCATGAAGACAATCTTTCCCAGAGGATATTGTGAATGCCAAGATGCTAACAGGGTTCAGAAAAAGAACTAGATAAATTCATGGAGGATAGGTCCATCAGTGGCTTTTAGCCAACATGAGCAGGGATGATGTCCCTAGCCTCTGCTTGCCAGAAGCTGGGAATGGGCAACAGCGGATCGATCACTTGATGACTACCTGTTCTGTTAATTCCCTCCGAAACACCTGGCATTGGTCACTGGCGGAAGACAGGATACTGGGCTAGATGGACCTTTGGTCTGACCCAGTTTGGCTGTTCTTATGTTCTTATAACAAATGCCTTTTTTAAAAAATCAACCATAAGCACATCACTTCAGGAGCTGGAGTTATAAAAAAAAATATCAATCAGCATGAGACTCTTAATGAAATGTTGAGAGTTGACATGTAAAAGCTGGAGACAAAGCATTCTGAGTTGTGAAGCTATCTTCCAGAAATTAGACAAATCCTGATTCTTTTATTAAATGCTCAAAACTTTTCTGTTTGTTAAACCTCTTCCAGCATAAACAAAATAACACTCACACCAACCACCTACCTACCCTTAATACAGCTATCTAAATAGATCTTCCTAAAATTTGATAAGGAAAAAGAAGTAGAGACTCCATTAAGTCCGTTAGGGACTTCATTACTGATAATCTATTTCATATGGACAATACTCAGACACTACAATGATGTTTAGTAGTACAAACCTCTAAAATATTTATTTATGCCAAACTTATTTCTCTATATATTGTGATACTTATTCCTGTATCTATATTTACCTATCATCTTATATATTGTTATAGCTATTTATCTGCTTATTACCATAAATATATACTCATCCATGTATCTATGGTCATACATAACCGTTTATATATCTATTTATGAATCCTCATATGACACATACTCCTTTTTGTATATAGCTATTGTTACGGATACTTATCTGGGAACTGCGGCCAATGGGAGCTGTGGGGGCACGTGGAGCACTCCCAGAGTTTGCACCCCACACACCCCCTGCCCCAGGCTCAGCCAGGAGCTCCCTCCCATACTCTGAACCCCTTGGCCCCAGCCAAGAGCCGCACCCCAACTTCGTGCCCCAGCCTGGTAAAAGTGAGTGAATAGGGTTGCCAATTTTGGTTGGATGTATCCCTGGAGACATCATCACATGACATAATCTGCCATTAAAGATTAATCTTTAATTGGGCTCCAGGCCAATCCTGGAGGGTTGGCAAGCCTAAGTGAGCATGTGGGAGAGCGTGCAACACAGGGCAGGGGGATGGAGTGAGCGGGCTGAGGCCTGGGAGAAGGGAAGAGAGTAGGGCAAAGGTGTTTGAGTTTGTGTGATTAGTCAGTTGGCAGCTCTATCAGAACGATTGTTCCAGGCTTCCTGCAGATTCAGAAAAAGAAACAAAAACTGAGATTCTGGAGAAAAAGACAGCATCTTCATAAAGGTGCTGGTAAATTATACTGTGACGTTCCTCACTTAACATGTTACAGGGAAGGCAGGCAAAGATAGAAATGAAATCAAGTTGAGTGTTTGACCTTGCTTTGCTTGGCCAACAAAGGATAAGATCACATACAGCTAAAAACTACATGAGAAATCTTGCAGGAATCATACTGAACACATTTTGGCAATTTTTTGTAGCAAATTCCTGAAGATAAGGGCTAAATTGTGCACCAATAGTGCCCCAAATCCCTGATGATTTCTGTCATCTTTGGCAATCATTTAAACACCTACCAAATTGGATGGATACACCAGATTGTGTGATGTGAATATGGTCATATTCTAATCTAGTAGAGCAAATCACAGGAAAGCTGCTATGAGGTGTTGCCATAATGGATAATATAGTAAAACTATTGCACAAGCAGAACCCCTAATTAACACGTTCCAAGAAAATTCCACAAGGCACTAGTGATAATAGTGGGACTCGAACGCAAACACTATGCATCCAAAATTCAAAAACTCAGGCTCCAACCATTCCACAACGTCACAGTTCTTACTGCCTATTGGGCCATTTAAAATACACGCTCTCCCTGTTCAGCCAATCAGCGCACCCGCCCTTCCCAGGCGCATGGGCTTCTCCTTGAAATCAAAGCTGGCTGGACGAGGTTCTTCTACGCATGCGTATTGGTGTGATGCGGCTACAAGGCGCATGCGCAGTTGCAACACACTAGCTTTTGGCTCCTAAGTCGGCTGCGTGTGGCGCATGCGCAGTGCTCCAGTGGCGGCGCGTTCTGTGTGGTGGTTCTCTAGGCCGGGTCGCTTGTTTCCCTGAGGCGGCGGCAAGGCCGGCCCCGCGCGCGGGGAGCCGAGGAAGCGGCGGCTGGGGGAAGGGGCCGCCCCCTCTCGTCTCCCCAGCATGGGGCGCTGCTGGTGCCGCCCCGCTCGCCGGGCTCGCAGCGCCCCCGGACTCTGCCTGCAGCGGCCTGTGCGGGGCCTGTAGGGGCGGCCGGGCCGCATCGGGGCAGGGGGCGGCATGAGGAGCCGCTGCGGCCGCCCCCAGTGAATGGGCCTCGCGGCGGAGCGGGAGCAGCCGGAGCCGCCGCGATGGCTCAAGAGAAAATGGAGCTGGACCTGGAGCTGCCGGCGGGGAGCGCGCCGGCCCCGAGCGACGGGGGGAGCTTGAGGAGATCGAACAGTGCCCCCCTCATCCACGGGCTGAGGTGAGAGACCCGGGCCTGCCCCTCCCCCCGTCCCACCCCCGGGCTGAGGTGAGAGACCCGGGCCTGCCCCTCCCCCCATCCCACCCCACCCCCGGGCTGAGGTGAGAGACCCGGGCCTGCCCCTCCCCCCATCCCATCCCACCCCCGGGCTGAGGTGAGAGACCCGGGCCTGCCCCTCCCCCCATCCCATCCCACCCCCGGGCTGAGGTGAGAGACCCGGGCCTGCCCCTCCCCCCGTCCCACCCCCGGGCTGAGGTGAGAGACCCGGGCCTGCCCCCTCCCCCCCGTCCCACCCCCGGGCTGAGGTGAGAGACCCGGGCCTGCCCCCTCCCCCCCGTCCCACCCCCGGGCTGAGGTGAGAGACCCGGGCCTGCCCCCTCCCCCCGTCCCACCCCCGGGCTGAGGTGAGAGATCCGGGCCTGCCCCCTCCCCCTATCCCGTCCCACCCCCGGGCTGAGGTGAGGGACCCGGGCCTGCCCCCTCCCCCTATCCCGTCCCACCCCCGGGCTGAGGTGAGGGACCCGGGCCTGCCCCCTCCCCCTATCCCGTCCCACCCCCGGGCTGAGGTGAGGGACCCGGGCCTGCCCCCTCCCCCTATCCCGTCCCACCCCCGGGCTGAGGTGAGGGACCCGGGCCTGCCCCCTCCCCCTATCCCGTCCCACCCCCGGGCTGAGGTGAGGGACCCGGGCCTGCCCCCTCCCCCTATCCCGTCCCACCCCCGGGCTGAGGTGAGGGACCCTGGCCTGCCCCCTCCCCCTATCCCGTCCCACCCCCGGGCTGAGGTGAGGGACCCTGGCCTGCCCCCTTCCCCCCCATCCCATCCCATCCCATCCCATCCCACCCCCGGGCTCAGGTGAGAGACCCGGGCCTGTTCCCTTCCCCCCATCCCATCCCATCCCACCCCCGGGCTCAGGTGAGAGACCTGGGCCTGTCCCCTCCCCTCCCCTCCCCTCATCTCATCCCCAGGCTGAGGTGAGAGACCTGGGCCTACCCTTCCCCCCCTCCCCCAATCCCATCCCCGGGCTGAGGTGAGAGAAACCCGGGCCTGCCTGTCCCCCCTCGTGCCCCCATCCCATTGCATTCCATTCCTGGGCTGAGGTGAGAGACCTGGGCCTGCCCCTAATCCATGGGCTGAGGTGAGACCCGGCCCTAGCAGCTGCCCCCCCCTCCCCCTGCAGTTATAGCAAGGGCACTGGAACAATTTATGGAGTGGGATGCTGAGAGCCATTGAACCAAATCCTGTATATGATGGAAACCACTTCAAGCTTGTGGGTGTGGTAGCTGCTACCTCCCTTGCATCTATGGTCCATAAGGTAGGGTTGAGAGACTTTGGCCTGGTGTATGCCCATTCCTGGGCTCAGGTGAGATGAGGGTCCTGCCGTGGCATCCTCCTGCCATCCAGTGCCTTGTCTTCCCCATGTTTGAGAGGAAGCTATGGGTTTTGATGGTTGGTTCCCTCCTCTCAGGTGAGGGGATGGATCTAATGTATCTATCAGCCCTTCTCTCCCCATCTTGATGCTTATTCAACTGATCCCTATTCCAACTTCAGTAAAGGCTCCAGCTAGGAGAATGCCCACAAGTGGCTCCTCCCAACCATAATGCAGTGCACTGTGCAATCAGGAGTTCCATAATGCATTGGGCTAGCCCTGAAATGGGTTAATTATATGGTGTTTTTGTGGGGTGCACTAAGCCTTTGTATGAGCAAGCAAGACAGGCGCTTCACTTCTATACTGTCAGTAGTTTATTCACTTTTTGTTGCTTCTTATGGACAACTAATTCCATATAATTCCCCAGGTTCTCCATGTAGGTTAGGCTCAGTTTAACCGTCACTTCTTCAAACCATTTGTGGTTCTTTGCAATGCTAGAATTGTGTTAATATTATAAACCCTAGTTGGGAGAAGTAAGAGTGTGGGCGCCAGCCTAGCATCTGCTTGCTAATTTCAGTCCTGGGGACTGGTCTGATGGATACCACACCCTAATTACAAGTGTGTAACCAAACCTTTTCTGAAGATCATATCTGTAGCTGTTTTTTTCTTAAAAATTTTAGACTTAAGGAAGATGGCTGTCTACAAAAGGCCCCGAGCAGTTTATCAAAAGACACTAGCGTTTCAGATACTGAAAAGTAGAATGAGACCAGTAATTTCACTCAGCTACAGAGAAACTTGAGTCTAGCTCTTCAAAGATGACATGCTAGTAGCCCCCATGCCTTTACCTTCTTTAGTTTTTGAAGTAATACTCCAAATAGAATGGGAAAATGTCAGTATCCTTGAAAAATGTAATACAAAAAGATTGTATCACTGATGTGTGCCTTAAGTTAAAGTAACTATTGTAATCTCTTTCAGTGATAATTCGCAGGTTTTTCAGCCTTATGTGTTGCGAACCCGCAGGAACAGTACAACGGTTATGAACCGTCACAGTATGGTAAGTAATCTTAAACACAGTGTTCATACCTCAACAATGTGTAATTGAGTGTGGGGAAATAGAAAGCTTAAACTTAAAGCTGTACTGAAATATTCTTACGGACCTCCTGGCTGGAAAATGGATTTCTTTTAATGCATATTTTCTCTGAACAATCAAGACATTTTCTAGATGTAAGCAGAATACCTCACAAAGCATATTACTGATTGATACCCTGTCTTTTTGTTTTGGTTAAAATTGCCCTGTAGTTGGGATACCATAACAGAGTGGAACCCAGCATCTCTTCTGGTTTCAAAGCTCAGTGCATTGAATTTGCCTGTGGGAAAGAGTAATTGCAGTCTCATTTTAAAATAACCTTGCACAGTTGAACTGTGTCTAAAAAACAACCCCCAAAAGCCTTCCATTTACTTGACTCTCTGGTAGGATGACTAGAGCTAGAGGTGGACAGCTGGCTTCACAGGATCAGATTAAGAGAAGGTCATTTTAAAGTAATTCGTATGCTGAACATTATTCTACTCATTACTGTTTAGGGCTTTCAGCATACAATCCTGTAATTATTTCACTTTTCAAAGATGTTTGTAGGTCACTCTTACATGTTTCCCAATCAGTTGTTAACTTGGACAAATCATGGGAAATAGCATTACATTTTTTTCAGCTAAAATCATTTTCTTCTTCCTGTTTTATAGCAAGTAAACAGGGCTTTGGAGCTGTGCTCCTGTTCCGCTCCAGGCAAAAACCTGCAGCTCCACTGCTCCAGAGCTGCTCCACTCCAAAGCCCTGGAAGTAAAGATTAGGTCTTGGTTCTTTAGAGAGGTTATGGGACTCAAAAGGTCCTAAAAATCTATAAAATACCTATGGCCTCTGTCTTACATTCAGCCTAGCAAAAGAGTGACAGAATTCCGGTTCTAAGCTTTTTGTTATGGAGCTGTCACTTCACTGTCTGCCCTATGCCTAATATTGTTAGTAGTCATAGTAAACGCTTATTTTATAGTAGTGCCCAAAGCCCTCAATTAGCTCTATGTGCTGTACAGACCTAGCTACAGGACAGTCTTTGCCTCAAAGGGGCTAAATTTACGGCAAAGTGCTATTTCCAATATTTAAATTCCCTACAACTTTTCCCACTGGCACTTCTGAAAATTTATGTGATACCATTTGATTTGACTTCATCTCTAGATTATCTGAGATAAATTACTGGGTTTAAGGCTTGTGAACAAAATCTTTCCAGTTTTCTTAAGTACATAGTTAATTTTGTAATGTTCTAACTCAGTAGCTCTCAACCTTTTCAGACTACTGTACCCTTTTCAGAAGTCCGATTGGTCTTGCGTACCCCCAAGTTTGTCTTGCGTACTCACTTAAAAACTACTTGCTTACAAAATCAGATGTAAAAATATAAATGTCACAGCACACTATTACTGAAAAATTGCTTACTTTCTCATTTTTGCCATATTACAGAATAAATCAATTGAAATATAAATAATATTCTTATATTTCAGTGTATAATCCATAGTGCTGTATAAATAAGTCATTGTCTGTATGAAACTTTAGTTTGTACTGACTTGGCTAGTGCTTTTTATGTAGTCTGTTGTAAAACTAGGCAAATACCTAGATGAGTTGATGTACCCCCTGAAAGACATCCGTGTACCCCCAGGTATAGGTGTACCCCTGGTTGAGAACCACTGTTCTAACTTATGCTTACATTCTTATTACAGTACCTCACCTTTCTTAACTGTTTATATTATTGCTACTACATTTGAGGGCAGTAGCCAGTGGCATCCATTGATTAACCGAATGAACTTGGTAAGAAGAGAGCACTAGCTATACTAAGGCCAACTCTCATTTTACTACTATGTGGTCTGAGTTCTGAGCACTTATTGACAGTTGGCTATCTTAATTCTAATTTAAAGAGAACATAGGTGACTGAGAATAGTCTGTATGCAGACTACTGATTTATGATTGAAAAGTGGATGTTTACTCTTTTCTAGTTGCTGTCATCATCTCCAATTCGAATTCCTAGCAGCAGACTTCATCAAATCAGAAGGGTAAATTGCATTATTCTACTTCAGATGTGATATATTTCATCAAAACATTTAACTTTCCTTCTCTTCATGCAGTGTTTGATATGGAAATGACACTGCTGGCGTTTCTTCTCCATTAGATCAGTTTAGCTCTGTTTCATCCTCTAACCTCCAGTGTCACGTACAGTCTGGCGTGGTGTCCTCACAGGGCTTGTTGTTTCTTCATATTGAAGTGCTTCAGCACTTATAAAGCTATTGTTATGATCTAGATATGGGGCTCGGGGATGAACAGGGAGAAGTGGTGAGTTGGGATGGATGACAGGCCTTTCCTTCTGGAGTGTTACTCCTGCTGGTTTAAATTCTAAAGGCCGATGACTGAACTAGGAAGAGTTCATTCAGCTTTGAGTACCATGATGAACTAAATATTGTGAAAGCTTATAGTGCTTATCTCCTGTAGGAGGAAGGAGTGGATTTAATGAACAGAGAAACAGCACATGAAAGGTGAGTGTGACTGAAACAAAATAAGAAAGTAG
This sequence comes from Gopherus flavomarginatus, assembly GCF_025201925.1. Taxonomy (NCBI): domain Eukaryota; kingdom Metazoa; phylum Chordata; order Testudines; family Testudinidae; genus Gopherus; species Gopherus flavomarginatus. The sequence continues at coordinate 5,071,067 of NC_066624.1, read as the reverse complement.
CCAGACTTGTCATCTTTGTAGCCACTAATGGGATTTTTTGTGTTTTAGGGAAGTGCAAACAGCAATGCAGATAAGCCAGTCATGGGAGGAAAGCTTGAGTCTGGTAATCTCTTTACAGATGTTTAAATTTTTAATTCTACTTCTACACTTAACCATTGGATTTAAGGACAAAGTGGAAATAACTTGAGAAATAATTTTAGAAAATATAAGTTTGGTCTTCTAGTTGCTCCACTGATTTGGTCATTGAAATGTTGTGGCTCAGGTTGTAAGGCAATGTACTATGTCAGTTTAAGGATGACATTTTGTACTTACAGAGTGACACTGACTTGGACAAGTCCGAGAAATCTTCCTCTCCAAAGAGAATAGACTTCATCCCAGTTTCCCCAGCACCTTCACCTACCCGAGGAATAGGGAAGGTAGGAGAAACCAAGAACAAGAAAGAAAACACACATTTCAGATTTTAAAAAATCCTTTGCAGTTCATCTTAAACTCTTCGAACTAATTTACTGATTTTAAAGAAAAAAAGATTTAACAATGGTAATAGACAACTGCTGTTGACTTTTCTCAATATCTAAAACTTACTACCTAAGCCTGCAAAATCTGACCTGCTGACTTCCTGGTTCCTTCACTATGCTGAGTGACTTCAGCAGCTGCATTTTTTGTGCTTTGGGGAGGGAAGATGCTAGGGAGGTGGCTGTGGTAATCAAGTTGAAGGCCTGGATGAGATCTTAAGTTGTCTAAACAGAAAGAAAAAGATGGATCTTAGAAATATTGTGGAGGAAGCAGCAAGATTTGGATATAAGCTGTATGTGTGTGGAGGAGAGAGAGGGAGGAGTCCAAGACCCCAGTTTACAGATCTTTCCTTTTAGTCTGCGTTGCTCCTGGATCTCTTGATTGCAGACTCGGGAAGGGTGGAGTGGAGACAAAGACCCTCCCCCTAGCACCACTTTTTTTCCCTCCAGTGAGAATTCGATAGAGATTGAAGTGGAAATCAGCAACCATGTTTACTTCTTGGCCTTGTCTTTACTGAAGTTATCGCATTCTTCCATGGTTACTGTATCATGGAAGCTCAACCAGCGTTAGCACTCACTATTGCCAGTGCAGAACAGCCACAGTATTTTTATCACTGTCAGGGAAACCGGCTCTAAGCAGTGCTGGTGTATGATGGTAAGATGCTGGCTGTTTGTCTGGATAGTAGTGTTTGTACTGGGAGGATTACAACTGTCTCAAAGCAGACTTGACTGAGTTTCACGGACATCAGTATGCATGCAGCTCCTTGGGCTGAGTTCAGCTGCAGGAGCACAGAATGGATGTGAAGAGTGAGACACTGTTGCCAAATTCATATTACAATTTTTTTCAACAGGAGACAAATATATGGAGTATTTTAAATAAGCATGGGTTGTTTTTTGAGAAGAGTGGTATAAAGATTAATGCAGTCTTCTGTATTGATGCGTTTAGAAGTAAGGGCAGAACAGGGACCAAATCCTATTTGGATAACATGGTTCATTCTCTATCTTAACTTTTGATTTCAGAGTTTTTATTTTCAAGCATTTTGACTGTTAATTTGAATGAAGTGATGCTTTTAGAATATTTTATAAATTCAATTTTACAGACCTCTTAGATTTGGTTTTAATGTTCTATTCAAGCTTCCAGTAGGTTATTGTATTGTTGGCCTTGTTACTTTCACTAGGGGTTTTGGCTGGGGTGGGAAAAAGTATTGATTATTTAAAAGGAAGTTGCAGAAGTATTTTACTGTGTAATTCTTTTCCCAGCAATGTTTTTCACCATCCTTACAAATGTTTGTGAGTAGTAATGGATTACCTCCAAGTCCTATTCCTAGTCCGACAAGGCGATTCTCAAAGTAAGTCAAATTGTCTCAAAGTAACACATACCTAGTTTCAATAGTAGTCTGGCAGTTTAAGACAGTTCAATGTTAACATTCAGGCCTGGAAATTGGTTTGAAGCAATTTTTATTTGTAATTTCAACTGGAATCCATTAATAAAGTGACTTCTGGATGGTTCTAGTTTTGTCCTGCTTTGAAAGGTGGCTGTAGTTTCCTTTCAATATTTTGTCAACAAGTCATCTTTAGAACTGCTTTTTTTTTTTAAACTGCACTGATGTTGAAATTAGAGACTCCACCATTGCCCCACACACCCAAAAATCTTTGAACGTTAAACTTTGCAAGAGGAAGTTGAACGCTAGCGTTCTTTGAATTCTCTTCAAATTTAGATTAGTCTGGGTCCTTCATAGAGAATCTCAGAGCACTTACCAGACAGACTTTTTAAACTCCCCAGATGTATACAAGCAGTATTATATCTGACTTACAAATTAATAAAATGAGGCTGACTTTTCATAAGTAAACCAGAAATTAAATGACCTACCAAAGATCGTATGGTAAATATCCTTCTCTGAAGAGACACAACACCTTTCAAAAGCTAACTTTTCTGTTTAACTACAGTATCAGACTCTCAATTGCCTAAGTGATTGAACTGTTTTAAAACAGGAATTCAGTTTTTAAAATGTGATTGTATATTGGTTTAGTATACAAAACATTTCGTTCAAGCTTAAATTTTTTAGAATTTATTGATACCAGTCTTGGCTCTTTTAGCAGGAGGAGTCAGAGTCCAATCAACTGTATCAGGCCGAGTGTTCTTGGTCCCATTAAAAGGAAAGGTATGTTTAAATACTTCTGATATTTTAGAGATGTAGTTGTGAATTGTGGTCACTAGATAGCATTAGGATTTAAAGACAGGAAGTCTAAGCTAAGCAGTAGCCTTTCCTCAAAATATCGTGCACGCTCCTCCATGATGTTTTGGTATTTACCAATCCAGACTTCCAGCTGTAAAATAAAACAAAAGGGCTTGCCTAAAATACTATAAATTAATTTATAAATCTGACTAGTCACTTGTATCTACTATTTAAAACTTGGAATATTTTTCACCTTTGACTATTAGTAAAAATGGGCTGGAGACTGGAAAGACTGACTTGCCAAAAATCAGATGTAAATCAAAATCTATGCTAGATGGGCAATCATTTTTAGCTGCAGGAAGCTGTAAATTAAGACTAATTCTAAGATAAATATGCTTCACCTTCTGAGAGGCTTTTTTAGATTCTGTGGCAGGGTGGATCAAAACATTTTTAAAACAAAATTTAAATACAGGCTTATGTCTAAAATAAACCTATTTAAAATTAAACTTGAAATAGACTATCTTGTGTTTTACTAGGCTACTTTATGCTCTAACATTTAAAATAAACATGGAAGTTATTAAGCAGTGCATGTTTGCTGCCACGTTTTGAAGGCCGTTATACCACGAACTGGTAGAAGTCAGGTTAAGCATCTGGAGCCAGTGTCTAAGTATTTAAGCTAGGTTTGGACTGGCTCTTCTGAGGGTATAAAGAGAATATTTTCTTTTCTGCTTATTCATCCAGTTCAGTTACTACTTAATTCGAAGTTAAGAAACTAGTTGGGAGTTGAAAAAGCAGGAAAGCTTGTTTTTCTCTTCCACTCTATGAAAAAAAAATATGAGAGAGAGAGCATGAGGTCTACTAGTTCTAAAATCTTGAAGGACATGGTGACCAAAACCAACCAACCCATCAATTCAATTCACTAACTACAGATAACTTACTTTGTTCTAATAAATCAGTTAGTGTTAAATACAAAACCATGTTTTTTGATTTTTCTCTTATATAGCCAACATTTTAAGGTAGTCTATTTAAAAAAAAAATACTGGTTTTATGCATTTAATAAAATTTGAATTTCTAGCCAAATAGATCTTGACACAAACCACAAGTAAAGATTAAACTGCTAAACAAACCACAAGTAAAGAGTTAATCTAATAAATAGAAATTTATGAATTATGTATTTTAGCATAAAATGTAAGCCAAATAAATTTTTTTTTCAGCCATATAATTGCTTAAATATAGAGTATCCTTCTGGTTAGCAAAAAGAAACACCAAATTTAATATAAAAAGTTATATTTAGTTGCATATCCCCATGGTTCAGTGGATACCAACTAATGAAAATCAGCCTGTCCTTAAGAAAATAACAAGTACAAATGCAAAACATAATTATTTAAATCAAGATTTCTGGCTTGATGATTTAAATAGTTATTAAAATTGGTGTCCGCCCTGTATTCTGTGGCTCCCTCTGTATTTAACCATCTTTGTTATACTAGAAATCTGTCTGGCTTCCATAAATGATGTTCTGAAGGAAATGCATTGTATAGTGGTACATTTCAAAAGTTTATTCTAATTATAGAAGTATTCTTTTTTATATGTTTCCTGAATATCTTTGAAATTGTATATCCAATGTTTGTTCTATATTACGAAAGTTCAAATGATGAATATTTTGAGAATTTAGAGGGATGGAAGTAGCAGAGTACATGAGTGTTTTTCCCTTTGAAAATCTGTATTTCTTAACCAGAAATATGATGGTGTTTGAAGTAAAACTTAAAAAAAATTTCCATACTATTATTAATGGACACTGCATTAAACTGAGGGATTAAGAAAACTAATTTATCAGTGCGTATGTGGCAAGTACTTCTCCACCTAATCCCATCCATTTCTGTTGATCTTTCCTTACTCAGCCATACCAGTGACACCCCCTTTTATTCTCCCCAAGTGTGTATTTATGAAATTGTGACGTTGATTGTTTGCTTTTTAAAAAAAAAGTGACAAAATAAATTGACTTACTTCTAATCTGTCAAATCAGGTCCAATTTATTTCAAATTTGTTTTAAAAAAACAAACAAAAAAAAAAACCCTACCTTTGCTGCAGATGCTGCTTATCTAGTTTTTGAGGGGGGAATGTGAAGCAGCTTTTAGTACCCATAGTGAAACTCACAATGTAAGAAGCCAGAGTACTTTAGAGTGGACCACTTAAAGCAAAAGCACAGTACAAGTAAAGTCCAAACAGGAGCCTGCTTTCCCATTCCCCACTCCACTCTGGTGCTTTTTGGAAATGTGAGTTTGCTCTTCTACTGGATACACAAACCAGTTTTAATTATGAATAAGACTATGATTTGGTCATGGAAGTCACAGAATGCATGGACTTCCAGCGACCTCCGTGTCTTAAGCATGTGACGGTTGGGAAGTGCAGGGTCCCCTGCAAGGGCAGGGAGCTGTTGGGTACCCCCGTGGCCTCTAGCAGCTGCTGTGGGGGACCCTAGCCACTGCCCAACTGCCTCACTTTAGGCAGTGTGGGGACCTGCAGATGTAGATCCCCATTTTGTCATGGATATTTTTAGTAAAAGTCAGGGACAGGTCACAGCTTCTGTGAGGTTTTTGCCCATGACCTGTCCCTGACTTTTACTAAAAATATCCATGACAGAATCTTAGCCTTAATTATGAATAGTCCTTAATCATAAATGTCACTCTAAATACATCTAATTTCTTTATCCTTCTGAAATACATAATTCTTGTTTCTTTAAACTCTTAAATTGCTTAGTGGTTCTTAGTCTGCATTTATTACATGGCTATGACTATACATGTTACCATAAACTGAAACAATCCCTAATAGGAAAGACTCAGCATATCAGTGTTATATTGTAAAACAGTGAAATGCTAGCTGTTAAAATATCTTCTAGTGGTAAAAATGATACATGTTACTATGCAGCCTTCCTGTAGAATTTCACATTTCTTGAAAGAGTTGTCTGACCTTTTTCTTCTCAGTTTGTGTGAGGATCCCGAGTATTTTACATCTGTGTTCTTTAGCTTCAATCTGCATGATGGAAGCCATCATTATTTCATCAAAGGAGAATGAACATATTCCTTGCATGCTACAGAAAATGAGTTTTCAGGGCTGCCAGTCTTGGAGTAAAGGCTGAGTGGTAGTGTATTTCTCCTACGTTATGTACACAAAGTTGATTTATAGTATGTTTTTAATGTGAAGCCTTTCAATTAGTTCCCCAAGCTGGCACTAGAACTGCTATAAGTTAAATGGAAGCTGAAAAAGTAGTCCCCAAATTTCAAATATACTTTTGCTGGTAGACAGTGAATTAAACTACATCTGAAAAATCTCATGAACCTGGCAATAAAAAAGAAACTGAAAAAACTAAAGTATCAGATAACTGAACTTTATATAAGAAACTGATAAATGAACTGGGTATCATCCCATAGTATGAGGTAGTGGTGGGCAACCTGTGGCCCGTCAGAGTAATTCACTAGCAGGCCATCAGACCATTCATTTACATTTGCACCCACGCCACTTCCTGCAGCTCTCATCGTCTGGGAATGGCAAACTGCGGCCACTGGGAGCTGCAGGCGGCCATGCAAATGTAAATGAATGGTCTGATGACCTGCCAGCAGATTACCCTGATGGGCTGCAGGTTGCCCACCATTGGCATAATATACTAAAGATACAGGACCCAATTCTGCGTTTTACACTTGCAATTCCAAAAAAGTCAACGGGTTTACACGGGGATGAGGATGTAATCTGTCTCGCAGTAAGGAAGGAGAAGTGATTGGGTGTTGTGCCAAATGTTTTTTTGTGTTAGGCTTTGTGTGTGTGCTTTCATGCTTGTCAATATTGGTCTTAATATCTAGGAGGTCATTCTTGGGTCCAAAATGGACACATGCTGTTTAAAGTTCTCAAAGTTACTGATATTGTGACAATAGATTTTTTTTTAAGTGAATAAAATGGGAGCGATTGCCTGCTCTTAAATATTTAATTTAAGAGAACGATATGCGGATGGCCAGAAGCTCCAAGTTCACATATTTCCATTTACTAAGGCAGGAAACTGGTCCATACAGCGGCCCAGTTTTAAACAAGTTATACAGCTGGCTGTAAAAATGAGTCCTTTTAAAATCACTTACATTTGACAACATATGTTTTAAAGCATATACAAGCTATATACTTCTAAATATATAAACATTTAAGCTTAACAGCTCTGACAAATAACTTTCTAAAATATTGAGTATGAGACACTGCACAAGAGGCAAATTGCTATTAAACATTTCAACAAACACTGCAGAGTGCTCACTTCTGGGTTGGAACCCAGCACCTATTTAATAGCACAGTGCAACACTACACATTACTTCAGGGCAGGGAATGAAGAATACAGTATGCAAATGAAACTGTAAAAGGAGTTGATAAAGGCAGGATGAAATCAGAGTTTGAATTTAGCAAGACACTGGTTCTAGGTCCCAACTCTTATGAAACGTGCTGTGAGATCTTAAAGTGACCAGAACCTTTGTTGTTCTGCACTTTCAGTGCAGCATTGTGTCCCTTAAACAATGTTGAAGCATTAGTTTAGTACAGACTCAAAAGGTTGGACTGAATAATCAAGTCACTTCCTGTAGCTTTAGGAGTGTTAGGGCTCTTACCAAGCTCTGACCTGGTTGAACTGGAGATCTGACAAGATCACAGTGCAAGATGTTATGCATGTAATTACGTACTATATGGGACACCCAAAATAGTCTTGAATAGAAAGAACTTTGAAGTTACTCTGCTGAAGATATTTCACAGAACCAAACAAGTTTGACTGTTATTTACTTTTCTCAGGTGAAATGGAAACTGAAAGCCAGCCAAAGAGACTTTTCCAAGGAACTACCAACATGCTTTCTCCTGATGTTACACATCTGACAGATTTCAGTTCATGGTAAAATATTGTATTATAAACACTGAAACACCAAAGCAGAGGTCATTTAGAAATCCTCAGCACCTTGGTTTTTCAGAGAAATTTTAACTTGTGCTAAATTTGCATTTACAAATTAGTAGAAACTGTTCCCCAACTGTCTGGAATTAGTGTTTTCTTGCTTGCTGTTTGGCTGATCTGACAAGCTGCCCATAAGTGCTTCACTCTTTGTGGTAACATCTCACAAGAACCATTTTTGATACCTGGAATAGGCAGGAAATCCTTGCTGCTCACATGCCAGATGCTTCATAGTAAATTAATTATTGTTCTGTGGTGTCCTTATTTCCCTCAAAGCAGAATCACTCAATATTGACTATAATTTGCTGTCTGTATCACCTGCTAGGTGCCCTGCTGTTCCAGAATGGTATAGTGAGCAGAAGGATTTTTGTGGAAGTATAGTACCACACATCTCCTGGGCATTCCCAGAGGCCAGTAGTTGACATGAAGCCAAATTCTTATTATGATATTCCACTGTTAAGATTATATTGATGTATCTCTGTCTAATGTCTGTTTCATAGAAACAGGAGGGTGATATATCTGGCTTGAGTCTTGTCTCTTTCCAAGGAGACATCAAATAATTTAAGTGATTCTAAAATAAACTTCTTCCCGAGTTTTGTAGAATTGGAAAGCCACCTAGAATTAGTGAGAATTGTGGCATTTTTCAACAGTTACAAAGTGCTGGTTTGCAAGTAATCTGGAATCATGATAGCCTTTAAAATCCAAGTGTGGGAGAATTTTCTTAAGGAAAAAAAACTATTTTGCAAGATCCCGCTTTGAATGATGTATTTGAGAGCAAACTGGCTAATCAGTGGCATCAAAATAGCTGCATTACTGGAATCTTCATTAGAAAAAAATATTATTTCCCTTGTAATTGTTAAAGGCGCTACTTCTATTAACTGACTTTTCTATTCTACATCTGGTTGAAGTTTTGGTGTCAATTTATAATGCATGTTTAAAAAAAAAAAATTCTGCTCCTCTTTCCCTTAAGGAGCATGAATGTATCCATAACATGCTAGAGGAAAATAAGAAGTCTTCAGGGCTGCCAGTCTTGCAGTAAAGGCTGAGTGGTAGTATGTCTCTCCTACATAAATATATATTTTTTTATTTAAAGTGCATTAACTTGGTATGCCAATCCATAGTTCACATGTTCTTAAGTAACCATTTTCCTTTGTCTCCAGTTTGTCTTCAGATATTCTCGATAGGAGTAGCAGCAGTATTGGTTCTTCCTCTGATTCACTGGCTAAAGGTAGCATTACCACAGAATCTCCAGTAACATGTTCAAACTCATGCTCTTCATTCATTTTGATGGATGATCTCTCACCTAAGTGACTTAATCTGTTCTGACTCAGTGTTTCGCTGTGCTGTTTCCTTGCTGTACATTTCTACAGAGAAATGAAGAACTCCGATCCTTGATAATCTTTAACATGAGGATTAAAATACTAATGGAAAACTAATGTAATCTTATTTCTTGACAACTCTTCCCAATGGTTTTGATTTAGCCTTAATGGACACTTTAGACCTTATTAATGTCTGGTTTTGATTATTTTACAAACAAGATGTCTGTCCAGTGTATACTAACTTCTTTGTTTTAAAGAAAAAACCTTTTGATTCCGGAATAGGCATCTTTTTACAATATTAGTGTTATTGTTTCTAGGAAAATACTGTATGCTATTACTGTCATGGTCACTTTGTCTGGAGAAACACATGGTGGTTGCAGAGATGTTTGGAAATACTCATTTATCTTTTTAGTAGTAAATTAGATTTCTCTAGATTATTTCATAAACAATTTCTGGTTGGGGTAAATATCTAATTTCTCCCAGTAACTCAAAGTAAAATTATTCCTCCCTCTCTGTAGTTGCAGCTATCCCCAGCCATTTCTCCCACAGAAGGGGAAGAAATGCTTGGTTGTCTCTCGTGCTACTAGTAATTGCTTCATTGCAGTTGAACACTATGGTTCTGGAAGTTGGTTGTATTTAAAACAACACACAGACACTTCTAGGGTGACTAGCATATTTATCAATAGGGGAAATACAAATAACCTGTATGAAACATGGTTAACATAACTGCATAGTTCTTTCCACACCCTTCATCCAGGAGATTCTATGGAAGATGGTAAATACTCAAATATTTGGCCAAGGGAAACGATCCCTGCCTTGATCTAAAATGCATGGTGCAAGTAACTAAGTTACTTAAACTACTGAGGAAAGAAGAATGTGCATGGCGTCATCGGTGTCTCCTGTGGCATTGAGGCCGTAGGTATTTTTGTGCCTTAGGGGACATTGTTAAAATTAAAGAATGTAAAACTGGTGCGTGGGCAACAGACTTAGTTTGTAGAGTGCTTACCAGATGCTGTCTTCAGCGCTGCTTTCTCTTAGTGCTTGCTGTTTTTCAAGGTGTTTCTTCCATTGGGAGGTGCTATGGAGAGTCCCAAGTATTTTGTAAGATAGCAGTGTATGTGTTCCCGTCACAGCTGCTGTATAGCTTTATGCCTTTGTCTGTCTTACAGAGGGCAGGCCACTAAATTAACTTTAATTTCTAGGGAAAGGCTTTAAGGTTGGATTGGATACTAGCTCTGCATACCATTTAAGGAGTTACATTTGAGTAGTAGTCTCGATACAGTACCTTGGTCAGTCTGAGGTAATACAATAGTATACTTTTTAAGACCACCTAACTGGGCTAAAATAAACCCATTTGTAGTCTACTGTTATTTATTATTTATAAAGTATGTAAAAAAAGTCTGTGGTGATGAATTATAGTATTTTTTTATGATTGAATAAGGTTTTTTATGTTCAGTAATTGCTGGTTGGTTTCTATTTAATATGCAACATTGTCTGCCAGAATCATAAGCTTCCAGTTTTGAATGTTTGTAAGGTAACACAAATGCTTTTTGTTATCTAAAAGTACAGCTTCGGATTTCTGAAAGAAAATAGCACTGAATTTAAAGTAAGTGTGCTTTAAAGATGAGCACAGTCTCTGGCAATACTGTATGGCTAAGAATGGGGTGGGAGCACCATATTTTTTCCACTCTAAAGAGGTTTAGTTTCCAATAGACCTGTCCTACATAGCATTTTACTTTTCAAGTGTTTGTTTTAAATTGTACTAAGTATCATAAATGGCCAATAGAGGCACTTATCTGTATTATCACTTCACCTGTGGAGCATGAGTTTCCCTGCCTCAAATAATGTGCATATTGTAAAATATTGTCCAGTGGTGCCATTTTTAAATGAGCTCTACAGTACTCAATGTTATTATTTGTATATGCACAGTGCTATTTCTTGTATTTTGGCTTTAACTTAATTTTTATCCATGTTAATACTTTGCAAAATGTCAAAACAGCCTTGCAAAGTATTGATCAATAGTCTGTGAAAGTACAACTTATTATTGCCCTAGTTCCATTATACCATGTGTTTTATCGGTCGTGTGACTGACTTAGAAATCTGCACAAGGGGTAGCAAAACAATAAAGCTTCTGCATGCTTTCTTATAGCTGAGAACACAGCTATTGCTTTTTGGGGGGGGCTGACTAATCTCTCTGTACAAGTGTGTATTCAAGATGTCTGTTTTTGTTAGTAGTGGGGACTGGCCTTTGTAGAATGTAATCTTCATAAAACAAATGCACAACCATTCAATTTTGTTACCTTTTTTTTAAATGGTCTGACTCTTCTCCACTCTTTGGAGGTCTCTACTATACTGTTCACTAAAACTGCATTAAGATACTGTTCACTTGTTTGATAATGCATGTCATCTTGTGGTCCTGACAGACCTCCTCTCACTCAAATTTGTTTCACACAACTAGCTGTATGTAAAACCACTTCCTTTTAAAACTAGACATGTCAATCTTTCTTTGAAATACACTTTAGAATAAATTGCATATGAGCGACTAGCATACATATCCAGTTATGAACCAATTTTGAATAATTTGTACTCTAAAGCTGTTAAGGAAAAGATACCCCAAACTGTTAACCCAGCCCCAGCTATAGATAGCCAAAGGGTGTAAGGAAAACAAACAAATACAGTGTACTACATATGCTGAGTACTTTATTTTCTGTATTATCATCCATACTACTTAGAATTGGCAGGGGTTAGCTATAGTTATTGAAAGCAAGTCCACTAGTCAGAATACCTGCAGACGTCAGTATAAGTCTGATAAAGCAGCCTTCTGGATATTCTTAGGGCAGAGTGGCCTTATGGTCTGTATAACTATATATTCTGAGACAGAACTATCAAGTAGACTAAGCCCTACTCTAAGAAGTGGATCATCTTTATTCTGTTATCCCTTTTCTGATTTGGTGATGTGTCTGTACGTCGCTTTTTCTCATGCTAATGCTTAATTTTAAATGTGGGATCAACAACAAAAGCCTGTGCTTAACTGTCTTTTCCTGTGCATTCTGTATGTTTAAACAAGCTTTCCTACAGTATTTGTATGTAAGAGAGCTGGATGTGAAAATGTCAATAGCTGGTGCTACAGCCTTCAGTGGTGAATCTAGTCTTACCATGCAGAAGACAAATGAATCAATCCTCCTGCTGAGTAGTGTAGAAACTGAAAGGAGACGAGTTGGTCATTGAGTAAACTGAAATGTGTCTAAGCCCTAACCAGCATAATTCACATTTACATATTTTTCAGAAAGTCAAAGATTTCAATCCCACAGTGAGAGCTGTGTGGGCAGATTCCTTTGCCCTCAGCCTTAATTAAAGCTATAGGGCTCTGTGTAGGTTTACTTGTCCTAATCCTGCAGTGAGATTTGCTCAAGTTTTTCTGTGGTGTCTATAGATAGGGTGGAATCATCTGCTTCATGTTCACTAGTTTGCAGATGCAAATTGTTAACATTCTTGTAGAGCCAACCACCAAGCCATTTATCATGCAAAGGTAAAGATGAGGGATCCTCTTTCCATGAAGGAATATCATCCACCAAACCCTTCCTGGTAACTCCATAAAAAAGTAATTTTGTATTAAAGTTGCATACTTTTATGAAGTTACTATCTGAGTGGATAGTACAGCTAACTTTCTTCTCTTATCTAAGCTTTTGCAGCCTCTGATTACTTTGCCTTTAGAGGAAAAGCTAAAAAATACTGCCTTAGAGCTATTTGGTACGGTTGTTGTAAGAAAAGCTTCTTGGTTTCCAGGACCATCACATAGCCAATGTCAATAGTAGTGTTACATTTTTCCTCATCTGTCTTAAACAAATATTCCATCTGTGTCTTGAGAAAGCCCTTTTAGACTGGGAGGATATTCACCTTTTATGCCACTTAATTGCTGGCAACCACCAGAAAAGCCTTTTTCTGTCAATAATAGCAGAGTACATACTCGTGGCCATTAACATTTTTCCAGTTTAATCTTTCAAGGAGACAGGGTGCCTTTGGCTTTAATTTTTGAGGTTCTCAGCTTGGAATCTATTACTCTAAAGGATGAGTTCAAATAGATCATTTTAACTCAATGTTAATAGCACATCTCAATTAGGGAGACTTTAAAACCCCCAAATGTCAGGGGCTCTCCCTCCAAACCAAGTGGTAGGCCTGCAGCAAAATGGTGGTGATGACCTCAAGTGTGTAGTTCAGAAATAGCATGTGATGTCCTGCTCACTTGTAGGAGTTTGATATCTTCCCCACCCACACACCAAAAAACAAAAACTCACACCACCAGAAACCTTACACCATCTGAAATTGCCTTCTCCAAACCTAAATTTTTATCTTGCCAGTATTGGTGATGGTGGCAATACCTCTGGGTGGAGAATCTCTTCCACAGGTTTTATTTTGCATAGGTCCTTTGGTTACAGAGGAGTCCAATCTTGTTGAGCCGCAAACTCTTGGCCCGATGTTGCAGCAACCGTGGAATAACCTTTCCCTTTAACATCACCTGCATCACAGTCATCTGTCCTTTCTTTCTTTTCTGGCATTTTTCTGTGACCAGGGCAAGGCAATTTTCCTCAAAAGTGGTCATTCCTTCTCTGACAAGTCTTTGCCAGTTAGCCGTGTCCTGGACTACTGTCTCCCAGTGCATGGTAACGATGCCACATCTCTTGATGTATGTGTTGACGGTGTCTGTGAAGCATTTCTTTAGGCCTTCCCATTTCCTTGCTCCCTGAGTGAGTGAGTGTGGTAGGCAAGTCTTGTGGTAGGCATGCGCACACAGTGCCTCCTCTACCTTAGCTGGTGCAGGATAATCAGCTGGGCCTCACCAGTGAAAGTGCTGGCTTCTGATAACAGGACGGCGATCCTCCAACTTTATGTTGAGGATCTCCTGGAGAAAGTGCTGGGGTTCCAGGTTTGCCAGGAATTTTCTGTAAGTCACCCAAGTCTTGCAGCTGTAGAGGACCATTAGGATTACCACCTCTCTGTAAATAGGATTATCTCCCAGAATTGGCCTCAATCTCTTGGCAGCTATTGAAAGCCATCCAGGAGATTTTAATAGGCCGCTAAAAGTCCCATGGGCAGCCCAGCAGGGCCAAGGCAAGCTCCCTCTTGTCCTGGCTCCATGCGGCTCCTGGAAGTGACTGCTGCATCCCTCTGGCTCCTAGCTGCAGGGGCAGCCACGGGGTCTCTGTGCACTGCCCCCAGCGCAAGTGCTGACTCCACAGCTCCCATTGGCTGGGAATGCTGGCCAATGGGGAAGGGGGGTGCCTGCAGGCAGGGGCAGTGTACAGAGCCCCCCTAGGAGCTGGATATGCTGACTGCCTTGCAGGAGCCCACACCCCCTTGTGCATCCCAATCCCCTGCCTGAGCCTGCTCCCACACTCTGAACTTGTTGGCCTTAGCCCAGGGCCTGCACCCCTGCCCCAACCTGGTGAAAGGGAGGGAGGATGGAGTAGGGGTGGGGCCTCAGGAAAGGGACAGAGCAGGGGCTGGGGTAAGGTGTTGGTGGTTGTGTGATTAGACAGTTGGCAACTCTATTTGTAAATTAAAAGTCCAGTGTGTGTTGTGATGTTGTGGTTGTTGAACACCCACTGAGACACTCTTATCTTGTACGCAGCAGCTCAGACACCACAAGGGAAGGAAATTGCCAACTGGACTGGTTTTGCTGATAAAGGACTCTTCAAGGCCAAGTGCAAAACTTGCAAGGTCCAGTACTATCCACTTCTGCAGGAAAGAGCTACAGGCCCTAATCCCAGGCTTGCCGTAATTTTGCAATGAATCTAGCAATCTCCTGTAAACACGCAGAAAGGGACCCCTTTTTCAAAGGCCCTAAACCAGTGGTCCCCAAATGGGGTCACACCTCCCTAGCAATCCAGGCCTGCTCCCATTGGGGATGAGGAGGGAGTGCCATTGGCTGGGAACAGCAAACCATGGCCACTGGGAGCTGCGGGTGGCTGTTCAAATGTAAATGAATGGCGGATTATCTGGATGGGTTGCAGGTTGCCCTCCACTGCTCTAGAACAGCGTTTCTCAAATGGGTCACCGCTTGTGCAGGGAAAGCCCCTGGTGGGCCGGGCCAGAGTGTTTACCTGCCCCATCCACAGGTCCGGCCAATCACAGCTCCCACTGGCCGCATATCGCTGCTCCAGGCCAATGGGGGCAGTGGGAAGCGGCGTGAACCGAGGGATATACTGGCTGCTGTTTCCAGCGGCTCCCATTGGCCCAGAGCAGCGATCCGTGGCCCCTGGGAGCCGCGATCAGCCAGACCTGTGGATGAGGCAAGTAAACACACTGGCCTGGCCTGCCAGGGGCTTTCCCTGCATAAGCGGCGACCCGTTTAAGAAACCCTGCTCTAGGAGAAAGGAAATTACGCACACTAGATGTAGCCAGGACTTTGCTTTATTATGTTAACAGAACTAAACCATTCAAACTGCTACTCCATCGCTTTGGCTAGAGTTTGGCCTTTTGAATGCCCTGATGTCACCACACACAATCTCAAAATGGATCACGCAGTGCATCTTTGTACCTTCCCACCAAACATCAAGACTCACCCCACCACACTGCAAGCAACTTCCGCCTACTTCAATAGCCGCCAGTATCAGAGATCTGCAATATGATGAGTGGACTAATACACTTTGCCAAATGCTATGCTTTGGACTTGGCTACAAGGCCAGATATCAAGTTTGGATGGAGCAGTACTGCAGTCACATTTGGACTGTTGCAAATGAAACTCCTCATTTCCACAGTCCCAGAGGAGATGCTATCTGCCAGTCACCTACAATGGGACCCACGCTGACAGTCCTGAAAAAAGAATAGTTAACCCGTTACTGTAGGGTGGTTCTTTGAGATGATGTAGTCAGTGTGAGTCTCATAACCTACTCTCTATCCCTGCTTTTTGGAGTCTTCACCTGCCTTGGATTTCTAATTGCAAGGGAACTAAGGGAGGGTCATGGCTGCTCCACCCTCTATGCCCTTGGCCCTCACATGGTGCACAAAGAGGCACAGGCTGCATGTGTGGCTCCAACAACCAAGGTTATTTTAAAAAAAAATCCAATCTCACTTACATGAAGCACATGCCCACCTACAGTGAGAGCCACACTAACTACAACCTCTTGAGGAACCACAGTTGCAGTAGGGTAAGCAACTGCTTTAATCAATGGAGGGAGTTAAGATCCATTTGTTTTTCATTACTGTGTTGCTCTTTGGAATAATCTTGCTAGGATGGTAGTAAAAGAGGTGGTGGGAAAAGAGGACAAACATCTGCTTTTAGAAACCAAACTGGTTTATTGTTTGCTCAGGCTCCTATTTATCTAAGATGTAGGAAATAGTTTTTTGAACGCATTCTTAGCGTCCCAGGAACAACATCCATTATGATCCCTCCTTGTGTAAAGATAGCAGATAAGCACTTTTGGGGGGCAATACAGGGCCACAACAGTTTCATTTAGAACAAAAAAAGGATGTAGCCAATCTCAGGTCACTGAGTAATACTTGGAAGTAGCAATCCCCTATGAGTCAATAAGTCTGGTAATTATGCCAAGCGGTCTGACTTCCTCTCCTTGTGTTTTCTGTGGTTCTCTTGGACGCAATGGCTGGGCTTATAATACAAGAAAATAGTCTCATCTGTTTTCTCCTGGTGTTTAACACTTTAGCCCTTCTTCAAAGCTGCGTGATTCTGATTTTGGGGAAAGGTGTTTTTCTGATTTTTAATATAAAATCTATCTATGGATTTTATACTGCTGCTCATCACTGTAGTATTGCGTTACCTTCCACATAAAACCAATAGCAAGGTCCCTAGTGAACTCCATGGGTTCTGACACTTCTCCCTGTTGGAGTAGGGTTTTTGTATTGATTGTTTTTGAAGATAATATGATGGCTTTGCTCTAAAAGAGAAGGTTAAAAAAAGTCTCCACTGTGTATTACACAGTGTGAAGTTTAATTCTGTAAAGCATTTGGACATACAGCCTGTGCCGAATGCTATATGAAATCAAGGTGCGTTGTATTTATCAGACAATCTGAATTAATGAACCTTGGTGGCAATGACTTGACCTTTTTCTACATCTGAATCTGGTGCTGAGTATGTTACCCTTTAGGTTGCTCCCAAACCAGCCGTTCTGCAGTTTGCCACTGCCTCCATCACTGACTACTTCGCTCTAAAACTAGGTGAATGAGGAGAAGTGCCAGAGTACTATTGGA
This sequence comes from Gopherus flavomarginatus, assembly GCF_025201925.1. Lineage (NCBI taxonomy): Eukaryota > Metazoa > Chordata > Testudines > Testudinidae > Gopherus > Gopherus flavomarginatus. Next base: position 5,053,891 of record NC_066624.1, on the reverse strand, counting down.
ACTGCCATAATCTAGTGAGTTGGGACAAATGTATTTAAATAAGAATTAAGGATGTTCTCGGTGTGGTGTGTGTCACGTTTTTCATGTGAAAACAGACTGGGAAAGAAACAGCTTTGTGCAGGAGAAGCAACAGCAAAGAGCTAAAAGGAACTGGAATCATACTAAAAACAAGCTGCTTTTAAAAAGTGTTACTGCTGCTGGTCACTCATTTTACTGTATTCAAAAATACATACATTGTCCTCAGAGGCAGTAGGGCAATGATCCTGGCAGTGGGCCTTGGAAGAGAATAGCGGGACAGGTAGCCCGGGAAAAGCAGGTTGTCATTGTTACAAACAAACAGCAACCTAAGCATACAATAACTAAGTTTACCTGCTTGTCAGGATTCCCCAGTTACTCTAGATGTCATGAGACATTTTCACGAAATGGTACTATGCTACTGCCTTCTTATTTCATTACAGTTCGTTCCTTTGACTGAAGCAAGTAGTTAACCATGTTATCTAGGTGACCACAGGGGGGCGTACCACAGTTTGCAAAGCACACAGTAGCATTTTAAAATAATGTCAATAGCAATGTCCAAAAAGTACAGCTAAGAGTTACGTTCATTTTACTGTTGTCGGATTGTCTTAGGCCAGTTTGATTCTCTCTCATTCAGAATTTTAGCTGCTTCTTTCTAGAAAAAACGACCATCTGAATAGCTAGGAATGGATTTACTTAAGTGAAGGGATTAAAACTGATCAAAATTAAAGGGCAGAAGTTCTCTGTACTAAAAATAACAGTTTGGTTCCAGTGGAGACTATGACCAAAATTGAATTAATTGGAAGGCTATTAACTAAAAGGCTATTCTGAGACCGTGAGCCTGGCTGTGAGTCTGTTGTATACACTTCTACCACGATATAACACGGTCCTCAGGAGACAAAAAAATCTTACCGCGTTATAGGTGAGACCATGTTATATCAAATTTGCTTTGCCCCCCCGTTCCTTGTTCCCTGACCACCCCCTCCAGAGACCCCCATCCCTAATCACCCCCAGATCCCAGCCCCCCTGTCCCCTGACTGTTACAACCCCTATCCACCCCTCCCCGTCCCCTGACGGGCACTCAATGGCAGCAGCAGGAAGTGGAGCAGCCCGGCCCCAGTCCACTCCACCCTGCCAGCACCCAGCCACTGCTAGGGTGACCAGACAGCAAGTGTGAAAAATTGGGATGTGGTGGAAGGTATAGGAACGTATATAAGAAAAAGACCCCATAATCGGGACTGTCCCTATAAAATCAGGACATCTGATCACGCTAGCCATGGTGCTCCGCTTCCCACCGTCAGGGAGTGTGGAGAGGTTGGGGAAAGGATGCAACCCCGCGCTCACCTGCGGCGCCAAGTGGAGAGACATGGCCCCAGCCTGCTCCGCTTTCCTTGCCCCGGACCCAGCCGTGTCGCTGGGGGGTGGCTGGAAAAAGGTCCTGCACTCACCTGCGGCAGGAAGCAGAGCACCACGCCTGGGAGCTGGCGGGCTGGGGCTGGGCTGCTCCGCTTCCCGCCACTGGTGAGTGCGGGGAGGTTGGGGAAAGGACACCCCCTGTACTCATCTGCAGCAGGAAGCAGAGTGAGGCAGCCCCAGCCCGCTCTCTCTGCCAGCTCCCAGCCACGGCACTCACTGGCAGCGGGAAGCGGAGCGCTGGGAGCTGGCAGAGTGAAGTGGGCTGGAGCCAGGCTGCTCCGCTTCTGCTGCTGCTGCTCTTGCGGGGGGGGGGGGAATCCCTTCCCCCAAACCCTCTCTGAACAGCAACAATGCCTAACAAACAATTACAATGTGAACCAATCTATTAACATCCCACATCTCTATATTTTGAGACCACTAGAGGGCTTGTTAGGACTTCCCCGCTTCTCCCCCCCCCACATCACCATTTTAAGTATAAAGGCAGCGTGGCATGCACTAGTGTGTGTAAGGCTCTCTGTTCATAGGTTTATAGTAGTTAGAGATGAGAAAGTTCCCATGCAGTCTGTCCCCCAATGGAGACTGTGAATTATTATATTTGCTCTTACACAAATGGCTAACAAGACAGGCTACAAGTCCTCCCATCTCTGTGATGCAATGCCCCTGTGTACACCACCCGAAAAAAATCACATGGGCAATGGCAGCAAGAAAAGTCAGACTCATGTTGCATTTGCTGTATGCAAGTCTGTTTCAGAGCGAAAGGAGCACAGATGTGCATCGTGACCCAGCTGTAAAGGGATAATCAGCCTTATTACATTTCCATTTGTGAATAACTGCAAGTAGACCATCTACATGTGTAAAGAGGGACTGAATCACTATTACATGCTGTGATGGATTGGGTCACAGAGACCCCTTGGGACTGTCACCTGATGTGCTGAAATTACCGCTGAGCCTGTTTTCCTTGCCAACTTGGGACTCCAGAACCCTGCCTTGTTGAGCCAGACACGCTAGCCTGCTGCAACACAGACCCAGGGTCTGGTCCACGCCCCCAAACAGACTTAACTGAAAACAGCTCAGTGACTTACCTGTCTCCAGCACCCAGACACTCAATTCTCAATGGGATCCAAACTCCAAATACATCCATTTTAGTCTGTATATAGCTTATACATGGTAAATTCATAAATTGTCCGCCCTCTATAACACTGATAGAGAGATTTGCACAACTGTTTGCTGCCCCAGGTATTAATCAATTACTCTGGGTTTATTAATAAACAAAAGTATAAAAAGTAGGATTTAAGTGGTTTCAAGTAATAACAGACAGAACAAAGTAAGTCACCAAGCAAAATAAAGGAAAAAACACGCAAGTCTAAGCCTAATACATTAAGAAACTGATTACAGGTAATATCTCATCCTCAGAGATGGTCCAATAAGATTTGTTCACAGACTAGACTCCTTCCTTGTGTGGGCCCAATCCTTTCCTCGGTACAGTCCTTGTTAGATTCCGCAGACATCTCATGTGGTAAGCAGAGGTTTTCTCATGAATGGCAGCCTCTTTTGTCCTGCTCCACCCCCTTTTATAGCTTTCGAACAAGGCGGGAATCTTTTGTCTCTCTAGGTCCCCACTCCACCTTCTAAATGGAAAAGTACCAGATTTAAGATGGATTTCATTATCAGGTGATATGGTCACATGTCACTGTAAGACCCCTAGTCTCCATTCCCCACGGGCTGACCCACAGATACACAGGAAGGCTTTCAAGTAACTAAGGCTATTTACAACTGATTAAGGGTGCTCCAGAAACAATGGCTGCCACTTAATATGTTTACATCAGTGATACAAGCTTATATTCTATTCTCCTAACTCCAGATATAGAAATAATACATGCAAACAAATAGGATGAACACACTTAGTAGATTACAAGCTTTCTAATGACACCATACAAGGGTTATTTAGCGTAAAGCATATTCCAGTTATGTCATATTCATAAGCATATTTCCATAAAGCATATGGAGTGCAACGTCATACATGCCGGCTCCTTTACACTGCTCCTGTCCTCTAAGGGGCATAGAAATGGCTCATGGAAAACAGCAAAGAGTTGCCACAATGGCTCCATACTACTCCCACCTTGCAGGCCCACACAGAGGACATCTCAAAAACATGGAGGCCTGGGGCATGGCTGGAGCACTCTGCACTCCGGCTATTCCGGGCTCATGGATGGCTATTGCAGCTAGAAGTTAAATTAGAGCAGCCCTAGGATCTTGTCCTACGTGGCCATACCACCAACCCGAAACATTCAAAAATCCTGCACTCCCTAGAATCAGGAGATTGGCTTAAAACTCATGGGGATTTTAAACAAATTGGGGTTTAATTTTATTATCATTAATAATAATAATTATTTGTATTATTGTAGCACCAAGGAGACACAGTCATGGATCAGGACCACATTTCTTTGCCTGCTGGTTTCTGAACTTTCAGAGTGCATTTGGGTCACATAGTCAAGCTTTTCTCTGCTACCATGACTAGAAACTGGATTAAAGAAAAAAAAAAAAAAAAGAAAAAAACTGATATTTTCATGTAATTACTTGTTGGACTATAAGTAAAAACATCAAATATTGGAAGACATGATAAAATCAAGAGAGTTGACAAACTACAGAATGCTGTGCTTTCCTGCAACAGGCCAAATCCTGAGCCACTGAGTCAGTGGCAAAACTCCCAGTGACTTCAGTGGGATCAGGATTTGGCCTAATATAAAAACACACACCTGGGTCTATGTGTTAGCCAAACCCTGGCACTATCTCTTCAGGCATTTTCCTCTTTTCTGTCACGGTGCTAAAGCCAGCTTTACAGCAAAACAACTGAGGGGCACCTTAATGCGAAGAAAGCAATGCCAAGACTCCCTGGGCCTGCTCTCTCATCATTGTTAGTGCCTAGAGAGGATCATGGCAGTAGAGGAGTCAGAAAGTGTTAATCTAGGTGAGAGTCACAGTGGAAAGCCAGAAGGAATGTCCTGTGGCTGCAAACTCTGTAAGCTTAACAACAGCTACTGAATTAAGATCACGTTCTGTGGGAGCCAAGCCACTGAAACTCTAACATACTGTATCAGATTGTGCATTATATTGTCTTGGACCAATTGCTTTTTAACCAGCTTTGAGATACACAGTGGGTTCAGGTCAGAGCCTAAAGAAGCTAAGGGAAGTTTTGCCATTAGATTCAATAGGAGGAGGAGGAGCATGAAATGTAGGACATAAAACCAAAATTCAATTCTATCCTGTCAGCAAAGATGGAAATAAAGGTGTATGAATGTGGAAAACCAATTCATAAGGGTTTCCTATATGCTAAAATACCTGTTCCATAATGTCTGCCATTTATTGTATGAACATATTGCATAACAGCATTGGCTGTATTTAATTTTTTATAAAGTATGTAAAATAATAGAACAACAAAACAGGCACTGCATAATTAATCCTGACGCAAATAAAACACCCCTGGAGAATGGACTGACTTGTAGAAATGTTATTGCCAGTTGAGACAAGCATCAGCAATTTATGACAAGATGTGCAGTTTGCACATACAAATTTACTGATAATGTTAAAAAAAAAAAGAGGGTATTTGTCAAGCTCACGTTATGTCTGCAAACAGCACTGATAGTTACCAATCCAAGGAACTATGTACTACAATAATTTCTGAGGCGCTACTGTATCTGCTACTTAGATTTTTTCTTGGCTGATGATATCAAATAGCCTATATGGAATTACGGTTAGAAGGTTAACTTCTATAAAGACATTTTTGGTATTATAAGAGTACAGCAACAGCAATGATGTTTTTCCTCTATGACACCTTCCAGCCAAAGATCTCAATTTACCTTCACAATACCCCTGTGAGGGAGGTATTTATTACCTCTATTGTATAGGTAAGGAACTGAGGCAGAGAGAAGGTAAGTGACTTTTTCTAGGTTATGCAGTAAGTCTGACACAGCTGGAAAAAGAACCCAGGAGCTTTGGTTCCCATTCCTGGGCCCTAATCACTGCCTCCCTTTTAGATTAATATCAAACATCCTCCTCTGGGAAGCAATGCTTATACTGGTGATTTATAATACATTATGCTGCTAACACTAGTGTGCAATGTATGTTGTATTTTCACCTGGGTGGAATTGAATTTGGTTATCTCTTTTTAACAATCAAAAAGTATATTCTGCCATTCTGGAAATGCATGTGTTTGGGGGGAGTCATGTGGTATGGAGCCATTCTCTGCACTAATGTGTTAGGAGAAGAGAGGTGAAATGGTGCCTGAAACTTATAAGCACTTACAAAAGAGGCAATAACTTCTTACACATCCGGAGTGGCCAACTTTAGATGGGGTGCACTTAGCTCATAAGGGTGCTGTGGAGAGGTCCTCAGAATGTTTGGATTCGGGGCGCGCATGTTGAATTGGGGATGTGCCATCTGCAGTTATGAGTTAGTATTGCCTTTTGCCTGTCTACATCTTCTTGTCATTGTCTTTTTGATTTGCCTCCCTCAATAAATCTTTCAATTTTGCTTCTATTTGTGTGGTACTCTTGACTCCCTGGAGCCATTAACAGCCATTCATGGCTCTTTAATTCCTCATGCCCTGCAGGGTGAATTCCACAGAATAACACTGAGGTCCTGTAAAAAAAACAACACCCACTTCCTTCCTGTAGGACAAGAAAATATTTTAAAGGGTTGGGATGTATCTGTGCACTTATACTGGATCTGGTGCTGGTGTGTTTGTGCACACCGTGCCTTTCTGAGGAGGGACCATTTGTGAAAGAACCAGGACAAGGATTTCAGCTGTGCTTCAAAAGGAGTGCCCCATACATCTCTCCTCCACCCACTACAAATAAATCTAGGATCACTGATTCAGAAAAGAGACTCAGTGTCACAGCAGAGACAGCTCCCAACAACATTGTCCTACCTGGGGCTACTCTTATAACCGAAAGGACTTCACTGAAAAACGCAGAGCTAGGCACTGTAACAGCAAATTTGATCAGTTATTAGCTGGAGAAAAAGGATGCTCTTTTGGATTGGGACTCAGGAGACCGAGGTTCCATTCCCAGCTCTGCCACCAACTCCTTCTGTGATACTGGGCATGTCACTGACCGTCTCCATGCCTCAATTTCCCAGCCATTCAATGGGGATAATAATATTTCCACTCTCATGCCTTTACTGGCAGGTACTGTCTCTTACAGTGCCCAGCACAATGGGGCCATGATCTCAGCTGAAACTTCTTGGTGCTACAGTAATCCAAATAAATAAATTAATACTATGTTAAAATATACTGATTATTGTGTGGCTGTCTAGAACCAGCCTAGGATATGATAATATTTACTGAACATAAGATGGATCCCTTTTTTGAATTTGAAAGCTGATTTCAGCTTATTGCTGGCATCTTTTATTTTAATCTATATCTCGCCTTTACCATTGTCCAAACTTTAGTGCAATGGCTGACGACAGAAGAGGCAATGCCTTTGTGACTATGAAATGATGTAACTGAAAAGCATCTCCTCATTGCCATTATTTCTGTTCAAAACAAACTCCACAATGTCAATTAACTTTTTTTATTTTATTTTTTGAAGAAAAACAATCGGTGTTGAGCATAGAGCTGTGTAAGGAAAGCAAATGAACTTCTTCCACAGGAATCAGGAAACAGACACAAAAATGGGTGGAAATGCCCAAAGTGAGAAACTTACATAGATTTCCTCTTCCAGAAAGTGAACAAACAGGAAAAAATAAATTCTGGTGCATGATTTAAAGCTGCCCTTTGGCAGATTTAACTTCTGTGAATGGTTAGCCCTGAACTCACTCGTGTACACCAAAGGGTTCCCACCGGTAGCCTCCCCTATACTGCATGTGTGGCCATCAAAGGATATTTCCGAGTTATTCATCTTAACTACAAATGCAATGGCCACAGAGAGGATTCATTCCAGGGCACCACACAGTGCCACTTAAATTAATAAAGTAAAAATGTAGTGGCTGACAACACTTATTTTGTCTGTTGCTAGGACATACCATTTCTGCAGACGGAAGGCTGCGCCCCACTGAAGCATGGCTAATGCAACTTTCAACTTCTGGCAAATACCACGCTGCTGAAGGACAAAATATTTATCCCATGCGTGTTAACAGAAATCTGACCGTGTGTGCATTCCTTTGGTCTCAGTACGCTAGATATGTGGCCAGCTTTGGATCAGAGGAAGGTTCTTTATGCTGGCACCTGGTCACATGTTTCTAATCCTGATGCTGGAAAACTGATGCTTGCTCTTATTTCTAGCTTGTTCTCTGAACAATATTGGGAAAACTTTCAGTGTCTGGAGAGGAGCCCACTGGAAGTGCACGTACAGCATCAGACCAGCAGAGAGAAAGGGCACGGGGACAAGTGCTGGAGAATTGAAAACAGCTCCGCAGAACAGTGACAGTAGAATGCCTTCACCTCCCTGGTCTGATTTGTTGCTGGCCATTTTATTGTTTGGTGTAGCTGGATAGGGGGAGCTTGGGCTCTGCTGTGCAGATTGTTACATGATATATCAAATGGCATACAAAGGCCAGGCTTGTCTACACAGGAAGTTTTACCAGTTATATCAGTATAATTAAACTGCATGAGTTAAACCAGTATAACTCCCTGTGCGGATGCTCTTCTTCTGGCATCAGAGTGGCTTCATTTGGTTTAGCTTAAACCCCTTCCAAAGTGACACACAAGAAACTGAAATAACCCACTCATTCCAGAATAAGTTTCTCCATAGTGGAGCTGATAACTGTATTAGTTTAAATTCACTGATATGGTAGATCATGTATCTTGTAGCTTATACCGGAAGAACATTCCCATGTGGACAAGCCCTCAAACTGACTGAAGTCTAGCTACAGCAGTTGCCTTTAAAAAGCCAGTTTATGCTAACATTTGCCCTGAGTGGTATCTGAGATACCACAGGTCTGCCTTATATTAAAACAGAAAGTCCTTGTGTGGGAACAGCTGTTAAATAGTGAACTTTTTAAAGGGGAGCCTCTGTATATTGAACTCTTTTACCTTAATGCAATACAATATTGTCTGTTGTTACAATAACATTCTTCACCCCACTGTAGTGACAAGAGAGGCAATGACTGAATTTCTTTGTTACTTTCACCAGCACTCATCTTTCTGGTTGCATGCATGGGACCAGCAAAGTAAGACCACCTCCCCACTTGTGAATTAATCAGGGTTAAGAGTTCATTAAGGCCTGGTCAAAAAACAATGTAATTCAGAAGCCACGATGACACTCATGAGAAGAAACATCACAAACACATAACAGCAGAGTTTCTTGATTTTACATATTGTGATTCTGCAAGCGTCTTTCAGAAACATAGGTGCTGGAACTAGAGCTGCTGGGGGTGCTGCCACACCCCGTGGCTTGAAGTGGTTTCCATCATATACAGGGTTTACAGTTTGGTTCAATGACTCTCAGCACCCCACCGGACAAACTGTTCCAGCACCGCTGTTCAGAAATAAACTTCATTTGATTTTTCAGACACGAAGATTGGAACCTTGGGTCCTGGTATCTTGTTCTGAATCATGACTCAACACTAGTTTTTACTTTTTTTCACTGCATGCCACGTCATATCTATTTAACTCTACAGGACTATTAAAGATGGTGGGAAAGTTTTGCGAACTGTTCTTAGAGTAGACCCTACCCAATATCCCGTCTTTTCTATTTGTGCATCATATAAAGAGCACTAGAAACATAAAGATGATTGTTTACATTAAATATGAGCACCATATGTCTTGCTATAGCACTAATTCCACCTCTGACATCTATTCCATTCATCGCTTTAAAAACACACACATACAAACTGCATTTCATCAGGCTCACGTTTTAGCTGTCGCAAACAGTGCATCACCGCCCTAGCTCGTCTGCCAGTGTTTGAATGCAGGGGCTATTGTTCTAAATGCTAATCCTAGCAATTAGAGAAAGGCAAGTTTAAGAAAGGAAACAGCTGTGATTCCTTTGCTGAGTGCTCACTCATTCATCCCTCAGCTGTATCCTAGTATAAATAACCTTTTCATATTGCCACACAAGTCTCTGTTAAGACGGGGGGGTTGTATAAACGTAATATTTGATCTGCATGTTTTCTTCTTCCTTCTGCACTGGTCACTATTTTACTGCTTAGTAAAGGAAAGGAAATCAGATGGCTGTTAATTAGAAAGCATTTATGATGGTGATGGCACAACAGATGTGAAAGTACATCAGATTTTCAACTTTCTGGCATTTACTAGCATGTTTTTAAGAACTGAAAGCCTTCTGTAATGAATTCCTGTTTACTGTGAACCACCCACAGCACCATGGGAGAGAAGCTTTCCTGTGATTTGTATCTCAATCATAAGAAAACAGAACAGACTCATGGTGCATTGTACAAAGGGAATAACCAGGCATGTCAATGAATCATTCTTTACAGGAAGAAGTCCTAGAGAATTTAATAAAATGTGTGTTTTTTTAAAAGGTGGGCTGTTTTTTAGGACCATCCTATATAATTTGAAAGAATACAATACAATTCTATCAGATAGTTCAGAAAACCTACAGAAAAATTATTATTCTCTATCATATTCTATAGGACTATTCTATTTCTGTAGAATCCTATTTTGTATATTTTTATCTGACTAGCAGCTTTGGAGCCAAGAGGTACCACATATATTTAAATAAGGGAGAGATTCTGGCACCAAAGGATTATATTCCTTCAGTTGGTTCATTATAATTCAGACACTGAATGAAAGAAAATGTTTTGTTAGAGGGCAACCAATCTTGCTCCTAGTTGTTCAGGTAAGGATTACCCTTTGGTGAGGTTAGGGAGAGCTGCAAACATTGAAACTGAGGGGAAGATACCTCAGTGATGTGTCAGGTCCACAAAGTGCAATGGGAATTAACTTGAACCCATGAAGGGGAAAAATAGAGCAAGCAGTTTGAAATCAAGCAGGGGACCAGGTTATACGCAATTCTGGAAAAGCTCCTACACATAAAAAGCTTTTCACATATGGAATTAAACAGCCCAAAGGAACAACAGAAAAAAGTAGAATGAATCATTTCAAGAGCATTTATTGAGCTTGCCAGATTTCTGGAGGGGTTTTTCTAGGGCTTTTTTACGGACAGACCTGAACGAACTACCCGACCTTCGGATCTGTTTATCTCACACTGTCTCTCTCATATACATAAGTACAGAACACAACTAGGTTTAGCTTCCTGAATTACACAGGGCATGATGTATGAAGATATGACAAATCACATTACACTGTGTCTGGAGTGCGGTGGATGAGTGCAAGTGCTGAGGACAAGTTGATGTAACTTGCACTGAAGGGACAAGAGCAGAGTTATAACAGGAAGAGCATGAAGGTGTTAGAGTAGGAGAAAGAATGCTCCCACTGCTTTCATTGGTCTATTTACTTCTTACACCCTTCCATATCCCCAGCCTTGAACTTACACTCACACTAACTTGCCGGCATAAGACTTACACCACTATTTATGTCACTTCTAAATTTGACTCAGTGTTTCAGCTTCTCTCTGAGGGAACAAATCAGTTACATTTCTGTACATCAGCCTAATCCTAGTGATTTATAAATCCCAGGCAAACCAAAAGAGTTCATTTGTCACCTGTTTTCTTTCTGCCATGTCAACCAAAAGGAAGGTCCACGTAGCAATGATCCAGTCCAGCTTTCTTCACACAGCCACATAGGAAATTAGACACTCGGGAGCTTGAAAAACAATCAGTGGGATTTCTGCTCCTAAATCTTTTAGGACCCAGCCTTACTCTTTAAGAATTCTACCACCAATTATGGTAAATGCCAGAAAACCTGGAAAGGTTAATAGGAAACCCCAAGTTTGTTTTTTGGGTATATATTGCTACTCATTTTATCTTTGTAATGGCTTTCAATATAGCCTTAGTTGTGACTGTGACAAGAAAATCTGCTGGGTTGCCTTTTAAAGGACTTAATTCAAAACAAAGCTATTGCCATCATGTCAACCCACATTTTTCTTATAAACCAGAGTCAGGGCTAAAGATCCTCTTCCCTCTAAGATGTTTGGCAGTGTATTTTGGAGGTGTACAGTTTAGGCCTTTTCTTTGCTGGGGGATTTTGCACATCAGTGTAACTACACCAGTGCAAGCCCTCAGTGTAGAGGTTATATTCATCCAACATCTTCTCAGATGAAAGGAGAAGCAACAAAGCTGGTCCACCTTTCCATGGTGGCTACAGGTCCACTCACCAGATGGAAGTTGATGCATACTCTGCTTCCTGGCTTGCCTGTGGGCCTCAGCCTGGGCTCTCTGATGGCTCTCCGCTGTGACAGCGCCAGTCTTAACCTGGCTTTTCCCAGCTCAATGATTTTGGACAGAATTTTCCCAGTTCTCAATGGGAATGCTGAATTTTTTTTGAGGCCCTGCTTGACCTTGTCGCTGTATCAGAGCTTTGGCCTTCCTCGGCGCCACGGGTGGTTCTTAAGTTGCCCATAGAACACAGCCTTCGGCAGATGATCTGGAGGCATGCGCTCCACGTGTCCCAACCAGCGACATCCAGTGTAGTCTGCATAGACTGCAGGCCAATTCTTTCAAGGGTCTTGTTATTGGTGATCTGTTGATCCCAAGTAACTCCAAGCATTTTTCTAACACCATGGAGGTGGAAATGGTTCAATCTCTGCTCCTGCTTGGAGTATGTAACCCAGCTTTCACAATGACAAAGGAGGTACTAAGGACAGAAGTCTGAAGACAAAGGTCTCTATTTGTCAGGGTTAGCAACTTGTTGTTCCAGACCCCTGAGGTAAGTTTGCCAAAGGGAACAGAAACTTTGCTGATTCTAACATCAGGTTCCCTATCAAGGTTAAGTGAACTGGTAAGAATTGAGCTGAGATAGCAGAGATGATCCATGTTGTCCAGAACTTCATAATTGACATAGATTTTAGGTGGAATGTTGGTAGCTTGTGACATAACTGTTTGCTTGATCCTGATTACTAGGCCAAACTTGGTGCATGCATCAGAGAACTTATTCAGCATGATCTGCAGTTCATCAGGTGAGTTAGAGACGAATGCAGCATCATCTGTGAAAAGCAGATCCTGACTAGTAACCTGGGTGACATGCCTTCTGCTCTGGAATTGTCTGATGTTAAACAAGCTGCCATCCGTCCTCAATTCAATGAATATGCTAGATCGATCATTTCCAAAGGTGTACTTAAGGAGAACAGAGATGTCAAAGCCAGTAAGCGCTAAGGCGCAGTCTTGCTTCATACCAGTATCAATAGTAAACTTGGATGATGTTCCATTTTCACAGTGGACGGTTGCCTTCATTCCCTCGTGGAACTCCTTGAATAGGGAGAGCACCTTTTGTGGACAGCCAATTTTCAACAGTATTTGTAGATGCCATTCCTGCTAACCGTGTTGAAGTGTAGAGGTGCTGTACAGGGCAAATCTCATTGGTAAAGCTCTCTCTTGCATTGGTGCTGCATGCCTGCATTAGGGGTTTGCACTGATGCAACATAGTCTATGTCAAGTGCAAATTTCTCTGTCTAGGCAGGCCCTGAGATTTTTCCCTTTCCCAATTATTGTTTTGAAGACTGAAGACAGCAACCACTTATGTATAAGGGAGAAAAAACGTCTGCAAAGGTATTTACAAGGCAAAGAAAACTGTGGACTAAATATCTGCCCTCATATGAAAGTGAAAGAATAGTGAATGGTTTTCAGAAACAACTCTGAAATTGACACAGTCCCAATCCACAAGCACTAACTTATCAGTACCACACAAAAGCTTATCTCCTTAGCACAGGAATTCGGTTAAGTGTTACACATATCATAACCCCTTTCTCTAGGAGCTGATAGTCTGCTACCCCTGTAGCTTTCCAGAGCCAAGACTCTTAACTCTCTTGGTTCGGACAACTAGGTCTTCCATCACTATATCCAGCTGATCAGCCTCATCCCTGGGTAACCCATATCCAGCCCCAAAATGACTTTACCAAGGGGAGAATCCCAACTATGAGACTCATTCCATGCCCTGTTGCCTGGTTGTCATGCCAAATCCACAAGATCAAACAAAGAGTCCATTGCACCTGCCCGAGATTATATTTGTGATCAGAAGCTAGTGAGCCAGCATCATTAAATGCCAAACCGGACATGCCTCCTGGCTAAAAGGCACGGTCTTTTCTGCAAGAGGTTGTGGCTCATTGTTTTTGAAGGAAAGCGCTAGCTGCTCACCATGTTGTGCTTGGCCAGTGTATACTCAGCACACCTGTATGCTTTACATAAACCGCTTTCCCTCTACATTTAAAACACAGCACCTGGTTCTCTTTTCCCGGTGCACTATTTTGCTTTTTAAATCTTCAGGTACAAGTCATTCAAGTGATGGTAAGCACTAGACAAGAGCCACAGCATTCAGAATGTTCGTGGTGGACTGAGACGGGCTGGAAGGAGTCACATGGCAAGGCAATGTTCATTTTGTAGCAGCTACAAACAGAGATTATTTTTAATGTGAATGTTATTGTCTCAGGCAGACTTTGCCCCACCAGCGTGTAGGATTTCAGAATGCTTTAAATAAGGTCTGGAGGCTAAACGTGTGTTAGTCATTGTCCACATTACTTGGGGGGGGGGGGGCAGACTCTGCATTTATTGCTAGTATCCAGCAGCTGTTCTGTGTTTATAAAGATTTATTCAATGACAGGAGGCAGGTAAAGAACCATAGAGGAAGACAAACTAGACCAGAGCAGGGTTTTCAGAGCTCTGGTAATGATTGTTAAATCAAAAGTTATCTACCTTAAAAAGGGAATCTATAATACAAATAGGGCTTTAAACAATGCACAGTTCTCAAATGCTTGGCAGATAATATTATTCCATTTAAGGTAACTCAGAACTAATTGAAGTGTTACACCAGGGACCAGCAACCTTTGGCCCGTGGCCCGCCAGGCCAAGCCGGTTTGTTTACCTGCCGCATCCACAGGCTCGGCCGATCGTGGCTCCCACTGTCGGCACTTCGCCAGTCCAGGCCAATGAGGGCTGAGGGAAGTGGCGGCCAGCATGTCCCTTGGACTGTGCCGCTTCCTGCGGCCCCCATTGGCCTGGAGCGGCAAACCGCAGCCAGTGGGAGCCACAATCGGTCGAACCTGTGGACACGACAGGTAAACAAACCAGCCCGGTCCACCAGGGGCTTTCCCTGGCAGGCTGCGGGCCAGAGGTTGCCGATCCCTGTGTTACACTTATAAAATGCCTATTTTAAAGATGCTAGGCCAATGCTATTCTTTAAAGAATGCCTGATGCCTCCTGGAAAACATTACAAAAACACCGTGTGAGATCAGCACCACCAATTTTTCCCCGTGGGTGCTCCCCACGGAGTTGGCACCTAAGGGCACACGCGTGGCAGAAAATAGGCTGATTTCTGAAGACCCCACTTCATGAGCCCCAGTGCAGAGAATGCACTGAGGCAGGGCAGTTGCTGCAGCCCACAATGCTGTGAAAACGCGGAGCGCTGCAGACCTTAGGGCACTCCAGTTGAGTGCTGTAATAGACTGGCCCCAGAGCTCTATAAATCATGCTGTGGCCTCGTCAGCCCCTAGAGTGGCCCTGGATTGTGACGCTGCAAAGCAGGTTTAAGTCTTTCCTCCTCTGGGCTATGAGTTCTGTGCTGCACCCTCAGGTTAGAAACAAGTGTAATCTGCTCTGTATTTCTTTTCTCATCTTATATATCATCAGGGTATCTGCATAAAAAGAGAAACCCTCATTTTTTAAGAGCTGGTTTGCTCTGGTGCTTGTACCCCTCCTGAATCTGTAATCTTCCGACATAAAGATGAGCAGCTCTGGAGATTATCATAATATTGCAAGGATCATATCCGTGAGAAAGAGCTGATGAATTCCCAAGGGACCTTTGCTTGGTTTTTCTCTAAATATTGAGAGTCATTAAAAAAAAATCCATAAAATATGACAACTTGGCAGAACTGATTTCCAAATAAATTCTCCATTGGTGCCTACATTGGTACAGAGATGGCTGTACAAATACCTCTGGCAGATAACTAATCCAGGAGTCCAGAGTCACATGAGCAAATCACATGTCCTTACATATTCTGCTGAATCACAGGGGGTGGTCATTGGCTCCTCACTGTCTGAGGCATCCTCAGGAAGAGCTATCTGGACAGGATGAGTTTCTTCAATGGCCCACTGTGAGAGCTGAGTGTCCTCAATGGGCCATCCACACGTAGCTGTCTAGCCCTCATGTACATCTATCTGGTGGATCAAACCCAGGAACAAAATGCACGTTGCAGATACCAACACATAGCCAATATTCATAACTTCAGATACAAAGATAACACATGGATTTAATCAGGAAGATCATACTTGATAAATTGTAACTTTTCCACTAACACCTTACATTAGTGGTTCTCAGACTCAGGCTGCCACTTGTTCTGGGAAAGCTCCTGGCAGGCCAGCTGTTTTTTTCCATCTGCCCTGTCCGCAGGTTCAGCTGATCGCAGCTCCCACTGGCCACGGTTTGTCGCTCCAGGCCAATGGGGACTGCAGGAAGGGCGGCCAGCAAGTCCCTCGGCCTGCACCACTTCCCACAGCCCGCATTGGCCTGGAGCGGCGAACTGCGGCCAGTGGGAGCCACAATCAGCTGAATCTGCAGACGCAGCAGGTAAACAAACTGGCCCGGCCCGCCAGAAGCTTTCCCTGAACAAGCAGTGGCCCTAGTTTGAGAACCACAGCCTTACATGATATACAGTGCAAGATTTGTTGTAATAGTGTAACTGGTAATATCAATGATATAAAATAGTCATCTTTAACCATACAACATCACACACTCAGATAGAGGCAGGTTTATGCCCTGAAGCAGGAAGGTTTATCTTTTCCAGAACTCTTGGGTAGTGTTTTAAATCATTACTATTATTAAATGCAGGGTCTGACTTCAGTGGGAGTTACTAGTGCTCAGTAGCTGCTCACTTCCTCTCTGGACTAAGACCAGGTAAAGGAGAATGCAACAAAAATCCCAAGCAGAAATTCTGACTCAGGAAGTGCTGACCCACCACAACTGCACAATTGTCTATCCCACACATCTATCACGTTCTGCTGAAATGCAAGAGTGGTCACATGGAACAGGCTCCCTCCTTTTCATCTAATGATGGTGACAGAATAAGGCAAGGAGGGCTGAGGAAACTACCCTCCCAGCACTCCAAATACCAGGACTGTACATTCAGGAATAGTGTAATCCTTCACTATATCAGGACTCTTCTTTCTTGGCATGCCAAAAAATAAAATGGGCCAAATCCTCACATCTTTAATCAGTCTTTATCCAGGCAAAACTCCCATTGAGGGATTGAGTTAACGCTAACTGAGGACCTTCAACTTTGACCGTACGTTTCAGTTGTACTAGGAGATCCTAAACTGCGTCTTTTGGTTGAGTCCTGAGGTTCTAGATTTCTTGAACAATTCCTTATCAAAAATGCCCTCTTGGCTGCAACTGTAGTACCCTGTAGGCCTGATTACAGGGAATGGAAACCCAAAGTTCTTCTCCACATGCATCCTAAATTTCCCCCTACAGTATAAAACAGATGAGATATTCTGCCTTATTTCCTCTGTCCTCAGGACTCTTGCTGTTTAGTTTTCCTGCATACTGTTAATCAGGTGCCTCAGAGATGGCAGATGAAGTAACACCTGTCTATAAAGAGACAGTCAGATTCACCAGCATGCTTCAGCTGCCAGTTAAGTTTGTGGTTACTTTGCATCACTGGCCCACCACAACGCAGCCAGAGCACAGCGTGTCTCACTGTTTGGGAGCACTCTAGAATCCTGCAGGACAAAAGGCTCTGCATTTATGGAATTACATAGAATCATTTTATTATTTAATTTGTTTTGTTTTCCAAATCTATCCCAGAAGCAAGGGGATGACCCACCCACAGTCCAGCACCATCCGGAAGAAGAAATTTAGATAAATTCTGCTTTTGGGGCCAAGGTTTTAAATGTACATTTAAAACCATCAGACTTCGCCAGGCAACCAAAGTCTAAGGAGTCCACAAACAGCTTCTTCAAGGCTCTGTCACAGATGCAATGCAATTTTTAGCATGCCTGTAAATTCGAGTGTGTGCAAAAGTAAATGTATATATCACACAGTTCAAAGACCATTTTTCATAGTACTGTCTCCTGCCATATATGATGCTCAGGGCCAGTTCCAGGCACCAGCTCAGCAAGCAAGTGGTTGGGGCGGCCAAGGGGAAGGGGCAGCACTTTGGGCTCTTCGGCAGCAATTCAGCAGCAGGTCCTTCGGTCCCTCTCAGAGGGAAGGGCCAGCCGCCGAAATGCCGCTGAAGAAGAAAGTGGCGCGGTGGAGCTGCCACCGATTACAATCGCAGCTTTTTTTTTTTTTCCTGCCGCTTGGGGCGGCAAAAACCCTGGAGCCAGTCCTGATCATGGTAGGTGGTGGTAACTGGAGATAGTTCTCATAGGCCTTATCTACTTCAGTAATTTGCTCCAATTCCAATAATCAATGGCCAGACATCAATGTAGCCGAATGGGGCAAGTGCCCACTGTAGACAAGAAAATCCATGATTTGCACTGGTGTAGTTTGCCAGCTCCACTGATATTTTTGCACCTTTGCTGTCCATATCAGTGATGCAGCTAAACTAACAGATTAAACTGGGACTAATTATCATTGCAGATGAGGCCTGAGAAGAATTTTTTTTTAAGTATGAACAACTAGTTCAGAAGTTGGGAGAAGCTGAAAGACTCCAAGTGACGTGCATGAGTGCCATACTTACAGTGAAAGGAACAAGCAAACTCACAGTGTGGGACATTGTAAAGATCCTGCAGCTGCTGGAAGGCAGCCAGAAGTCCATGTCTGCTCAAGTCAGAAGAGTGTACCAGACCTAGATCCACCCACTTAGACGAGAACGGAGCTGTCTAGCCAGACGACATGCCTGGATTACTATCCAAGGTGGCCAAGTGCCAAAGAGGATTTTTAATCTCCAGATGCTTTTAAAATAAAAATAAAGACTGTGCAATAAACTGGCCTTGAATGGACAAGCCAAACAGCTGGCTGATATGGGCTAGATGGCTGGGCAATAAAATTTTTCATTTCAATCTGATTCATTGTGAACCCTGGCAAGCTCTCTTCTAACCAAGTGTATAGCTCACTGTTCAGAATGCAGTCATGCCCTCCTCTGCTGCGAGGCAGGCAAGGTCTCCTGAATCCTAGCCAAGAATGTCCTTTTTTCCATATCAAATTGTCTCACCATTTTTGTATGCTTTGGGCAAATGAGCTGGCAACTGCCCAGATGGAGTCAAAGGGTTTGGGGAGAAAATGTCATCTACATCACATTGACTATGCTTATAAATGCATTCCACTTTGATAAGGAGAATAATGCACTGCACTTGGATCTAAATACTGTGTATTCAAAGTCTATTCATTGTAATTACACTGTTAGATAAGATTTATTTCATTAAAATGCTTTGGAGATATATCACACACTCCCAAATGCCAGGAATGTTTGGGGTCCACACTGTAGCAATGCCTACAGAGTTTGTCTTTCCCTCACCAAACACATCAGCCTTTGTGATAAAGGGGGGTGGCAGGTAGCTCCCTTTTATGGACACCCAGCCAGCCAATAGCTATAAAATCCCTCTTAGTAGCTGTTCTCTAGTTGCTCTACCTGTAAAGGATTAAAAAAGTCTCACTGCTATGCATAGGTAAAAAGAAGTGAGTGGGCACCTGGTCAAAAGACCCAATGGGAAGGCTAGGACTTTTTAAAATTAAAGAAAGACTCCCCTTTTGTCTCTCTGTTTTTGTTCTCCTGGGGAGAGGCAGACAGGACAGAGCTATGATGTAAACAGCTTTGGCCAGGTATGAAAAAATAATCAATATCATACCTAGAAACTACTCATTTAAAACCCCAGATATGTAAGTAGATCAGGAAATGTCTAGGAAGACGCCATTAGGTTTATCCCTTTGATTTCTTTATGGCTTGTGGATTCCTCTGTGCTAACCCCAGGTGCTTTTGTTTTGCTTGTAACGTTTAAGCTGGACTTCAAGAAAGCGATTCTTGGTGCTTACTCCTTGTAGTTGCTCGTTTAAAATCTAGTGATAGCCTGAGTTCCCAGATGTATTTTCTTTTTTTTTTTTTTATTAATAACATTTTCCTTTTTAAAGAACAGAATTGGATTTTTGTGTCTTAAGAGGTTTGTGCATGTTGTTTAATTAGCTGGTAGCAACAGCTAAATTTCCTTTTTTTTTCATTTCTTTCTCAGCGCTTCCCTGGAGGGGGGTGAAAGGGCTTGAGGGTACCCCAGAGGAAGGAATTCCCAAGTGCGCCTTCCTGGGCTCTCAAAGGGGTTCTGCACTTGGGTGGTGGCAGCATCAACCAATCCAAAGTCAGAGAGAAGCTGTAACTGTGGAGTTTAATACAAGTCTGGAGTGGCTAGTATTAATTTTTAGAATATTTGCGGGCCTCACCTTCTGCACTCGAAGTGCCAGAGTGGGGAATTAGCCTTGACAGCCTTAAACACATTGATCCTATGAACATTTATTTCAAAATTAGGAAAGTTAGAGGTCTTTTTTCCTTTTCAAAGTTGTACTGGATTAACTAGAGGTATATTTCTAAATCAATGTGGTTAAGTAGTACTTAACCTAGTGTGGACTCTCTTTGTTCAATTTAAACCTAATTTATACCCGTTAAACTTAATTCAGCTAGGAGTCAAATTAAGCTACAGGTTCTGCGCCACTTTAACTAAACTGATTTAAACACACATCTTTAGTTAAGCTGATGCATCTTGGAATAGAGATGAGGCCCCAACCAATTCTCTGCTCTGTGTACTAGCTGTGAATTAGAGGGATCTGACTCTAACTTTTATTGTTGAGAAGTAACAAGTTCGTTTTTCTAAACTGGCGTTTAAACTTGCATGCTCACAGTTTTGGTTGTGCAATTCATGGACCTCAAAACTCTGATGTGTGTATGTAAATCAGGTTCTTCATTTAACTTCCTGATCTGCCTATACAAATGCTGTTTGCACGAGCAAATCAGAGGTGTGGGGCAGCCAGAATATTTGGTTGCCCAACACTGCAAACCAAGGAACATTGTGCGCATTCAGATTTAGAGACCAGGCTGAGGTCACATAGGTAATATGGAACGTATTTTCAAAGCTGAGAGATAAAGTCTGTGAACAGAAGGGAGAAAGTACACCAGCTTCCCTAACTGAACCAACCCCTGTCCCACAAGAGCAGGTGCTCTGAAATGAGGGAGGGAAAATGGACTCAAGCCCATCTGCACTGGTAAAAAATATCTGAGTTTATTACAGACAGAAACTGTCAGTACCTCTCTGCGAAGAAGATAGTTATTGGCAAAGAGTCCAATGTATCCTCAAAAGCCAACACTACTGGCCTTGTCCATGACAAAATAAAGATGCATGTGAATTTCACCCAGAAACTAGGAGGAGCGACCTTGGGAGCCGATGCAAAAAAACCTACAAGTCTCTTCATTAGCCCTGTTTATTCTGTCACAGAGCATTGCTCTCTTGTCTGGACATATAGCTCCCACACATCACTCATCAATTCTCACCTTAACACCACCATATGGATCTTATCTGCAAAGAAAAATCAATGCCACAACTATGGCTTCCTGTACTAGCGCACATCTACCAATCCCAAATTCATTGTGACCTGAGACTCCTTTGGGAGTTCCATTGTATTCAAGGGAACAAATATTTCCCAATATATTAAGACCTAAATAATGTACCAAGATTCCATCTCAAATATAGAAAACTTTTTTGGCTTTCAGTGCAAGAGCTTGAAGACTCAGGGTCCGTCCCACCTGCCCAAAGATCAATGGCGAGCAAGTTGAAAGGATGACAACATCCCAAACAAATATCTCATCAACCAGAGAACCCAATGGCCTTTCCCCCCCATGGAAAATATGGTGCACTTTGAACCTGCACATTACATGGCAGATGCACCTACCTCCTCCATAAATGGGGACTGAGACACAATCCTATTTGCGACTGCATAAATGGACTTCAACCTACAGAACATGTTGTCAATCAATGTTCCAAATAATCATATCCTGGTGGTTTCTTTGTCATCCACTCTGTGACACCTGAAGCAATCCAGCTTGAACATCTAATGTTCCTGGTTTTAAGCGATACGAAAGAAGCTGCCTTGCAAATTACTACCCACTCATTAACCTCCCTTTCTTTGATAAAGTAACAACAACAAAAGTGGTAGGAAATAGTGACTGAAGTCACTATCCGTTTTAGGGTGGTTTTTTCATATATAAAAACTTCACTCCAGCATTTCACTTCCCCAGTGAATTGTTTACTTCATCTGAACTGATCTTAACTGCTTCATTCTCTGTAGAAATTATTGTCTCCTACTCACTCTTTGCTGGCTAGTTGTGTTTCTGCAGTAGATTTTGATTCTTTAGAAGGCATGGCGTATCCTTCTTGGAAAGGTGACTGGGAAAAAGCAGCCGCAGGCAAGCAGTTAAGTGGATCTGAACACTCCAGCTTTAGTTCATTGAGCCTTTGTTAAATGGATGTTTGCACCACTAGTAATTCTTCATGAGGGTGGGGGGTCGTAGTATATGTCATAACGTTTGCACATATGTTCCAATACATTGTCATGTAAAAACTCTAAGTTAGTTAGTTTCAAAGTATGGACTACCTGCTAAAGTTGAGGAGAGACTCATCAGGAACTCTAGGAACATTTCCGTTGTAATAAATGTGGTTCTGTAACCTTGTTGGTTCTTCTATGAAGTCAGCAAAATGTGGAGTGGGTCTGAGTTGGGTGGGTGCTTTTTTTCTTTTCTTTCGGAGATGCTTTCAGGGTTAATGTTGAGACATGCAGGCAAGTAATGTCACTTCACTAAACTATTACTTGAATATTTGTTAATTTATAAATTATTCCACATTGCGAGTAACACTTCACACAGCACTCTCCCACCTCATCAACACCATTTCACATTTTGGTTTTCTGCATTTGAAAAGGAGGTAGAAAAACAAACCAAACTTTACGCCTTATTTTGACTAGGAAAAGTGCTGCGTTTGGATCAGGATTAGGTAACAAACACCAGCTAAACCCAACCTGAACTCAGCCATTTCTAGTCTAAACAAGACATCAGAAGGCTGAGCTGAACAGAACTCAGATCAACAATTTGAGTTCAGTAGATGTTATGAGAAGTGTCATTACCTGATGGCTACTAAGATTCCAGTTAACAAAGGATTCAAATTCTAGGAACTACAGAGAGAGAGAGAAGCCTTTTGATCTAGTCTAGTGAGGTCATTTTCTCTGTACATGCAGAGGAACACACAATGCTAACCTGGATGCCAGGTGATGAGTGCATTAGATATCCCTAAAATAGAAAGGCTGATTTACCTGCCTGTCAGGTTAGAGGAAGGAAAGTACAATCCTTCCTGGCCTCAGAGAGGTGGATTTCAGGGATGCAGAAAAGAAGCGTTATCATGTGGGTTAGTCTTTAAAATCTAAAATTCCAGATGCCAGGCTAAGACAGGTAGGATAGGTTACTTCTATCTCTCTTTTGAAACTAAGTTTTCTGCCAGATTACCAACATTTCAGTAGTTTTCAATCATGCATTTTTTTCTGTATTCACTTAGTCAGCAAGTTCCCTGTCTTGATTTTCACCCTGTATCTAGTGTGCCATACACTATTTGAGGAAACACACTCAGGTCCTTCTGTTGGGCAGTTTTCTTCCCCACTAGCCTAAGGAGTCCCAGTGTTTTACACACGTTACAAACCAAGGAGTTTGCATTGCCGTGGTATGATCTTGCACATCCATTGAAGGTTTCTGACTGCTGTGAAGCAGATGCATGATTGGGGGGACTGGGAGAGATGTTTGGAAGGGATTAATGACATTATTTTGTGCAGGCAAATTGTGAGGAAGTGGCGCATGACCTCCCCCATGCAGTTTGGCCTTAATTCTGTCTGGAAACATCCCTGCTATTTTAGCCCTAGGCCTCTCGCAAGCAGGAACTGCTAAAATCATGCAGAACTGCGTGGCTCCATGATGAGACCACACGGTTACTCTGATGAGCTCAGTCTCATTTCCACCTGTGACCTAAGAAAGGATTTGAACACAGGACTCCCCAGGTGGAAAGTCGAGTTCATTAACTCTCTGCAAAGAAAGTTATTTCCTTCTTGCCAACCTTGCCTTCCAATATCCTCCGTATATCATTGATCTGTATCGCTGACCTTGTAGGGGTTTCTAATCCCTGTTTCTTTTTTAATTTCCTTCAGTTCCTTGGGGCATGTTAAAAAGAATGAATGGGCAGCATGCATAAAACCAAGCTAGGCCTACTTTGGGAAGACTAAGCTGACCTGACTCCACAGTCATCTGCCTGGGCAGAAGACACCACCCCTCTCTCATCTATGTCAAAGGATTTTAAAATGTCAGACAAGGGATTGCCTAAATCTTTTTCCTCCTGCTCAGAATTTCTGAAGCACTGAACACCCATCAGCACTGCTCTGGATTACTCATTTATTCCTGACCTGACGTGTCTTCAGAGTCACTGGGTAAAACCACAATGAATTTTCCTTTTGTGTGTGTGTGTTTAGCTTGCTAATTACATGGCCAGTACCCGATACATCGGCCTCAATTAATCCATTTGTGATGCAGCTGAGACATATATACTGTAGCATTAGATAACAAATGAATGCTGTCAAACACATTAATCCAACACAAAGCTCCCTGGTTTTGTGCCCTGTCCTACCTCACTGCAATCTCAGAAAGTAAGCCCAGCTTTCCTGAACAAAGAACGATTCCGACAAGTCTCTGTGTGTACTTTCTTTGCATAATTTCTTGGACCTTGCCCTGTTCCACCTGCTTAATAATGTTAAGCTTATCTATGGATAATTTATATGCAGCCCACTCTACAACTGCACTCTGGCAAGAGGTATTTCAGAACTTTGGGAACAACCTTCTTCTGCAGCTTTCTGCCCCCAGTTTGTAAGACCCCCTAATTGCAAATGCTTCATCAGCACTTCCTTGACCCTGCATGAAACATCAACATGCAAAACAGTAAGCACTCTGTCTGTTCCTCACAGTTGTATTCCAGCCTGCCTCCACCTCATAAAAAACCTTCTTTCCACTGAGGTGGATTAGAAACTCTTTGTGTTTGCCACAAATCTTGTTTTGTTTGTTTGTTTTTGTTTGGAGGGGGTGGTAAATAAAATTGAAATGACAGGCTGAGAGAAACACTCACCCTTCTAGCTCCTCCTTTATTAAAAGAGCTGAGTATTTCTGCAGTGCTTAGTACCAGGGGCCATGGAAGCTCTGGACAGAAGTGAACTATTACTGGAAAGCATTGTTCATTCCACTTGTTTGTTCTACATCTTCCTAGAAGCAGCAGCTAGCAAGAAAATTAAGAGCGGTGAGTGTAAAGGGAGATCTGTATGTGGCTCAGCTCGAAGCATTCCAGTTGGAGAAAAATACACTTATCTGTCATAAGTCATTTTCTTGTGTATGTATAAGACATACACACAGAGTCCTGAAATGGTGTCGATAGACATACATACCTCGTGATACACTTTTCCGGTGTGTAACTGTGATACAAGATGTTACAGGTACTGAAGTTTATGGACCAGATCCTCAGAACCTGATTTAAATGATCTGTTGGGGATCCACAGTGGCTCCGACACCACCCCACCCCTGGGCCTTTTGTGACTAACAAAAGTAGGTGTCGCCAGAGTGCACGTGTTCAGACACTCCCAGAAGAGCCGCGAAAGGTGACTGGCACCAGGATTGAAAAGCAATCCTGAGGAGCCCACAGAATTGCTCCAGGATTGCAGAGAGCTCAGCTGAGGATCTGGACCTTTGGCTGTAAGTCAAAGGGCAGCTAACACAATCAATCAGAGGACCAGAGGAGAAGGGTATGCAGAAAGAATGAATGATCTCAGTCTATGAAAGAGAGTGTGACAAGGAACTTGCTACTGCTGTGGAAAAGCCGTCGAGGAAATAATATCAGAGAATGGAGGGGGATTTTCACATTACTGGAAAATGGTTAAATAAGCTGCAATGGCCTTAAGCTCATAATGAAATCACTGAAGCTAGACACGAGGTAAGCATTGACACACGGCAGTGACGTTCCACAGTCAATAGATGCACACCTGGTGACAAGGAGAATCAAATCATGTTCCTTGTCCCACTACCTCCGCACAAGGCTTGTCCTTCCCAAGGTGGAGCCACGGTGGACTTGCTAATGGTTCACACTGGTGCAAGGGATGTGGTGCAAAAAGAGGCACAGACTGTGTCCTGGGTCACTGGTTTGTCCTTCTTTGTTTCCCGGAAGCAAACATAAAGCAACACAAAACAGTTTAGTGACACTGCAAAAGCCAGTGCTTTACCAAGGTAGCTCAAAGAATCAACTGGCACCAGCCAGACCAAACAGGGACTAGTTTACATAGTCCCAAAACCGTATGCCCTCCCTGCTGTTGTGTTTGTCTCAATTAGTTTTATTTTAGACTGATGTGATAAATTCACAAGGCCTCTTGAGCGCCTGGTAAGCATGGGTCTGGGTGGAAGAGTCATCTCTGTACAGTTAACACTCTGGGCTAGATCTCTGGCTGGTACTTCAATGGAGCCAGGCTGACTTTGGCCCAGTATAATCCACCCACTGCACCACCAGAATGCTAAACACCCACATGGTGCATCTAAAATTGCCTATGTCTCACAAATCTGGCTCCGGCTAGAAAAATTACTAATTCCCAGTCATTCAAGCCCTGCTGTTATGAACTGGGTTAAACCTTGTCATAGACTGAGTTAAAACCTCATTGAAACTGATGTGTGAACACATCCTTCACTTAAGATCGCTCTAACAGACAGTAAAGGGGCCACACCTGAAATGAGGCCTCATAGGGTATGTCCACACAGCATTTTGGAGCAAGGTAGAGCAAATCTCCAGCCCGGATTCACAGACTCAGGGTAACAGGACTTGTGCTGAAGCTTGGATCTGAAGCCAAGGGAGAGGTGGTGAGCTTCAGAGCCTGACTTGCAACTTCCAAGGGCTGTTCACATAGCTATTTTAGAGCACTAGCCCGAGCCCTGCTAGCTTGAGTCTGTTGGGCTGGGAGGCTCACTCCAAAATGCTGTGTAGACATACCCAAAAAGTCTGCCCAGAAACTACCACCATGTGGGCGGAGGTTCAACGGGGCATTATTCTGCCCAGGTGGGTGGCTCTGTCCACAGGTTGTCTACCTGGGCAGGCAGACAGACAAGAAACAGAGAGGAACCGAGAGGAGACATACTAAGACACTCCTCCTTAAGCTTTTGGTTCCTCCTACATTCACAGAAGCAGGACGCTGCACATTCCTTGTAGATAAACAAGACTGTATTAAAAAAATACAAGATTCCATCATCAATTTGTATTCCCAGCTGGAACGGTCCCAGGGCCTTGAGCTTTGACTAACTGTCTGGGTCAAGAATGGGTGACATATCCCATCCCTCCATCTCTCCCTTCACCTGCCAGGAATGGGCAGATTTATTCCCTGAAACAATGACTATCACATAGAGTAACATCCCCTCCGCCAATTCCATCATCTCCAGTTACCCCCACTTCTTCAGCCTCTCAACACACAAGAGGGAAGAATTAATGAAATCACGCTAGGGTTTGAATAAGCTTCTGATTGATATTCAGGCTTCTGGGTGCTTATCTAACTGAGCCCCAGACAGTCTGAATTTCACTCATCACTGTCAATACAGTTACAATTAGAGATGGGCTCAAGTCGAACAGTTTGTATCCAGAACCAGATCCAAGTTCAAACCTCCTCAAAGTTTAGGATGGGAATCCAGACATGTTCTAGCTCAGCCCATTGCAGATACATGCACAGCTCACAACGGACAGTTCTGGACCTGGATCAAAACTTCCCCAAAGTTTTGGCCCATTTTTAGAGTCAAACCCTGAGAAGTGCATTTGGAAATTGCAAGCAATCTGCACTCCTCAGTATCTGCCCCCTCACTAAATATACTTGGAAAATTCAGTTCTACTAAAAATTACCAAATAATCTGACTGATTCCCCACATTTGGCAGGGTCTTCATGGAGGGAGCTGCTAAATCTGGGGCAGATCCCTTCATATAGATGCACATGCACACAAATATTTGCATGCATAAATCAAGCAGCTAGACATCCAAAGCTCCTTAGGTTTTGCTCTCACCAGTCATGGGTTTTTGCACTGGCAAATGGCAGCACCTGCACATTTTGAAGATTCACATGTGGAGCTTAATAGTCACCAGCACAGGAATAATCCAGAGAGGCCTGGCTCATATGCTGTCAAGGGCTCCAGAAATGTTGGAACACCAATAAGGAGAGGTTGTTGGTTTCTTATTACCAAATAGGGAACTAGGCCCAGCTCTGAGCTTTGCCACATACACAGAACAGGTGGCTGTCCAGAGCAGCAAAATGTTTCTGGCTGTTTGTTTCTGACCAGGGGGGCTGTAGGGAGCAGCCATTTTCCAGTTTGACGTGAGTAGTGAAAACCCTATTTCAAGCCAACAGTGATCATAACCCAGCCAATGGAGCCAAAGGAAAAGAGTAAAAGGGTTTCTTTTGGCTTTTTCATTCAACTGCTGAGCAAGGCAAGAAACCTCTCTGTGCTTGTACTGTTCCTGCTAACTGTCGGCTCAGTCCGTGCCAGGCCTGAAGCTGAAAGACACTCTGCCAACTTGGCACCATACCACCAGTCTCCAGACTGCCCACCACTTCTGCACTGACCTACAGGGCAAGTGCCAAACCTCTAACCCCTCAAATGAGTGACCAGCACGCCCACTTCCTCTTGTTCCCATAGCTCTGCTGGGCCTGCTGGCTACCTCCTAGGGACGCCCACTGCTCATACCTCCCATTTCCCTCTTTGGGGAGGGGAACGTATAGCCAGGCAGTTATGTTCCTCACTTTGAATACAATAGCACCACCAACCAGAAAGCACAATGATCACCAGCTTGCCAAGCAGCCCAGCGAGAGGGCCCTGGTTACAAGTTACTTTGCACTTAGGTTCAATCTTCAATCAACCCATCTGCCACTCTGATAAATCCGTGGAACTTGGCCACCCAGAAAGATCCAGAGCCTAAAGGTGTAACATCTGCTGCTCCAAACAGGAAAGGGGTACTAGGCAGCCCTGCCCCCACCTCCCCAGGTTCCAAACACTGAAGTGACACTATCGTAAACTGTTGGGTACTGAGATGCAGCAGTAGGGCTGGAAACAGTCCCTCCCTCTCTGCTATCGGCTCTGCTCGCTGCTAGTGCAGTCTGGGCTGTCTCTTCCACAGAAACACTGTCCCCACAGGAGGACTAAGCACTTAGACCTGATTATCAGTGATTTCAGCTGCAGTGGTCACTTAACAGAACAAGTATCAGAGGGGTAGCCATGTTAGTCTGGATCTGTAAAAGCAGCAAAGAATCCTGTGGCACCTTAACAGACGTTAGTCTGTTAGTCTATAAGGTGCCACAGGATTCTTTGCTGCTTTAACAGAACAAAAGACTCTCTATGGAGCCTAATCAGCTCTGTCTTTAAACAGTGAGGAGGGACAAGTCCCCACCCTCTCTTTTGATGCCCTCAGTCAGCACAGGCTAAGTACAGTTCTACTGCCCTTTACTCATACAATAAGAACAGCAACATTTCATTCCCCCTCCACTCCCCGGCATTCAAGTGATTTGTAGCCCAACCCCACCCAAAATCTATCACTTGGGCAACACAGCTCTGTTTGCTGGATAGCTAGGCAGATTAGGTGTGAATGTAAATACAATCTGGTCCTGAAGCCCTTCCCCCAGCCCCCAGCTCATCACTAGCTGTCAGGGAGAGCTCAGTTAGACTTTGCTTACAAATCATCATTTGAAATTATTAGCTTGGCCAACATCACCGAAATGAATGCACTGACATTGTCATAAAAAACAGCAGTTGTATAAGGAAGCTAGTCTATGTTCATACTTTTCAACTCTATTATACTTTTTCAGATACACGTATTTTATCATACATTGTATATGCTTTTAAAGTGTGTATTAATGTTTCAATTTCAATTCAAATGTCCAAACAGTCACTAAATTGGCATGTAACTAGTTCACAAAACTGGAGGGGGAGAACTCGGGGGGGGGTGTAGGGAAATCATTGCTTGGATGGTTTAGATACAACAAATCCTGCATCTTGGCAGAGGGTTAGACCAGATGACCCTTCTCACCCTATGGTTCTATGATTCTGTGACCTCCCACCCCCTTCCTCCCCTACAGAGTTCCTGATCTTTTCCCCACATCTCCCTTCTTGAGATATCGGTTACTTGCAAACTCCCAGATCAAATCCAGATTCCTTTTACACCACCCGGAGTAATTTTTTTAGGTGGAGTGTTGTCTATTACAGAAGTGATAGAGGAACACAGTCAAAGGACACCATGTGTAGGTCACAATCTGCAAGCAGTACTGCTGGGAGAACAACAAAACTCCTATGGTACTGCAGAGTAAAAAATGTTAACATCTCTTGGCATATGTAACAATGCATTGTACCAAAACCAGAACTCCCTACTGTAATATTATGAAAACATGTTCTGTATCTAAATCAAACTCTACGGGGCCAGACAGGCCAGCCTTCTATCACCTCTGTCATTATTGCAGTAAGTGCTTCTGTACATGGGCCTGTGGCAAGTAGTTACATGACACCTATATACAATCAGTTCTGGGAAAGGGTTGCTGGGACTTCTTGTGCCTAGTTACTGAAACACAGGATTTGCCATACCGGATTGTACCAATAATCCGTCAAGCCTGGGTCCATGACTCAGCTGCTAGACTATGGCAGAAGAAGGCAACCCACCTCCGCTCTACAGAATGCACCTGGCCTACTGAGGCGTGTTACATGGGAGGGCAGGACCTTCCTGACCCCTCATCTATGGTATAATACAGACACTGAGAAGGGGGGAAGACCGAGTTCCATTTATTCCTGTGCCCCGGCAGAAACGCTGACTGTGAGGGGTCGGCTCATCTGACACTGGCTGACAATTCCTGCTCAATACTCCACAGAAAGGTGTAGGGGGGAGGGGGACCTCATGGGAGAAATTCCTTCCAGCCCCTAAATAAATGTAACCCTGCACACATGGTCAGTAATCACCTTAAATCCTCTCTCTCTCATCCAGTTACACATTAGATCCATAGATCACATGAAGCAAGTATGTTTTTACATGTATGTACTTACATGGTTACTGCTGTATGTTTAATGCGACAGTAAATGGTACCAAAAAGGTCAGAGGACAAAGCAGGAAAAAAAGATTAAAAGAGGAAGATTAAGAAAATAGTATACCTGGGAGAAAAATAAACACAAGAAAAGCTACAAAGCTCAGGCACTTCCCCAGATATTTAAACAACATTATTATTGATTAAAAATGTCTTATGTTTGTAGAAACATTTAAGAAATTAACTAGATTTTGCACAACAATATTAGAGAACCAAAAAAAAAAAAAAAAAGGCACATAATGACTCTGTCTTTGGTTCCTGCAATAATAGCAGCTTAGTTATTATGTAGCATCTTCACGCTGTAGCTCTCAAAGCATTTTTAAAAGGGACAATTATCCCCATCTGACAGATGGGGAAACTGAGCCACAGAGCAGTGAAATGATTTGCCTACGGTCTTATCTAACAGGTCGGTAGCAGAGCTGCGAATAGATCCTAGATCTCCCAGGGCCTAGTACATACCCTACAGTCTTCCTATCTGCACAGAGCTCTCTAGAGACCACTCTCCAGTCACTGGGAGCCAATACATACAAAGAAGGCTTTGGTTGTTCCAGATTTCCCTGTGTTTACCTTGCATTGGACCAATGCAAAGTGTCAGTGCTCATGGCCTCATTCCAGCTCCCACTGAAGCCATTTTGACTGAAAAGTGAGTGGGATCAATCCCAGAGCAACTGTTACAAGTGGGATTTTCGAAAGTGCTCAAGCTTTGGCCAAACTCCGTAAAACTCCTCTTGACTTCAACAGGAACAGAGACAGGCCGCTGCCAAATGCTTTGGAAAATCCCACCCTTGGCACGACAGGGGCGACCTTATCGTTTGCAGAGGTGAAGCCAACTACTTAGGAGTATGAGGTTCAGCATATACATGAGCATTTGCAAAATTGGGGGGTTCAATGATATTCATCTGCATCATTATGGTGCAGCACGTGTTGCCACGTTAAAATCATTAACCACAGGCTTTACATGTGCAAGGCTCTGTGCTAGCTCACCTTAGACAGGTTCTGAAGTAGTCTCTTTCTACTGAACAAATTTCAAACCTCTAGCAGGAAATGTACTGTGTTTTGTGACTCAGATTACACCATGGATGAAGCCCTGTAGTGCAAAGGGAGTGCAGTGTCAGCTGGATTTAGTTATCTTTTGAAACTCCCACTCTTATGTCTTTTCAATTAGAGACATGAATAGGATGTTAGAGGGATTTCTTAAGGAATCAGAAAAGCATCTTGTTCCAAGTAATTACGGTCTGCCATGAATAAAATGGTTCCTTTCTCTCAAACACCACAAAGACTATTAAAAGTATTTCTGATAAAAGGCTAGAAGCTGGGGAAATGACTAGACTAGACTATTTTTAGCAGCAATGGCATCTGGACAGCATGAGAATTGCTTGTTACAAATTTAGCACAGCTGATGTTTGAAGAAAATGTTTGCTAGACAAACTGAAGTCAAACAGAGCAATACCAGCTTAGCTCAAAATGCTAACTGAGGAAACAACAAGAAAAACATGAAACTGGCTATTACCGAGTCCCATAAAAAACAACATTTTCTTTGTCAGATAAATATAAAAAAGCAATTATGTTTTAGGACTTGGTAAGGAGCACTTTGAGTAACACTTCTTTATGACTATGCTCACCTTGAGAGCAGAAGGGATTTATAGGCTGCCAGGAACTAAAGTGAATGGAGGTTTTTCTGGGAACAGTACTAGGCAAACCATGTTATAGACAAAAGTAGGAAAGAAAGGACGGCTGCTCACACACTCCCCCTCTGCTGTTAGACTCTCTCTCTCTGCTGTGTCAGCTGCAGTTTATGCCAAATGCCAGCTGCTTAACTTCAGGTCGATTAAGAGAGGAAATCTATTAAAAAGTCCAGTGTGTTTAAACCATGTCAATATTTTAAATACTGAAACTATTTAAAAACGTGCAATTAATTTCTGACCTGAGATATTTTATCTGAGCACATGTTAAATAGATAAGTTATAAACCCTTAAAAAAGTAATTTCACAGTGTAAATGCTCACAAAACCTTTGCAAGAGTCAGAACAGCTACAAAAGGAGCTTTGTGCTAGTTGCAGAAA
Source organism: Gopherus flavomarginatus (assembly GCF_025201925.1). Lineage (NCBI taxonomy): Eukaryota > Metazoa > Chordata > Testudines > Testudinidae > Gopherus > Gopherus flavomarginatus. The sequence goes on along the minus strand of NC_066624.1, from coordinate 5,021,201 downwards.
ATATCCACTCCTGTCATTAGGCCAAAACCTGTCTTATTTATTGACATGAATAGCCACACTGAAAAGTGTGTGTGTGTGCGCGCGCGCGCGCTACCCCTACAGAATCTAAAGACTTCAGACATCCCCCCTTCCTCCCCCGCAAAAAAAACATACCATGCAAAAGAGTAACATAATGCTATAAACTGATTGTTGCCCTTTTCTACTTTTTGTTCAAGGCACTAACCTGCTTGGTAGAACGAAGATATTGGGGCAGTTACAAATTAATTAACAAAAACGGTTTGGGCTCAGATTTAAAACAGCATAAAAGTGAAAGTGTTTCGCTCAAGAAAGGGTTGGGGTATGGTGCTGTGGGAAAGCCCCATCACCCGCTGTGACGTTGCAGTCTATATGGTTTATAAAAATATGCTAATGAATGGATATAATGTAACTGGAATATGCTTCATGCAGAAGGTTTCTTGTAAGGTATCATTACAAAGCTTATAATCTACTGAGTGTGATCATCCTAGTTGTATAAATGTACCACTCTTGTATCTGAAACTAGAAATATGAAATATAACTCTGAGGGCCTATTGTAATTATGCAAAGCATGGGCCATTAATGGTGATTTGGAATCTTGATGACTCTCATTAACCAGGACAATTGTCTGCAGATGGGTGTGTTTTACCTGTAAGTCTTCCTGTACAGCTGTGTGCTGGCAAGTGGGCAATGAAGTCTTGCAGTGACATGTGCTCATGTCACCTGAGCTGGAATCTCTCTTTAACCCGGTGTCTTTCCATTGAGAAGGAGGAGTGGGAACCCAGAGAGGGACAAAGGATTCCTGCCTTATGCAAAAGATATATACAAAGGGGTGGAACAGAAAAAAAGGGAGGAGAGGAGCCATCATGAAGAATCCCCTAGCTACCACCTGAGCTGGAACAAGAGCTGTACCAGGGGAAAGAATTGTGCCCAGGCCTGGAAGGTGTCCAGTCTGAGAAAAAAAAAAAAACCAAACAAACAAACAAACAAAAAAAAAACAAAAAAAACTTACTGAAGCATCTCTGAGGGTGAGATTATCTGTATTCAGTTTGATTAGACATAGATTTGCACATTTTATTTTGTTTGGTGACTTACTTTATTCTGTCTGTTACTACTTGGAACCACTTAAATCCTACTTTCTGTATTTAATAAAATCACTTTTTACTTATTAATTAACTCAGAGTATGTATTAATACCGGGGGAGCAAAGAACTGTGCATATCTCTCTATCAGTGTTATAGAGGGTGAACAATTTATGAGTTTACTCTGTATAAGCTTTATAAAGACTAAAACAGATTTATTTGGGTTTAGACCCCATTGGGAGTTGGGCATCTGAGTGTTAAAGACAGGAACACTTCTGTGAGCTGCTTTCAGGTAAACCTGCAGCTTTGGGGCAAGTAATTCAGATCCTGGGTCTTTGTTGGAGCAGACGGGAGTGTCTGGCTCAGCAAGACAGGGTGCTGGGGTCCCGAGCTGGCAGGGAAGGCAGTGGTAGAAGTAGTCTTGGCACATCGGGTGGCAGCTCCCAAGGGGGGTTCTGTGATCTAACCCGTCACACCCACCAATTTCTGTAGCTTCAGATGAAACTGACACCCCTCCTCTTGCTCCTTCCCCAGAATGACTTATTTCTACACCACAGCAATTCTGTCTGTCCTGGGACTGAAAGCTTTGAGTCATAACAGAAATCAGCCCACTCGGTGCAAACTGCACTTTTTAAATAGGCAACCACCATTTTTGTGCAACATATTCAAGAAATGACATTGGATCAAAAGCATTTCTCAGCCACGGAAGTGAGAAAGGGAAAGTTAGCCACTCAATAAAGAGATGCAATAGATTTAAATCAAGTCCACAGCAGCCATTTAAATGGCCAAGAGAAAGAAGGCATAAATCAGGAATATATTCCTCCCCCCCACCGATTCTTACAGATTCTCTCACATACACTAATGCTTTTGATTTGAAATTAGCTCTTGGATGAAGAGAAGCAGTCTTAAATTGAGATCAGGCAAGACCAAAGCAATGCTGGTCAGAAAACCTTCTTTCACCTCCAGCTTGCTAGAAAACATCACCCCTTCCTCCCAGGTGAGAACCTGACCACATGGACATGCATATGTCCCCTGCAGGCTGGATCACTGCAGCTCATGGTACTGGAAGCTGAATGTGAAGATGATGCACAGGATCCAGGTGGCCACCAGGCCTGTGCTCAAGTCCCTCTGCTGGCTCACGGTTAGCTCCTAGTACTTGGTCCTAACATTCAAAGCAATTAATAGATCAAGCCCCAGCCACATAGAATCTCAGGGCTGGAAGGGACCTCAGGAGGTCATGTAGTCCAACCCCCTGCTCAGAGCAGGACCAATTCCCAACTAAATCATCCCAGCCAGGGCTTTGTCAAGCCTGACCTTAAAAATCATAGACTGAATTTTGATTTATGACCCTGCGATAGCTGTGCTTCTCTGGGCTACCACAGATGGGGAAAGGGATAGCTCAGTGGTTTTGAGCACTGGCCTGCTAAACCCAGGGTTGTGAGTTCAATCCTTGAGGGGGCCACTTAGGGATCTGGGGCAAAAAGCAGTACTTGGTCCTGCTAGTGAAGGCAGGGGGCTGAACCTGACAACCTTCCAGTTCTAGGAGATAATATAATAGTCAGAGATATACCTATTTTTACTTTTTTTAATCAAAGCCCCAGCCTAGACAAAGCCTGTGAGTGCAGGGGACAAAACATGCCCTGTGGAGGGGATCTGGCGATAGAACAATCTTCCAGAGGAGATCAGGCCAACCCAGAGACTATCCAGGAAACACTGCAAAAACTTCCTCTTTGAAAAGAACTTTCTACCAGAATGACACTCACAACACTGAGCTTCTCTCCCTAAAGACACACCAACAAAAAAGGGGAAAAAAACCTCCTCACAAGAGGAAGAAGTGCCGGAGTCTCCATGAAGTCCACCTGGCTATTGATTTCATGTGGCAGGCACCCAGATAGTATGAGGAGAAGCAGCAGTGTGAAACCGTTGAGCTATACTGATTGATAGATTTGTCCATTATTGATTATTACTATATCTAAGGTTATTAGCTGGGAATCAGCATTGCACTCCAAAGGGAAGGGAGGGGGAACAGCTAGGCCCAGAAACCCTCACCCAGGAAGCTGTACAGTCTGCTAAGACTGAAAGGGTCCCAGGCAGAGGTGTCACGGTACCAGAGCAGTCCTGGGCATCACGCTGGCACCTGAAATCTAGGACTTTGTGAGGAGGGGCAGGAGCAAAGCGAAGGGGGCAGGTGTGAGAGGGGGAGTTGAGGGGGAAGGGGAAGGGCTCTGATACTGTAAAATTTAGCACTAAATCATTGGTCCCAAGGCATGTCTGTGATTTCCGGTGCAGGCAGCCCTCCCCAAGCTAGTTCCAATTGAAGTAGAGTGCTAACGATAGAAGTGTAGTCATGGCAACGCAAGCAGCAGGATTTCGGAGTGGGGTTTGACCATCCCACATACGATCTTGTTCAAGAGCCTAGGTACATGGAAGGCATCGTTTCCGCTAACTCCACCACGGCCGTACCCAAAGTAACTCCTCAGACAGCCTCCGTAATGCCCCTGTTACGAGCGTGAGCTATGTCTGTATGGAGGTAAACAGTCAACCGAGAAAGGGCCAGCAGCGGCTCAAGGATACATGTTGGCTTTGTTGGCCCAATATAAGTTGTGCCCTGCAAATGGCTTCCTCTGGCAGCTCTTTGCAGCAGTTCTCAACAGGCTGGGTGCTCGTCTCTGCATAGAGCTCTTCCCAGCCTGCCTTTGCCCTGAACTCCCTTCAGATCAGCCGTCTCTGCCTGCCCGCCAGGTCACCCAATAATGGGGTAGAGTCCCCAGGGTGGTGAAGGGCCCAGTTGTCTCCTCCACCCTCACTAGCTTCCTCTTCCCATATAAAGTTTCCTGGACTCTTCCACTCGCCAGAGCACAGCTGCTGGTTTGCCAGGCAGCACTTACAGTAAACTGCTGCCCCTAGTCAGCCAGTCTGGCCCAGTCCCTCCCATTTGCACTTTCCCTTTCAACAAAACACTCCATGTAACACACTGCTAGCACGAGACTGTCCCTCGACTCCACCTAACAGACACCAGTACCAAAAACCTGGCCTCATTCTTCCGTGGCCCTGCACCAGCTATGTGCTCAGCGCTGTACAGAAAACAAGATTCATGCACGTATAATCTATGCGTGATAAATAGGCTGCGATTTCGAGTTCAGTCACTAGGTGGCACTGAGTATGAGATGAAGGTGAAAGGAAGCTGGGACAGCTCTAGTTAGAGTAAGTGCAGTAGAGAAGCTTGTAATGGCTGCACTGCAATAAAAAAAAAAAAGTGCTAGAGTGAAACCACTGCCATCTGTCTTTGTTTTGCTAACTCATTTCTCTGGTCTGCGTTGGCAGTTTGATAGTATGTTGGCTACAGGCTCTTTTCCTAAGTTTGCTGAAGGCAGCATGAGCTGGCTTGATATTGCTGAGGCCTTCCAAGTCTATTATTTCTCACTGGAAAAAAGTTTTGCCCAAGTACTGTACATGTCATTTGGAAATGGGCAAAACCACCCTGCTCTGCAACACTGAAATGAAACCGGGGGCGGTTTGGATCTGGATCTCATTTTATTTGAAGCCCCAGCATTTCAAAATTGGAGTGATAGGAACACGCAGGACCATAGTGACAGCCTCTCAGGTGAGTGGTCAAAGAATCAATGAGCAGGAGTCCTCAGTGACGGGACGATAAATACCTGACACCACAAAGAAACCTGTCAAATAGGCCCTGAAGATGTGAAGCACAGACGTTAGAAAAGGAAATGACTTATCGGGGTGAAATCCGGACCCCTCTGAAGTCAATGGCAAAGCCCCTATTGACTTCAGTGGGTCCAGAACGCCATCCTGCCAATGCAGAATTTTTCCCTAATGAAGATTTTTCTTGTCCTTTTTGTCTTTTTATTGTTATTTGCTTTAACAGTTATAATGCAGAAGTGCCTAGAATAGGCACTGGGTCAGGCTTCCATTGTACTAGGGGTTAGTAAATATATGTCTCTGCTGTCACAGTTTCAGGGTAACGGCACTTGTATTTCCCCTTCACAGTCCCTTGACGGAACCTACTTTAGGTCTCAGGACTCCAGCTGTCACTTCCCTTGGGTGGAGACCTGCATCCCTCTCCATCTTGAGAGGGATTTTAAGGTTGCACAGCCTCCTGCCACACACTGTGATATCCCCAGCAAGCCAGCGTGTGTAACAGCCAACGCATGGGCTGCGATTTCTCTCAGAGAACAATGCACAGCGTGTGCCAGCAGTAAAAAATTACCATACAGCTCTTTCTTAGCAGACAACATTTATTCTGAAGGATAAAAGCATCACAGAGAAAACATAAAAAACAATAAAAATTCCTACACACTTACTAACTCCACCAGAAACTGCTCATCTTCCACCTGGAGAGTCTGGTAGACTAATGTCCCGTCAGCAAGGGCTGGGGTCCCCTTGGGACCAAAGCTCCTGTCTGTTTGCTGAATCAAAAGGAAGACCCTGCTTCTGTTTCAGATCAGCCTTTCTACATCCCAAGTTCTTTCTTCATCTCTTGGTCTCTGGAAAACCCAGTTTGAACCAATACATACAAACCATCCGAGGAGGTGGCACCTCCTTGGAATTGTTTATAATCTCCAAAACTCGCCTCAATCATCCTCCACTGTTTTTAGTTCCTGGAGGAGCTGTGGTAGCCCTCCCGGCATAGAGTAAAACAGTCATACATAAATCACTCATAACTGAATACAATGGTCCCCAAAGATACTGCATGGGGTTGCAATATCTGACACAACTACCTTAGAGAGCTTGCAATCGTGTCTAGATTTAAACGTCACAAGTGATACGTCTTCTATCTATTCCCTAGCCTATTGTTCAGTGGCACAAAGGGCGAAAGCACTGAATCTGACCTCCAAGTTCAGTTTGCTGTGGTCTATGGAGTCATGTTATTCATTATCTGTGATTATATGGACAAACTGCTAGGTACTGGTGCAAATATTTAGGAATCCCGCAAGTCTCATACATTTCAACACCAATCATTATTCGTCCAAAAATTCACACCAGAACATGTTATTTGTTATTCTCCTGTTTAACATGTTTCAGTCACCCAATCAGGGAGCAGAAACAATATCATGTGACTTCAAAGCCCAGACAACACAAAAAAACAAATCATCCAAGCAAAGTTTGCAAAAACCCACAATCTGAAATTTTTTTGTCTGACATATTAGTTGAATACGTACATATAATTAAGATGTTTGGAGAAAATCAGGCTCAGCTCACAAACAATCCACTACCCAGAAAAAGGGGCTAAATCCATTACAAGTATTTATAACAAATAGCTCTGCCGGCTAGCCAGAATTAGCCTTTGAAGATCTGTTCTCGGCAAAATGGGATATCTGGTCACCGTGATCTAGGGGCCTGTGCATTTTATTCCATTTCTTTTTGCTGGATGCCCATCTAAATTTATATGCAGCTAAAACAAAACAAATTAAGCACATACTGGGCCAAATTTGCCCCAGGCACCACTCTCAGTAGATCTCAGCAGGGATGATTTTTGCCCATTCTTTTTAAAATGAATTCAAACAGGAGATTCTGCTTCTACTGCCCACACCACCACCCTCATTGTAATAATTAAAAGGAAATGGAGCCCCACCCCTCCCTGCTGCATGGAAGTGACCACTATTGGATTCCAGGCACGACCACAAGGAGGGCAGCCCCTCCACACTTTGAAAATCCAAGAGCAGGGGCGTTTGAATGACTTTGTCTTGCTGAGCTGGCACAAGCTGATGGAAAAAGAACACTGGCAGACATTCATTTTTACTGTATTGAGCCTACAGTGGAAATGTACTTTCTTACCACCAATGGGTGTTACAAAACAGTATAAGCAGCTCACTTTGAGGGGAACAAATGTAAGAAAGATGCAACCAACTTCTCTCTCTTGTCTTTGTTGCAGATGAACAGCTTTCGCTGTTTAACTTTTTACATACCATTTTCTAAAGATTTAATAAGAATGCACCCTAAGTATAACTTCATTATACTGCCTCAGGCTTGGTAAGGGAAATACACGTGCCTACCTGCAGCATTGTCAGAGTCCATTCCAGGGGGCAGCATAAAAAGCATGTAACTGTCTCAAGTGAAAAGTGTTAGCTAATGAATTATCCCAAGTAAATACAGAGACTGAAGACTGCTCTGTCTATCTGATATTAGTGCAGACTTTTATTGGGTAACAGTTCTCAAGTGGTACAGCCTGTTATAAAGATAATTCCCAAGGTGGATTACAGTGAACTAACAACATTCCTGGGTCCTGTGGTCCTATGTGTTAGGTATATGGTTAATAAGGGTATTGGGGTTATAACTCACTCACCTTCTCCTGAAGAATGGTTACCTTTTTGCACTTTGCACGTGAGTAAAATATTAGAGTTGGTTAGTGGTGAATGACTTAACTGAGCATAGTTGGCTTGGAGTCTGAAACCACCATCCCTGCTGAGTGATGGCATCATCTTTCTTGCTAACTGGCACCTTTCCACACCTTCTGTTCTTGCACTACTGCACACAGACTAATACTGTTAGAGTGAGATACAGAGAGCCAATGCTCAACAGGATTTATCAAGATGCATCTGAGGGTATTTGCTGTGTTTGTACTGACATTCACCTGCACTGACTCTGAAAGGGCTCTCTGATTCAAGAGGAAACATGCATTTTAGTAACCTTAAGTTAGTTACACAAACTCAGAAGAACAAGGACAGTTAAAGCAGAGGATCAAACTACATACTTAATGCACGTAGTTTAGCCTACATATTGTCATACCATAGATATGTCCATTTTCACTGCTCAGTGTATAGTACTGCCACAAAACTGGTATAAACCATGATGTTGCTACTTCAAAATAAAACATTTCACACAGAAATGCATAAAATATCTCTGCATTCATTAGGGAAATACACAATGACTAAAAGCACAGGACCAAACTGATATTTTGCATCATGCAATGATTTGTTTGGCTATGTTGATACAGCCCGTAGGCACAGCTACCTTTAAAATGTGATTCAATCAAGAAACAGACAGACTATGGCAGAACAGGCTTCAAGAGGTGATATGCTGACGTTCTGAAAAGAACTGCCTCTCACCAGACAAAATGAGCATTTTCTCAAGAATCCATCCCTATGCATCTGTACAAACAGAACTTACAACCTTATCAGTATCATCAGCACCTGGTGACTTATAAACCATTACAAAAGGAACAAAGTCCACAAAATGCTTTGTTAACTTAAATAAATATGTACCCAATCCTGGAAGACCTCATTGTTTCTAGAACTACCATTGCTGTCCATGGACTGCACTATGAGCACAAAAGGTAAAATTCCTCCCTGTGTAGAGGGCCAGCACAAACTCAGTGTATCACATAAACGTTCAATTGGCCTCATGCTAACCCTTTACACAGGGGTGAATTTCAACCAAAATAAATGAGGCCATAACCTTTACCCCCGACCCATCCCCCTTGACAAATATGGGGATGCCCTTTAATAACTGTTGTGACTGTATCTTGGCCTGTTATGGGCCATGGCATTTTATGTATCATATAAAGGAGTGGCTCTCTCACCCAGGAAAAGCAGGAGGAAACCCTCTCTAATAGTCCCCTTACAATTTACACCTAAGGTTTGTTAAGAGACAATACCAAAGAAGCAAGTAGTTCCTGGCTCTGGCCACAGGGTAGCCCTGAAGCCAGGCTGAATAAGGCAGACAGAGTCATGCAGGAGCCTCTGGCCTTGTTGGGAGAATGTAAGTTAGCTCTGTTACTCTAGACAGGACAGGAAGGCAGGCATCACTGTGTTCATCTTTTCTGCAAATATCAAAAGGAAGAGAGGTGCCTCAGGTCAGACCACTTCATTTGAATTCATTCATCTGACAGTAGAAACCAGAGCCAAAGCTAATAGATTTTATGATCATTTACAGACCCCCACAGAGAATTCAACATGTATATCACAAGTTCTCAAACTGGGTGTCGGGATCCCTTAGGGGGTTGCGAGCTGTCAGCCTCCCCCCAAACCCTGCTCTGCATCCAGCATTTACAATAGGGTTACATATATTTTTAAATGTGTTTTTAATTTATAAAGGGGGTCTCACTCAGAGGCTTACTATGTGAAAGGAGTCAAACGTTTGAGAGCTACTGATGTACATTAACAAGGCAATAGATGCAAAAGCCCCAAAGCTAGTCTCCTCATTTGCCTCCCTAGGATTTTCACAGGTCAACTCTGGTCCAAGTCACACAGCCAGGCACACCCTAGACCTGATATTCGGCCTAGATGTTAAGATAGAGGAAATGACAACCCAGCCACTCTCTTGGACAGACCATCATCTCATTAGGGAAATAGTCAGAGACCGTCTATTGCCCAAGCAAGAAGACAGACCGCTGATCTTGATTCAACCATGATGACTCAGACTCCAACAAATTCAAGGGATAACAGCACACTGCCTGCAGAACGAGCAGTCGAGGCCCTAGTGAATCATTATCTTTCTACACTAACCTCAACCATTAACACGCTGCCCCCCAAAAACAGCCTCTTCCTCCCCATCGCCCACACAAGTCTCCTTGACTTTCTGACACCCTGCACCGGATGAAAAGAGAGGGGTGGAAACCTGAGCCTGATGGCAGAAAACAAAGGCTGATTCAGACAGGATGATGCATAATGAATTCCTCAAAGCAGATGCTGAGGCTATACTATAGGCCAAGAGAACCTTCCTATCAGCCTCCACTAGGCTGCCAAATCCTGCCCCAAGGAGCTACCAGGGGGCAAACCACTTCAGCAATCCTGAATGCCTACAGACTGCATCAGAGCTGAGCATCAAGCACTGCAAAGAACTAGCATCTGACTGCACTGAAAAGATCACATATCTCTGAGAGGTTTCAGGCCTGGTCCACACTACAGCATTAAATCGATTTAAACAGCGTTAAATCGATTTAACGCTGTACCCGTCCACACTACAAGGCACTTTAAATCGATTTTAAGGGCTCTTTAAATCGATTTCTGTACTCCTCCCCAACGAGAGGAGTAACCCTAAAATCGATATTACTATATCGATTTAGGATTAGTGTGGACGGAAATCGAAGTTATTGGTCTCATTCTTTTCTGAGCTACCCAGAGTGCACCGCTCCGGAAATCGATGGTAGCCTAGGACCATGGACGCACACCACCGAATTAATGTGCCCTAGTGTGGACGTGTAAAATCGATTTTATAAAACCAGTTTTATAAAACCGGTCTTAATAATTTCGTTTTTATGCTGTAGTGTAGACGTGGCCTCAAAGTAGCAGCTGTGTTAGTCTGTATGGGCAAAAAGAACAAGAGTACTTGCGGCACCTTAGAGACTAACAAATTTATTTGAGCATAAGCTTTCGTGGGCTACAGCCTACTTCACTGGATGCATAGAATGGAACATATAGCAAGGATATATATATACACATACAGAGAACATGAAAAGGTGGGAGTTGCCCTACCAACTCTAAGAGGCTAATTAAATTAAGATGAGCTATTATGAGCAGGAGAAAAAAAACTTTTGTACTGATAATCAAGATGGCCCACTACAGACAGTTTGACAAGAAGGTGTGAGGACACTTAACATGGGGAAATAGATTCAATGTGTATACATTCCCAGTCTCTACTGAAGCCTAAATTGATGGCCCATTTCAGATACTGCAAACTATATACCATCTTGATTATCACGACAAAAGTTTTTTTTTCCTCCTGCTGATAATAGCTCATCTTAATTAATTAGCCTCTTAGAGTTGGTAGGGCAACTCCCACCTTTTCATGTTCTCTGTATGTGTGTTTTATATATATATATCCTTGCTATATGTTCCATTCTATGCATCCGATGAAGTGGGCTGTAGCCCATGAAAGTTTATGCTCAAATAAAGTTGTTAGTCTCTCAGGTGCCACAAGTACTCCTGTTCTTTTTACCTCCGAGAAGCTCTCTCCAACAGCCTGGATCCGCTCCACCTACATCGACTAACCCACAGCCCACCTGCATTGCCAGAGCTCAGAACATTCATTCATCAAGAAGTTCCAGACACTCTAAAGGTGACTCAACCCCAGACTTGTGAATCCAGTCTATGCACTTCCTGACTTGTGAAAGAGTTGTGAACAACTGGTACCATTCCTGACCGAAACAGCCAATGCCTCATTCAGAGAAGGAATTTTCCCTTCCTGCTTCAAACACGCAATAGTCCGAGTAACTCTTAAGAAGGCCCCTGGATACTTCTGTCCCAGCCCCATGTCAAACTGTCTAATCCTGACCAAGCTCATAGGGAAGCTATTGAAAGGTCAACTACAAGGTCACCTGTCTGAAGCTTGCATTCTGGAGCTAATGCAATCTGGATTAAGGCTAGCACAGAGAACCAAAACTGCTTGAGTGGCACTGATGGATGATCTTCTGATAGAGGGCAGACATCCATTCTCATCCTCCTGGACCTTTCTGATGCATTCAGCAATACTGACTATGGGATTCTGACTCACCGAAAAGAGGTGGACGCTGTCCAGGGTAATGCACTAAAATGGTTTGAGCCCTTCCTGGAAGCACACTCCCAACAAATAGTGACGCCCTGCACCTCCACCACTAGCAGGGCCGGTGCTACCATTAAGGCGAAATAGACGGTTGCCTAGGGTGCCAAGATTTGAGGGCACCAAAAAGCGGTGCCCCCAATTTTTTTTTTACAGTGGTTCCTCCCCAAGCACACGGTCACTGCTCCACTTCTCCCGCCTCCCAGGCTTGCAGCGCCAATCAGCTGTTTGGCGCCACAAGCCTGGGAGGGGAGGAGAATTAGAGTGGGCCCGGCATGCTCAGGGAGGACGCGGAGCAGAGGTGAGCTGAAGTGGGGAGGTGCTGTACGGCTCCCTGGGGGGGAGGAGCTGCCGGGGGGGGGTGCCTCAGAGTGGAGGGGGGGCGAGGAGTTGCCGCAGAGCTGGGGGGGGTGCAAGGTGGAAGTTTCACCTAGGGCATGAAACTTCCTTGCACCGGCCCTGACCACTAGACTACATATGGGCGTACATATTTGTTGTTCAAAACCCCCTTATCATTAATTGGCTTGTTCCAACTGCTAAATGAAATACTTAGTTTAAAAAAGGCCATTGGTCACTATATCACTGGTCACAGGTTCCCACAGGGAGGACACGCAGGTGCCCGAAACCCATTTGGATTTGTAGGGTGGCATGTGGTTGGAACATAGGGAAGTAACCACAGTTTCTGATTTAAGTGGAAGAATTGTAAGAGTCCACCATGAGATAGGTCCTTTTCTGAGGAGGTGCACATGGAAACCAGAAAGGCAACGGGGAAGTCAGCCCTGTAACCATGCCAGGCACCATCAGAGTCAGGCTGCCTGGCTAAATTTGGTGGAGAACCTAACATCACATTTATATGTGGAACATTAGAAAGCCTGACACAAAATCAGTAGCTGCTGTCAATATTTCAGTAAAAATTAAAAATGTGACTTAGGCTACTACTTTAGAGTCCCCTGGAGGCTGGAAGGGGGGTTTGAAACATTCATAAACACAGGATGTTCCAGTAAAGCACAACAGAACTATAACTCAAGAATTTTCTATAGGACGACTAGTGAATTGGCATTGAACTGAGATAAACAAGTAAAACAGATGTTAGTGTGTTCTGAGTTATAATCACTGCTTCATGTGTTATCAGATAAAACCCACGTTAAGGGTGTTCTGAAGGATCCTTTAAGATGATAGATACGGATTTGCCACCTGTCTCTGTAGTTTACCTAATTGCTGTCATCGGTATGGATTGTTCAGAGTTTATTTAAATAAACTAACATCCTACTCTCTCATAGCAGTTCTGATTGATATCAAACGCCCAGAGATCGATTCTGTGAACACCTTTAGGCTACAATCGGTGGGAGCAATAATTCATCCTAAATGTTAATCAAAAAATAGATTGTTGTCTGGATAAAAGTATTCTGTAGTTAGCTTTGGATACTGCATCATACTGCATGGTTCTCAGAAAGTCCCCAGCGCTCAAGGGCCCTTTTCTCTCGTGGTTGTCCACTTTTTTCCTCAAAGACACCGTGGAAGATTAACCAGTAAACTACTGTGTTAAATGCCTTATGAAATATGGTTCAGATACTCTATAAGAATTAAGCCTGCCACTGATGTATTCTAGAATAAGTGAGATGCTTGGACAGAGCTGCCACAAAATCAAAAGGCAGGAGAGGGGAAAAGAGAATGTAAATGAAATGAAAAGAAGACACGGAAGAGAGAGAAGGGTTAGGAACATAACATAAGAACGGCCATACTGGGTCAGACCAAAGGTCCATCCATCCCAGTATCCTGTCTGCTGACAGTGGCCAATGCCCCAGAGGGAGTGAACCTAACAGGAAATGATCAAGTGATCTTTCTCCTGCCATCCATCTCCACCCTCTGACAAACAGAGGCTAGGGACACCATTCCTTACCCATCCTGGCTAATAGCCATTAATGGACTTTACCTCCATTAATTTATCTAGTTCTCTTTTAAACCCTGTTATAGTCGTAGCCTTCACAACCTCCTCAGGTAAGGAGTTCCACAAGTTGACTGTGTGCTGTGTGAAGAACTTCCTTTTATTTGTTTTAAACCTGCAGCCCATCAATTTCACCTTTATAGAAACAGTGAGTCAAGTTTACATCATGGATGAGTAGAACACTGTGTGTAGATTCACAGAGTAGCAGAAAGCAAACCAACCAAAGCCGGTACTTTCAGGTATGTACTCGTAACAAACTCTGACTGCAATCACACAAACACCATGATCACTGATAGGAATCAAACTCCAGACATTCAAACAGAAAAAAATCACACTTGAGCTAACAGCGAACAGCTTTCCCCATGAATAGCTGCTGGGATCTGCCACTAGAGGGAGACATGATCACATGTGCTAGGCCTGCATAGTCCCATTTATGCAGCTCTTTGAATAGGGAAAGTGCTAAATAAATGCTGTTTTGATGATTTGTGGATCCTGGGCTGCTGCTGTGCAGGATGAGGTGACAGCAGCACCCCTCACTAAACACCCTAAGACTAGCAGAAATTACTTTTCTAAACCTTGGAATCACAGTGAACATACCAAATGGTCTTTACCATACAAAAATATCAAACAAACATTTGAGGCCATGCTGATGTGGCGTTTCAAGACAAAATACTTTATTTTAGTGAGAATTGTTTCCAGCACATTTTAATTATTTTCTATAAGAAGATGCTCTGCATCTGTGGTTAGCAGCATCTACACAAGATAACATAGGCTTCAAGCAGACCCTAACAACCTGCTACACCGCACCCACTGCAGGGCATAGTTGCTTTGCAAGTCTATTCACTGACCTCTGTTTCAATCGCTTAACAACTAGGCCCTGCACCAGCGATTATTGACTCACCCTGATGATGTTTATTATCTTCAAACCTACTAGATACATTTTAAAAGGGGAAACAGATCCTTAAAACCACACCAGGAAAGAGAATCAACCTAAGCCTTACTGTAAACGAGCCAGAAGTGCAACCCTGATCTCAATTGTTAAAAGGACATGAGCAGTTTCCTGCTTTCTGTGGAAGCCAGTAATGACCTAGAGTAACCCCACACCTGTAGAATGGGCTTTGGTCTTTCCGATAGCGAGCAAGATCACACACTGTCAAGGCAGTGTTTCATAACCAGCGATATGGATGATTAAAATTACCATGCAGGTGCTCCACATAAATTATTGACTGTTTTGGGTGAGCTGTATTTTTCAAATGCCATGCCTGTGGCCACATACACAGCACCGTTGCTGGTTTGACAGCACTTCCTCAAATGCTCTGCTGTTAGCAACCGACAAGGGCAAACAATACGTCTCTCTGGGTTATGTTTATCTACAGTCACAAGTTAACCAATACACTCTCAACAAGAGGCCTCTGCCCAGACCATAGGCAAATGGCTCTCCCTTGTGCAAATTGTGATGATGATGATGAAGATTTTTAATATCGGGATTCTCTAGAGGCCACCACACATCCCCAAAGCTGGCAAGAATGGGTAGTAAGTAATATGCTCTTGGAAGAAGTTATTGGTGGAAGTAGGAGACAAGTTCTCTTGCTCGTGGGCCAGTTCTCTGGGTAGGTGGGTAGGTAGCAGAAAACCTGTTTTCCTCAGCCCTTAAACTGCTAAACTTTCACCAGTTCACATGGTCTTCAAGGTTCTATGATAGTGGATCATTCTCCCTCCTTCCAGCAGCAAGACAAGTTATGAAATGGAATTTGAAAAAGTGACATTAAACAAATGACAAAGCTAGTTGCATAGGATGGAAAGGCTCAGAGGGCCTCCACTTCGTTAGGTAAGAGCACAAAACCCTGGCCACGCCTGCTCTGTACTCCTGAAACAGGTAACTATGCCTATACCTACAGAGAAGCCTAAAATGGGAACTTTTTGTTTTCAGGGAGCTCTGGATCTGAGTTTTGCCTATTTCTGCTAATGACCAAGAGCTGTGTTAGAGCTCAGTCTGTGCATTCATTCTCTAGCCAATATAGAAAGGAAGAAACACACTGCTTTTTTACTTCAAAGATTCCTCTCCTTACAAAATGGAGGGTGCTCTGCGGACTATAACTGAACAGCTTATGCGACAGTAGGCGCTGGACACAGCAGTGCAGTTACACAATCTTTTTCATGGGAAACTCTGAGAGAATGTCTCTTTGCAAAGGACTCTCCTAACCATATTCTGCGGGAAATACCAGCCATCTTGGTATAGCTCAGTTTTCTGCATAAACACACCAACAGTGAAATCCTGCTCTTGCTGAAGGCAATTGCAAAACTCCCATTGATTTCCCTGGGGCTAGGATCTCACTCCAGTTATCCTTAGAATGAAGGTAGGCATAATCCATTGTTCTTGAAGAAGCAAAATCTACCTTAATCTTCCACAGTACTGCCAGGGACAGTGCACTGAGGAACCACATAGCACCAGCATGAATTTCCATAATAAATTGCCTAAATGTTATTAAAGCAAATCAAAGTTTCCAAAACAGCAGTAACTATCAAAACAGCGTCTAATCCACACACAAGGCGGACAACCTCTACTATCAGCTCTTAGCCACTCTTCTGTGCAGTCAAGTCCAGGCTCACTAAACACAGCTGCAGACTAGAACATCAGGTGCAACGCCATGTCCTTGTGTCCACTCCTCCATGCTCCAGCATTTCTAGCCAATAAAAACAAAGCAGGCACCTATTGCTCCAATAAAACAACATGCAATAGAAGCCGATAATTAACTATTTAGTTGCTGGAATAACATCTCAGAGAATGCACAAAACCTAGCAATGGACATAGATGGACGATCATCATGGCAAAAAAAAATTGTAATTAAAATGTAGTATTGATAATTGCTGGAATGGAAATACAGGAGCAGGCAGAGAATTAACTAAATGCTACTTACAAGATGTTAAGGGCTACATGCTATTCTATGCTGATTTATAGTGCACTTGCATCACCTTCGTAGCCTTAGCACTAGGGAGTGAATTCTGCCAACAAACAGAAATAAAGGTTGTTATGACACACTAGGGAATAGCTTTCAGTGTTGGTTAAGTGGTGCTCATTTCTGCAGTACTGAAGCTAGTGTTGTAAGGAATGTACTTTCTCCAAGGGCTAAAGTGGCAGCCATGGTGTTGGGGTGTGTGTGTGTGTGTGTTACTATCTAGTAGGGTGACCAGATGTCCCAATTTTATAGGGACAGTCCCAATGGTTGGGTCTTTTACTTATATAGGCTCCTATTACCCCCCTATCCCCTGTCCCGATTTTTCATACTTGCTGTCAGGTCACTCTAGTATCTAGTGATTTAATAACCTGATTTATTTTGGGGAAAAGGTTTGGATTTTTTGCCACGAACCATGAATTAACACAAAATGTATGGGAGAAAGTTCAAACTCTTAAGGGACAGGTACGCTTAGAAAGAGACTGGTAACAAAATGTTACTTTGTCCGACTACCTAGATTGCCAAATCTGTGTAGCTGAGCTACTGTATCTTACCAGTTCCAGGCAAAGGCTGGCAGCTGTCCATAGACTGAATGTCTGATAAGAAGGCTCAGCCAAAGGAGAAATCAGAGTAATTCCTTCTGCTGAATGCCACATCCAGACCTGAAGGCAGTTTGGCAGAGTTTCACCTAAATTAGGTTTATTTTATGGAGATACTTACACGAATATTTGCATTGATGCAAATTAAAGGCTTGTCAGCTCTGGCAAGTAAAATTGTAGCAGACTGGGTGCCGTTACTGGCAGTCTCTGCAAACAGTGCAAGGCTGTACTGACTACATTTGTATTTTTCTTTAGAGACTACATTCCGTAATACCAATAAAGAATTGTTTTTTATAGCTTGAAAATGCTTGTAATGTGACTGAATCATTTACAGGATTATTTAAAAGGGTGTGCATGCATGTGAGAGAGAGAGAGAAAGAGAGCACGGAAGTAATAAAATAGTTCGTAATAGTAACCAAATCAAGCTAAGTCCATAGCAGCCATGTTTAAATCAATTTAATAGTGTCCACGCACAGGTCTGTACCAGTTTAACTAAGCTGATTTACAAAAAAATCTTTAGTTCAACTGGTGCCACATTTACATATAGACAAGGAGAAAGTGACCATACAGGACACTCCTGATTTTTCACATGCTCTCCTATTTTCGCAGTATTTGGGACACTTTAAATGTCCTGGTTTTTCATTTAATCAATCAAAACTTTTTTTTTAAATATATAAATATGTGAACAAAATATCTGTTCAGACCCGATTGTGATTGTGGGTGACATTTGCTCGGTGCTTATTAACAAGCAAACAATGCAGCGGGATTAGTGTTCAATGCAGTGAACTGTGTCTGGAGTGAAGGGAGAAGTCTAATTAGCGCAGGCACTATCAGAGCTGTTCTTTTGTGCAGTGAATTAATCACACTTGTTCAGTGTTCCATGATAAACTCAGACAGACACATTGTATACTAGAAAAATTATTTATTTATTTTGCAGCAGCGCCTAGAAGTAATGGGGCTCTGTTGTTCTAGGCACTGTATAAACACAGCAAGAGACAGTCTCTATCCTGAAGAATTTACAATCCAAATAGAGGGAGAAATTAATTATTATTGTCTCCATTTTACAGATGGGAAACTGAGGCACAAAGAGGTGGCTAAGATTGTCAAGAGTGACTGGTGATTTTGTCTGCCTTAATTGTGATGGTCCACTTTAGTGAGAATGGGCACTCAGCACCTTTTGCAAATGAGGAGTCTTCAAGGTATTACAAGCTGGGCATCCAAAATCACAAGTCACGCTGAAAATCTTGGCCTAAATGTCTTCCCCACAACAGTGACAGGGATGAGAACTGAACTGAGATTGTCTGAATCTAGGGTGACCAGATGTTAAGGGGAAAATATCGGGACCGCCACAGAGGGGGCGTTTTTGTTTGCTTGGGTTTTTTTTTTGTTTTTTGTTTTTTGTTTTTTTTTTTTTACACTCACCCATCCAGGAGTTCGGTGGCAATTCAGCAGAGAGCCCTTCAGTCGTGGACGATCTTTGGTGGTGAGTAATAAATCTTGCCACCAAAGACAGAAGCACCGGCCGCCGAAATACTGCCGAAGACCATCCGCGACTGAAGGACTCTCCACTGAATTGCCGCCGAAGACTAGGAAACAAAATATCAGGACAAATGGCGTCCCGACCAGACAAACTCCTCAAATTGGTACGTCTGATCACCTTACCTGAATCTCAGACTGGTAGGCTAACCACAAAGCCAGCCCTCCTTCGCCACTGAGAAATCTGCACATGTGGCTGTTGACTCAGAAGCTGATAGTAGTGACTCCAGATCACATTTAAGAGTGTCCTTTTGTTTCTTGCACAATTACTTTGAGACTTTAAAAAAAAAAAAGTTGCCTCAAAACAATCCTGTTTTGTTCTTTTGAAAATATGGTCACCTTTCCCATTAAAAGGAGTTTTATTATTTGGAAAATAAAACCAAATGTTTTGGTGAATTGGAAAGCCATCCTCTGGGATCATTTACTCTGATACTTTTCTGAAACGTGCACAGGCGCCAAGGTGTTTGCTTTTGCAAGGCACTGAAGTGCACTAGACCCTCAGGAAGGCCTTCGGGAATGGATGAGTGACAGAAGGCCAGGAAAGCTATTAAGCAAAGCAACTGAAACTTTTGCAGCTGAAAATAAGTGTCTTGTTACTGGCAGAATGCCCAGGGTTCCTTGTGTAGGCAGGTCTTTACACAACCCAACACCATGCTCCAATTATAATGGCCAAAATTAAAGAGGTGCACACTCATTTTCAACTTACAGTTCCACTATTATGGCAACAGTTATAGTAGATGGTTTTGCACCTTTAGAGTTCACATTTTCAAAGTTTTTTTTTTTTTTTTTAAACTTATGAGGGATAGAAACTTACTTTTTTATTTTTTAAATGAGAACTGAGAGTCTCATAACCCACATGACACCAGGAGCTGGGGCTTTTCAGGAAACATCAACTCTCATGAGACTAACAATAAAATCCATGAAAATAGATAACAATGCTGTTACTTCACATAGCAATTCTCCTGGATAAAATGTGAAAAGGTCTTCAGAGCAGTGCCTAGCAAGGGGAGTTGTTGCACACAAATTTTCCTAACTAGGGTGTTCCATCCTACTGAATGTGCTGGCCCTGACCCATGCTATTATAACATAAGCAAGCATACTATGCTTTTATTAGATGAAAACCGTACAGCTAGGAAATAATGCAGGATGGGTATCCAGGGTGAGATCCTATCCCCACTGAAGAGATTTGGAGTTTCAATACTGACTTCAACAAGAGATAGATAGAATTTCACCCCACTGTATTTATTATCAGGAGTCAAGGAGTTTAGGACCACACTTGTCATATATATGTTTAAATACCAAAACTTTATATGGACGAAATATTTCTGTGAACTTTAAAAAAAGTCAGTGAAAGCAGTTTTTTGTTTGTATTTAAACATTGCCCTAGAGTACTAGCAATGGTCACACTCACCATTGTTCTAGTGCATGAGAACAAGAAACAGACACTGACTGGGGGTTCGCCACACAGGAAACTGTTACCAGTTATACCAGTATAACCCCCACACAGGCACTCTTATTCTAGTAGAACCATTGCTTTTTTTAGTTCATCTGAAACCCCTTCCTGAGTCACATAAGCTAAGCTGAAAAAAAGCAACACTTATACTGAAATAAGAGTGTCCATATGGGGGGGGTTATACCAGTGTAAATTCACACCTAACCATTACCAATATCATTTTCCCATATAGACAAACCCTGGGTTGTTTTAATTGACCAAATGGACTGAAATGGAAAAAAGAGACAAACAGCACAGATGGATAAAAAGGGAAGTTGATTTTTAAGTTTACCACTGTAATAATCTATTATTAAGCAACGTGGGTAAAGGACAAGTATATTACTTTTAACCTGGCAGTATCCCTTTTAAATAGCTAATGTCAATATACCAATGTTATATAGTGTACCAATATATTTTACATTTTTGTGTATATCTACAAAATGTGCGCGCAGGTAGCAATGCCTATAGTTGAGATTGCCTAACACAGGGGTGGCCAACCTGAGCCTGAGAAGGAGCCAGAATTTACCAATGTACATTGCCAAAGAGCCACAGTAATACGTCAGCAGCCCCCCCTTGCTCCCAGTGCCTCCCGCCAACCAGCACCTCCCCATCAGCTGTTTCCTGGCATGCAGTGGCTTGGGGGGGGGGCAGAAAGAGCGAGGGCATGGCAGGCTCAGGGGAGGGGGCGGGAAGGGGTGGACTGGGGGCAGGGCCTGTGGCAGAGCCAGGGGTTGAGCAGTGAGCACCTCCCGGCACATTGGAAAGTTGGTGCCTGTAGCTCCAGCTCCAGCCCCAGAGTCGGTGCCTATACAAGGACCCTCATATTAACTTCTGAAGAGCCACAGGTTGGCCACCCCTAGCCTAACCCTGTCTGATCATGTAATTAAAGATGGTATCATCATGTATATGCACAAGGAAGCAGAATACAGGTTTCACAAGGAACCTTAAGTCAGGTGTTTTCTACTTTTTTGAGTGCTTGACTTTGCAACCTTAACATTCTTAAATGCAGACTTGTTTTATTCTCTCTCTATATATATTTGTAATTTTACGACCACTTGTATTCAAGCCTACTGTTTCAGAAGAACTGTGTCGTACTGTCACAAAGTATTATTGCTGGTGGAAAAACAGTTTGTTATTCACTCAAGAAAAATAAATCCTTGACCCTACTCAAGACCTGTTCAGTAGTGGCGCCGTTCACTCCTTGTGAAAGTGAGTGGGTGGGAAAACAGTCTACTATGACTTTTATTCTGGCTATGTGAACTGTGCAAAGCATACAGCCTTTCAGTAGATGGTTGATAAAGCTCAGCTACTCCTCTACTTGCAGTTTGCAAGCCCCTAAACAAGCACCAGTTGCAAACATGAAACCAGAGTCTCCCACTCACTGTTTGAGAAGGACATACCCTTTCACAGCCTCTATTTGCTTGGGGGAAAATGTGCTTATCTGTATTCATATGATTTATTTCTTTAGATTAATTCGTCAAATTGGCTTGCTACCAAGCTCACAGTAAAGTCTCTGTTTTCCTGGGACTATCCTAAACCACATGGAGTTTTGCTGCTTGTTTGTTTTCTGAAGCTGGATTTTTATCTAAATTGTAAACTAGAATTTGGCTTTACTTTGCAGATGTAAGGCAGCCCACACTATTTTGATCTGCAAGCAAAATATAGCCTTCTTAGAGTTCAAGGTGGACTATTAAATCAGGCCTTCTGAAGCTAGAGAAACAAAACCAGACTAGTCAGGAGAGTATATTAGGAAAGTTTCTATTCATCTATGCAGGCATGTAACCAAAGCAGGAGAGACAAGGTAATAATAATCAACAACTTGAGGGAATTTGCTTTTACATGGCATTGGGGAATACAGGAGGGTCATATCATCAATCCAGTCTTTCCTTAACTATGAATATACAGTAATAAAATTTAAATCAAGCTCCCTGAGATAATCAATGCAGAAGGTGGATGAGAATTCAAGATTTGCCTTTCCCCATTCTGTTCGGACATGTCCCTCTCAAAAGAGTTCAATACGCCGCTTCAGCTACTTATTTAGGATTACACATATCAAAATGCTCTATTACTCAGTAAAGCTGCATGAAGATCATAGTGATTTTGCCTCTCTCGATATTGCACAAAGGATACCCAAGCAATACATCTTTCCTACCATACTTGTCTCTACAGTTACATCAGATTCCTAGTGCTATCTATTTCAGAACTGCAACAATTTTTAACCTCATGATTGGTACATTGCAACAGCACGACCATTTATTGAAACAAACAAGGTGGTGATGCTATTAGCAGAATACAGGTCTTTCACATCTTAGGTGCATTTAACA
The DNA here is from genome assembly GCF_025201925.1 of Gopherus flavomarginatus. Taxonomy (NCBI): domain Eukaryota; kingdom Metazoa; phylum Chordata; order Testudines; family Testudinidae; genus Gopherus; species Gopherus flavomarginatus. The sequence goes on along the minus strand of NC_066624.1, from coordinate 4,998,761 downwards.
TGCGCGATTTCAGCTTTACGCGGTTGGCAAAAACAAGAAAGAAAAAAAGAAGAACAACAATTTAAATAGTGTTTCTGTAGTGCGGGCGATTCCGCCCGCCATTACACTCAATGTAATTTGGACTATACGCGATTTTCGCTTTAGGCGCTGACTGCGGAATGTAACCCCAGTGTGAGATGAGACAGACCTGTAGTCAGAGTTACACTCAGTAATAAGGACTTGAATTCGTCAGGACAAGCTACCTCAATATGGAACATTAACAATTATTAATGAAAGAAATTCATTAGTGTCTTCACCTAGAAAGAGCAACATTAAGAACATTTTTTAGGTCAAATAATAAAAGACAGTAGGGAATCCACAATAACTAACATGAGTGCTAGCTGAATAATTAACAACAAATGATTTATTAGACTAATTTCACCATTTTCCTTTTGTCAATTGCCATAAGCAGATCTCTATATTCTCTAATTTGTTATTGGGAATTAAGATTCTGCTCATATTTCTTGACCTCCAGCTCATTTGTAAGAAGTGTGTTGAGAGTATTCAGGGCTGAAAATTTAAAATTCAAGCTGTTTCAACTGGACACATAAATCACACATTTTCTTTCCTGCTGAGGATACCTCGGGACTGTTTATGCACAGATTTTCACTGTTTTAGTTAAACTGGTGCAACCCCTGTATGGGCACGCCCATTTCAGTTTAAAGAGACTTATTTAGTTTTAGCTTAACCAAGTTCCTAACCTATTTAAACCAACTAGAGGAAGCTTGGTTTAAACCATGTGTTGTAAACAAGACACGAGAAGTCATTCTTCCGCTTTACTCTGCGCTGGTCAGGCCTCAGCTGGAGTATTGTGTCCAGTTCTGGGCACCGCATTTCAAGAAAGATGTGGAGAAATTGGAGAGGGTCCAGAGAAGAGCAACAAGAATGATTAAAGGTCTTGAGAACATGACCTATGAAGGAAGGCTGAAGGAATTGGGTTTGTTTAGTTTGGAAAAGAGAAGACTGAGAGGGGACATGATAGCAGTTTTCAGGTATCTAAAAGGGTGTCATCAGGAGGAGGGAGAAAACTTGTTCACCTTAGCCTCCAATGATAGAACAAGAAGCAATGGGCTTAAACTGCAGCAAGGGAGATTTAGGTTGGACATTAGGAAAAAGTTCCTAACTGTCAGAGTAGTTAAACACTGGAATAGACTGCCTAGGGAAGTTGTGGAATCTCCATCTCTGGAGATATTTAAGAGTAGGTTAGATAAATGTCTATCAGGGATGGTCTAGACAGTATTTGGTCCTGCCATGAGGGCAGGGGACTGGACTCGATGACCTCTTGAGGTCCCTTCCAGTCCTAGAGTCTATGAGTCTATAACAAAAGCCTCCATACAGGCTTTTGCACCAGGTTAGAAAAAAAAAAAATCACATCTTTAATTGAATCAGTGCAACTCTGCATGTAGGCACATCCTTAGGCTCAGGTGTCTGGTGCAAATACTTATATTTAAGAATCTAAAATTCACTTCCATTAGTAGTCTCCAATATTTGCTTAAAACTCCATGTTTTGGGCAAATGGTTCTGCAAAGTCATATGCTAGAAAATTTGTGGGAAAGGTGAAATTCTCTCTGCAGAGGGTTAGCACAGGTTCTATGCACTAGTCACACTCGATTTTGAGTAGAACTTAATTGGCCTTTTGCAGGGGTGAATTTCACCCGAAGTGAACACAGTAAGGATGTGTACAGAACATTGTTAAAAACTGCCTGTTTGAAAATTGGAACATGTCTTTTCAGAACATTTTTTTCGGTTCTGCTCAGTTCTAGCAATGGCATCTCCCCAACCCTGAGCCCCTGGACCTGCTCAGCCCCATGCCAAACCTAATGCAAACCCACGTCACTGATGTTCATGGGACTGAGAGAGAAAAAACAGTTGTTAGCTATATGCTGCTCCTGGCCTAGGGAAAGTGAGTAATGCCTTAACTTTCTTGAGTGCTGGCTTGTGTTGTAATATTACTGGAATTTCATGCTCACGTAAAGATCAGAGTTGGACAAATAGTGGAAAAATTTAATAATGAATTATTATGCAATGAAAAAAAAGCCAAAATGTGCAAAGAGCATTAATCACAACAAATTATACAACCAGCTCTAATCAAGGTTGGATTCTAGAGGCTTTTCTATTGAAATTCACACAATATTCCGTCTCTGTTCATTGCACAACATTAAGCCAAGACTTCTTTGCTGTATTGATTCCCCAGTGTCTTCGCAGACAGTCACTGCTCTAGTGTACCAGAGCAGCCCTTTCTCTAAATAAGGAGGTTCACAGGAAATAAGAACACAGTTTGCATGTGTCAGCAATTTTATCTTTACTGTCAAATCCAAGCATGACTCATGCATATTCCTCACATGCCATTCTCTCCAAACACTGCTCTGTTAGTTCAGTCCTTTTCCTTCATGAGGAATTTTAGATTACCATGTGTGTACTAGTAAGACTGGAGTCAGAACCATTGTTGTTTAATTTGTGCTTACAAATCAGTTACACTTTGTCTTCTTTTTTCATGCAGTGCAAAGAGAGGAAGTGTCAGTGTGTATGAGCATTGAAAGACAATCTCAGTGTCCTAAGAAGGATGAACTAGTCTTTAACCTGCACTGGAGAAACTGGTAAGTATTTGCAGTGTGTATTATCTAGTGGAGGGCCCAAACCAATGCCCTAGATCTGCATACCCTCAAATTTTGGGGAAGCTTACATCTTGATTGCGTTCCCTGTCCCTAATCCCAGTTCTGAACACCCCTGAACTTTAGGGACATTAGGACTGGATCCAAACTTTGTGACTTAGACTCATCCATAATTTTATCTAAACTCTGTAAATAAAGAATGTTTTGGAGTGAAATCATCATATAGGAAATATGAAGAAAGGGTTTGATGAGCACGCTGCATAGAACACATTGATTAGGAAGCTAGAAAGGCCTGCTGGGAAACTGGTAGCTGAGAGGAAGTCTCCATAACTGTAAATTGCATCCGAGTCACATGAGAATATGAAGAGCTGGTCCTGTAGTTAAGGCACAGGACTCAAGAGATCTGGTTCCAATGACTATGTTACTGTGAGCAAGCCACAATCTCTCTGCACTTCAATTTCTCGCCTGTTAAATGGGGACAATATTTTCTAACTACATCTGTCTTTGTTTAGTTTGTATTTTGTTCAGGGCAGGGACTCTCCCTTCCTATGTGCCTAGCATAGCAATCTCAGTTGACTAGTTAATCATCAGTGTGACAGTGCTAGAAGGAGTCAGGCTAACTTCTTGATATAATTTAATTCCTGTTCTGGGATGAATAACACCCTGTTATGCCAGTTTCACTGCAACAGACTCTAGATATCTTTCCATGGAAATATGAGTCAAACTGTGCAGTGGTTCTGAAAGAAAGATAACTGGAACTAGGATGAAGCCATCAAGCACATATTTTACTTTTGACTTGCGCTAGGATTTTAAACTCCCCAAAGGTTGAAGGACAAAGCTAACTGTGTGCAGGTCTGTTTGTGTAAGCACTACTCAACTTGAGCAAGGGAGTAGCTAAAAACGCTCTCAGAGTACTTTTTTTTTTTTTTTTTAAGACAATTCTGCAAATCATTAGTTGGAATTATTTGCATATTTTGTTTGTTCAGTATTTAGGAAAGTTGGTTTTAATTGCTCAGTCAGTTTAAGATCTGTACAAACTAGGAACCCAAATAGCCTTACTCATGCAGGTAGCCTCAAGTGAGTAATGACTGCAAGATCAGGCCCTACACAGGGATCACATTACAAAAGGAGAACTACAAACCTTAGTTAACAGAAACGCAGCACCACTGCAGTCTACATGCAAGAACAGTTTTCCTCAGTGTGAATAACCCAATGGAAACCACAATGTATGGAATCTTTGGTTCTTGGAAAACAAGCACGGTATCAGAGAAGGAAGCTGCTGATTTCTCTTGTCTATGATGCACCACAGAAAATGACTACACTCTTTTTGTACAATTTGATGGCTTGTCTGCTGCCATTCAAATATATTATATATTAAACACTTCGTGATGACACATCTGCAGACTGCGCCGACAATGAAAGCTGTTTTCCCATGAGTGGATACTGAAACCCTCTCTGCATGGTGTAGGTGGGCTACACTGGAAGCACATCATTTCTGATCAGCAGTGCAACAAGCCTGATTTGTTACCTCTTTCACTTCAAGTTCAAAGGCATAGACTGGAATTGTGTTAGGAAGGGGTTATTTGTTCAGGCCAACAGGGCCTTTGGCACTGCACAGAACAAGGAGAGACAGGCCCTGTTCTCAAGAAGATGACAACCAATCCAAAGACCCAGCCAACATCACTCCAGTTTGACACTGACGTAACTACCCTGAAATGTTTTACAACCAGAGAAATACAACAAATTCACTAAAACATATAGATCATTCTCCTAACACACACACGGTACAGACAATGTTATTGACTCCTTTGCAAAGTACTTTGAGATCTGTGGATGAAAACCGCTATATAAAAGCTCTCATTATTATTAGTGCATATAACATAGGATGAGTAGGGTAGAAAAGGCTTTATTTGCACTCATTTTGGGTGACCTGCATCACTCTCTCATGGCTTATGAATAAGTAGTCATGATAAATGTGTGCCAGTAAAACAGTTATATACTACATCCTCTTATATTCCATTTTATACACACCCCTGCCTCACTCAGACATTAACAAATCACAAACAAACAGCTGACTCACTGTGGGTCTGAACTGCAGGTCTTAAGCAGCCAAAAGTCCCGTTGAAGTCCATGGGGCATTAGCCAGCATATGGACTGTAGGATTGGGTCCCATATTTATAAGTAGCTTCTCTTGTTGGCAGTTTTGTGCTCTCTTGCTCCCTCTTGTGCTCTCATGGTTTATTACCACACTGCAGCCAGCCATCATGGATCTCAGAAGGCTGCATATTTCTGCTGAACTCGTCTGTGATGCAATTGCACTCACAAATGAGTAGTCAAAAAACGAGAAGTTCATTTCAGAGCTATTTGAGAATGCAGGAGAAAATATTAATATCTGCCAAACAGAAAAAGAGAGAGGGGCATATCCTGGCTTCAGTGGCTGTTTCACCTAACAACTGCAGAATTAGGCCCCTAATCAACAGGAAGGGTTTCTATTTCCAATCTTTCTAGAAGGTCTAAAAAGTGAACTAACAAAATTAAAATTATTATTTTAAATCTACCCGATGGCGACGGCCCAGGGAGAAGCATAAGTATGAAAATTAAACAAACCTCAAAATACTGGCGGGAGAATATTTGCATAAAATTAAATAGCCTAGGGACACATAGATTAATTATTGACTAGTAACATTTCAAGCCCAAATGTGCACTGCCTCACACCTTGTATTGTCACCGATACATATGCAAAATGGATGTAACATGCTGCTGTGTTAGAATGGAAGTGCTTTGCACAGCTATAAGGGACACTATAAAGGCATTCGAGTGGAGAATCAGGCCCTTTGTAAGTAAAAGTAACAAAGGCCCAAATTTTGTTCAAAACCCCTAGTGAAGTCAATAGGAGCTGACAGAATTTGGGCCCAAGATTTTGAATACAAGATCTAATTTGAAGGAGCAGAGATTGTGCTCCCTCTTTGCACCTTTTCATTTTGTCCATGCTGATGAAGTTACTTGCTGATCAAGTCCTGCTGCTTTTTGTTTTGAATTAAATATTTCTCAGTTTTAGCTATAAGTCTTAAAAAAAAAAAAGAGCTGCTTCGCTGCAGACTCGGTTAACTGGTGACCGGCCTCTGGGGAGTTCCACTCTCCATTCAGCAACAGACAGCTGCCAAGATGCCTCCTCGAATGACCAAGGTAAAGTGCTTTTATTGCTGGAGTTCCCTTGCCTCAGCCAAACAGTCAGGGAGCGACGAGTTGGAAATGGAGATTGATCTCGCAGTGAATTCTCCCAGGCTAACGTGCTTTTGAAAAATGCTTCTGTTCATTTTCCATTGTGCTGTGAGGGTCTGACTCTCCAGCTCCTCCGGGTGCTGTCATTCAGATGTCCTAGCGGTCCCAAAGCAGACACACGAAGACTGCTTGACAGGACTGACTGGCTGACAACACACCCACCATTAGCAAGGCGGTAAAAGTAATACCTGTGTGTTCCCCCCTCCGCCCCCCCCACACACACTCATTCTTCCCCCAAACCTGCAGCAAGCCCTAACTAGGAGACTGGCTGATGCAGAATGCTGTTGCTCTAAACTCATCTGCTGCTAGCTTATGCTCTGAGCCCAGCCCCATAGTAACGAGGAGGTGCAGAGGTACCAGGAGGCAGGTGGTGGTGGAGGAATAATTTATTAGACCCATTTTACAGTGTGCTCCCGATTTGGCATGGCCAGGCACGGCTGCTTCCTCCCTCCCCAGACACACAGAGCATCGTGGGCCCAGACCCAGCACTCCCCCAAACACTAGTGGCTGTAAGTATGGCTGCTCCTTATGCAGGCTACACAAAGTGGAGGACAGTCTGCATCCTCCTATGCCGCTGCAGAAGGGCAGGGCACAATCCAGCCACTACAGAGACAGAAACATTTACTTCCATAAGGCACTGGAGCAGGGCCCCCCTCCAGCTGGGATATGTCAGCGTGGGGCTGTGGAAGCCAGCAGACCTAGGTTAATTTATGCCAGGGGGCCCCAGGGGGCCCATGTCACCATAAGTACCTGTAAATACACATTTCCCCTCATTCTGGCAGTATTCCCACTTGTCGAGAAAAGGTTTTACATTCTCCCACCCCAAGAAAATAAAGCCTCCATCATGACCTCTCAAATGCGCAATGAGAACCACACGAGAAATGGTTTCAGATTTTCTTTAAAGACAAGGGTCAAGAAAGAACCTGATCCCACAAATTCCCCTGCAAATGAGCAGCCCTCACTCTGGTGAGGAGTTCCAGAGAAACCAATGTACACCATCAATTAGCTACACAAGGGCCTGAGCTAAGGGAGTATGGACTATGTGGGTTTCAGCACTGGGCCCAACAAGATTACTGCTTCTCACTGTTAGCCTAATCACGTGTGCATTGAAATTAACAGGAGTCCTGACACTGACCGCTGGGTGTAGGGTCTGGCCCTAAGATAGCAAGACAGAGATTTCCAGTTTGCAACATTTCTGAGTAGCAGCACTGGCCTGAGCAGTTGCTCTTAATGGTAGATGCACATGCTAGTGCTTAAGGATTCATCCTTCTACCCACATGCATTCCATTTTCAAGCTGTTTCTCAGAGCATACGGTTTATCTTTCAAACAAGTGTGGCGTGCTCCGAAAATAACTAAATTCAATGGTTCAACTGCACAACAAAGCCCACTCTTCCTGTGCACTCATGGCTACCTGCCCACTGCACTCCCAGGGGTAGAGAGGAAGAGGCTGCCAAAAAGGAGGTGAGTAACTCCAGTTTGTCAACTGCAAGTGCTGGAACAAGAAAAATAGGATGCTTTTGAGAAGTTACAAACTCAGCTGACGTCTCTGCAGACGTGGGCTTTTTATTACATTTCCCAGGACAAGCCCCATTAGAATGAAGGCGTGTAAAACACTGACTTCTAACTCCTCCCTATCCCAAAACAGAGACAGAAAGTGATCTATATGGCTTGATAGCCGTGTTAGTCTATATCAGCAAAAACTATGAGTCCTTGTGGTACCTTAGAGACTAACACATTTATCTGGGCATAAGCTTTCATGGGCTATAACCCTATTTGGGCATAAGCTTTCATGGGCTATGGGTTATAGCCCACGAAAGCTTATGCCCAAATAAATGTGTTAGTCTCTAAGGTACCACAAGGACTCCTTGTTTTTTTATTAATTTCATGGTAGCATTCGAAGGCCTCAAGCAGGACCTCTTTGTGCTGGGTGCTGCACAAACCCAGATAAAAGACAATCCCTGTCCCCAGGTTCTTACAGTCTAAATGACTGAAAACAGAGCCCAAGTGGGGGACGAGCTAGAACACAAAAGCAAATGCAAAGGGAAGCAGAACTGGCATAGCTTGGAGAATTACGTAGTGTGTTATTGGTGCCTGGGTTTTTAATAGGGGTTGGGGGGAAAGTGGTGGAAGGCAGGTATAGGGGAGTTAGAAACAAGGAAGGGAAGGGGGTAGCCACAGCTCACCACCTGCCTAGCTCTTGGCAGCAGGCAGCGTTTTGTAGGCGTGGTGACAAAGATGGGCCTTAAGGAGAGATCCGGAGGCTCAGTGTTGCCTACCCCAAGCGTTCCAGAATGGAGCCAGGACCCCCAAACTCACCAGTTTTTTAAATAATAAATGTTTGGCTCATTTGATTTGCCTCCTGCTTTGTGCCCCTTTAGGGTGCATGTAGGTGATGTGTTCAAGCTTTTCTCCTCAACCATGACAGCCGGAATCCTTTTTTAAAAGGAAAGCTGAAATTCTCATCTATTCAGGGGCTGGGGCTTTATTTAAAAAAAAATATTAATAAAATAGCCAAATATCGGCAGGCCTGTGATAAAATTGAAAAAACTGGCAACACTGCTTTTCTAATTTTACCAGGGAATTTTTCCCATACACAAGGGAAGGCAAAAGACACAGCAGGGAGGCGTTTATGGGTGAAGCTAACAGGTGAGGGGGTACAGGCTGGTGGAGCAAAGTCAGGGTTGATGCTGTGTTCAGTTCCTGGAACACCTAGGTAGGGCAGGGCTTACTTGCATGGGAGGGCCTTAAAGGTACAGCCAAGAAGCTTGTGTGTGATGCAGAGATGAAAGGGGAGCCGTTCCAGGGACTCGGAGAGGGGGCTGATGTGGTCAGAACAGCAAGCCAGGAATATGAGCTTTGCAGCAACATTTGGAAAAGATGTGAGGGGGCCAGGTTGCAATAGTCAATGCCAGAAAGGAGGAGATGGCAGTAGTCGAGATGTAAAATAGTGAGGGCCTGGAAGAGAGTTTTCACTATGTGGCCAGAGAGGAAAGGCCGGGCCTCAGAGATGTCGCACTAGAAAAAAAAACAGCTGCCTGGGTGTCTGGATCTAGAGATGTCACTTAGGTTCTAGGCCTGAGTGACTGGGAGGATGGTTGTGTTGTCCATAGTGACAGAGAAAATGGGGCAAAGGGGAGGGCGTTGGGGGGGGGGCAAAGGTCCAAAGCACAGTTTGGGGCATGTTGAATTTGAGATGATTCCTGGACATTCACAACCAGGTGTCAGAAAGACAGACTGAGGGTATGTCTACATCTACAATTTTGCAGCGCTGGTTGTTACAGCTATATTAGTACAGCTGTATAGGGCCAGCGCTGCAGAGTGGCCACACTTACAGCAACCAGCGCTGCAAGTGGTGTTAGATGTGGCCACACTGCAGCGCTGTTGGGCGGCTTCAAGGGGGGTTCGGGGAACGCGAGAGCAAACCGCGGGGAAGCAGGTCTCCTTCCCCGGTTTGCTCCAGTGTTCCCCGAACCCCCCTGCAAGCAGGTCTCCTTCCCCGCGGTTTGCTCTCGCGTTCCCCGAACCCCCGTGCAAGCAGGTCTCCTTCCCCGCGGTTTGCTCTCGCGTTCCCCGAACCCCCCTGCAAACCGCGGGGAAGGAGACCCGCTTGGGGGGGGATTCGGAGAACACCGGAGCAAACCGCGCGGAAGGAGACCTGCTTGATTACCAGAGAGGTATCCTCAGGTATGCTGGGATACCTGCTTATTCCACGGAGGTCAAGAAAAGCGCTGGTAAGTGTCTACACTTGATTACCAGCGCTGGATCACCAGCGCTGGATCCTCTACACCCGAGACAAAACGGGAGTACGGCCAGCGCTGCAAACAGGGAGTTGCAGCGCTGGTGATGCCCTGCAGATGTGTACACCTCCTAAGTTGCAGCGCTGTAACCCCCTCACCAGCGCTGCAACTTTGTGATGTAGACAAGCCCTGAGATGATGGGTTGCCTGGAGGAAGGCAGCTCATAAGGAGTTAATGGAAATAAATCTGCCAAACTGGATATTTAAAGTTGGTGATGTTTTTAAATGATCTGATCCAGAAATAGCTTTTGAGGTTAAGTTCCCTTCTCCAGCCCCATTCCCGGGGAATAGGCACATCTACTAGACGAATGTATTTCGGGATCTGTGACTGACAAGCGAGAGTGAGAAATCAATGATAGTAGTAAAGAGGCGAGATAAGGGCTGGCTGCCACTCAGTTACCCAGTTATCTGCCAGAGAACTACAGCTCACTCTAATTGTTGCCACTACCATGAAAGATTAGCTCAGATCTGTCACAGTAGAAATTCAGGGTGTATTAACATTTCAGCAATAGATCTTCAAATCCAGTGAGGCAGAAAAGATATTTAGCAGCTAAGGGAAAATCAACGCCCGTTTCTGAGCGTGAGTCCTTAAGCTTTCTTTTCTTAAAGATGAAAAAATACTAAAATGTAAGAATACAGGTTAAGGCCTTAAAAAAAACAAAACACTCACACTTTTTGAGGCAGGTATGGTCTCTCTCTGTTTATACAGCACCTGGCATAATGGGACTCCAAACTCAGTTAGGGTTTCTAGATGCTATTGTAACACAAGCAACAACCACAACTGAAAATAAAGACCTTGGCACTGACTATGCAGTGGCTGCTTCCGATTAACTCCCTTTGGTTGGAGTTGCTGATATATAGCCCCCCACCACACCACTGCCCTGGCCAGCCCAGCAGCTTGTCATTTACAGCCATGCAAAATGGGCCAGATCATGTTGTTCACACCATGGGGGCTGTTATTTAATTAGAGCTAGACTAAACTCATCAAGGCTCATGCAAAACTTCTTTGGTTTCGACTCACATGGATTCCTATCTCAGTTCACGCTGTGGAATTTTTACAGATGGTTTGGGGTTCACATCATGTGAGTGTGCCCTGCACAGACTCCCAGTGAAGTCAACAATGAAGATTGCACATGCAGAGAATTTGGAGAATCAGGCCCTTTTTAAAACTATACTGAATAAGAGCAGGGAGGCACAGAAATGCAAATTAAGAAAGGTTCCTTTGCCATGACTGGACAGCTGAGCTGTCAGTATCATGTGAGATAAATGGTACAGGGCAACAGTACAGGTGTGAGTTCATGTCAACCAGCCTCTTTGTTAAAACTAGAAAGTTCAAAGTTCTTCCCTTTGAAACTGTAGTTGGTTTCTCTGCACCATAATCCAGTTGCCATTAAAATAATGTCATTTGCATTCTAAGTCTTCAAGAACTGTATTTATTTTGGCTCAAATTTTGGTTGATGATGTCTGGTCTTGTGCTCATTGGCACATGCGACTACATTTCTTTTAGCAACCAAGACTGAAGTTGCATCTGTCCTGAAAGGGATCCTGGTTCTCATGTATTTGGCTAATTATTGTTTGTCTAGAACAGGGGTAGGCACGTGAGCTGATTTTCAGCGGCACTCACACTGCCCAGGTCCTGGCCACCGGTCCGGGGGGCTCTGCCTTTTAATTTAATTTTAAATTAAGCTTCTTAAAAACATTTTAAAAACCTTATTTACTTTACATACAACAATAGTTCAGTTACATACTATAGACATAGAAAGAGACCTTCTAAAAACATTAAAATGTATTACTGTCACGCAAAACCTTAAATCAGAGTGAATACATGAAGACTCGGCACAGTACTTCTGAAAGGTTGCCGACCCCTGGTCTAGAAGATGAAATGTGACATCTGAACTATGTTGAAGGGGGTCTTTACCAATTACAAAAGCCAGGCCAGCAACCAACAAAAAAAGTGATGTTTCAATAGATTTCAGATTCGGGTTAGAAATGTAAAACTAGTTTTATAAAACCTGGACAAAAAAGTTATTTTCTTAAGAAGATTGTTTGAGCCTGTTTTTCAGGGCTGGACCCTTGAGTTCTCTGGCATTATTTTGCAGCTGTAAATACATATTTAAACAAAAATAGTTTAATTTTCTCCTAAATTGTCTTCTTTCAGCATCAGTATCATCAATAGCACAATAGCAATGCACTGCTTTCACTTTTCCGTTTTTTTAAATGAGGACTTCAGATAGTGCAAGAAACCACAATGGCTGAAATAACTGAAAGTGTAAAAGAAACAGGGCACTGATGGTAAAAGTTTTCCAGTTAAAGGCTTATAAACTGAAACAACATATGCTTTTCACATAATTTAAAATAGCCCCATTATCTCTTAGGGAGATACACCTCAGCTTCATTCCTCCAAGAAGCAAATGCAGAAGTAAGTACTTATCCCTAAATCAGCAATCAGACAGCTATACTTTCTTTTGTTTATATGTTCTTTGGACCTACATTTTCCTCTTGCTTTTTGTGGTAAGATCACAGGGGAAAAAAATATTATATATTATGACAATATTGCTATATACAGGTCTGTCGGATCTTAGGCGCATTTAACATGCGCGATTTCAGGTTTACGTGGTTAGTAAAAACAAAAGAGAGAAAAATAATAATTTAAATACTGTTTCTGTCGTGCGGGCGATTCCGCCCGCTGTTACACTCTATATAATTTTGACTATACGCGGTTTTCGCTTTAGGCACTGACTGCGGAACGTAACCCCAGCGTAAGATGAGACAGACCTGTATTGAGCTGAGAGAAATAAACAAATAAAACTTTTGGGGGGGATTCTGCAATGAATTTCTTTCTCCAAATCTTTCCAAAACCAGATGTGGAAATGCGTAGCTACCCCTTCTTTCTCTCCCTCACTCCATCCCCATCTCCCAGTCCTATGCAAAGTGTGTCTCTAAGTGGATCAGAGAAGAGGGAGAGGTAGAAACCCTGTCTGGTTTCAACGAAACTCATGATGGATTTCTCAATTCATAGTATCGTTTACTAACATCATGAAACTAATTTGGGCTTTTCCTTTTGTCTCTTTACTGCTAGGTATTTCCCCCATGAGGCTAAAATCTGTCTTTAAGACAAAATTGTCTTTCTTTCCTGTAAGATGTAAAGAAATGCAGATCCTGTTCCCAGAATCAATGTTTCATTAATTATTTTTTATTAAAATGTTTTTATTAGGAAGTGGTCATAGCGCTCTTGCAAAAAAAAGCCAGACACTTTGGTAGGCTAGCTGGCAGGCACTGCATGTCATAAATTGCATAATCAGATGGCAAAGTTATTCCATACAAAATAAAATGGGGTTATTTTGTGTCAGTAATAATTTTTGTCACTTAGCACACACATAGTGCTATTTCTCTGTAACTTTCAAAGTGCTTCCACCTTGTCGGCATATTATTGAACAGACAAGAACCTTTTGGAATAGAAAATAAAGGCTTCTGCTAGAAGTAGTACCCAGTTTCCTGTAAGCTATGAATGCCTATAGCAGTCTAATGTAGCTAAACCAAAACCAGGCTTGGGATTCAACAGCTCCGCATGCGAGTGTGTGACAGAGTGAAAGAACATGAGTGTGCACGAACGTATGCTTTCAGTTCTGCCTCACACCAATAGAGTCAGATCATTCTTGCACAGAGTTGCAAGTTATAGGCAGGGACAGCTCCAGCTTTTTTGCCGCCCCAAGCACGGCAGTCAGGAAGCCTTCGGTGGCTTGTCTGCGGGAGGTCCGCAGGTCCTGCGGATTCAGCATATCTGCCATCGAATTGCTGCCGAATCTGCGGGACCGGTGGACCTCCCGCAGGCAGGCCGCCAAAGGCTGCCTGACTGCTGTCCTCACAGGGACCGGCAGGCCACCCCCCATGGCTTGCTGCCCCAGGCACACGCTTGGAGCGCTGGTGCCTAGAGCTGCCGCCGGTTATAGGTCATTAAATGCTTGATAGTGACTTGGACTATGTGCCCACTTGGGAAGTAAGAGGGAATAAGTGCATCTCCTTCACTTCTGCATGGGCTGCCTGAACCTTCCCATGCACCTACATACTTCCCAAGCCCTTCACCCCAAGCAGGAGGGGTAGTGTCTTAATCTTAGCTTCACCCTTCTGCCACACTGGCCAGTACGGCTGAGCCATTGCAAGGGGTGCTATAATTTGCTACTGTTATTTATCCTCCCCCTCTACGTTATTCCTCTTGAGTGGAACAAACTATCCTTCGTAAGGTGAAAAACTACTAAAGGTCACAAAACTGACTTGCGTTTTGGCATGCTGACTTTGTAAGGCCAGATCCCACTCCACTGAAGTCAGAGGAACTTTTGTCGCTCACTTGGGTGCAGGACTGGGCCCGTATCACTTGCCCCACCGTGTGTGTGAGTCATTTGTACCAGTGGCAGTGAAGTTCAATTATTACAGCTGAACATTGCAGAGCTGAGGGGAGCCATTGGATGTTTTTGACAACATTCTTCATGAATCTGGTTCTTGCACATTTCTGAGTCCTTCAAACTTCAGTCCCTTTCCTCCATCCCAAGTGAAATTTCAAGAGCTCGCACATTTTTTGGAACGTGCAAAATCCATTTCTTTAGCACCCTTCAACACTGGAAATCTTATGCACCACAGAAACACCGTGGAAATGATCTTCCACAACACGTGGGTTGAGAAGATGGGCAGCAATAGAGCCACACACAGCCAGCCACATACACAAGCGATTATAACACCGCCACCTGCACCGTACACATACACACAGGGAGGGAAACAGCCAGGGGAAATATACATTCTGGTGCCACCTCTGGAAGTAGCAAGGATGGGTACAGGCCCTTAAATCCCTCACACCATGATCCGGCCAGGGCAGAGTGCCAACCTGAGGCATCTGCAGCTGTAAAGACAGGGAAGGAGGGGCAGCAGAGAGCAAATCTTTCCAACAAGGGTCTGTCTACACTTACTACGGCATGTGGACAGACAGTGAACACCCAGCTAGCACAGGTATAACAGCAGTGTAGATAGTGAGCCACGGCTTACGCAAGCAGAGTAGAGTGCCCTATACACTCGAATCCCCAACGTGTGTACCCTACATGGCTCTCTACATAGCCAAGCGGTGCCTCTCATGTCTACACTGCTATTGTCAGCAGCGTACTGTCCTGCTGCTGGAGCCTTTCCCCACACAGTGAAAAGCTCTGGCAGGGGGCGAGACAGTGGGGAAAGGCACCAGCAGCTCCCTGCTGCCTCCGTGCAGCTGAAGCCTGTTACTGCAGCACATAGCTACACACCGCAGCGACTAGTGTGAACACTGCTTGCCTCCCCCTGCGGTGCGTAGCTACCCGTGTAGCGGGTATTCTACATGCTGCTGCAAGTGCAGATACAGCCCAAATAGGAGCAGGCAGTGGCCTCAGTGAGGTCGTGGTTACTTCAGGGCTGCTACGCTGGAGGATTGTGAATGGGCCAGGGAAGACTGGGAGCTCCAGTTACTCAGTGGGAGACACAGGCCCATCTTGCTGCTGTGCAGACAGAGGGTGAAACCCTGCACTAAAATCCATGGCAGGCCTCTGCTTGCTGGCCAGTAGCTGGCTCCACCTCAGCCCTGCCACTTTGAAATCCCCCATGACTTTAAACAGTGTGTAAAGTGGCCAGAAAAAAAAGTGTGAGGGGACTGCATGGGGGGAGGGAACTACCATAATCTGATAGCAGCAGCTTTGGTAAGACAGTGCATAAAGCGTGCCCCTCAGCAACCTGCCTCGAGTTTTCTTTCCTTTTTGCTGGGTCTGCCACCCCTTACGCCCCACTCTCTACGCACTGTGTGGGGGGCAGCCCAGAAGAAGGTTTGCCGCTGAGGGGCCACTGTTGAAGACTGGCAGTGGATACCCACTGCCTGCTCACTGAGCCCTACACCCTGGACACTGCCACTGTGATGGGAGTTACATCGTTGCAGCCGGCTGCCCTGCACAGGGTGACTGTGTTACACGGGCCTCGGCAGGGCCCAAAGGACCACAGCAGGGCTGCATCTCCAAACTTACCCAGGACACCACTGGGCCACGTAGCTATTGGCCCCACATGCCACCCCCACCCCCTCAACCTGTCCCGCCATGGACCCACTACCCCCTACCTGGCAGCAGGTTCTCACAGCGAAGGGGTGATGCCTCTGGTATGTTCGGTAGCTGGGCTCTTCCTTCTCCACAAGTTCAGGTGTCACCAGACATGGTGGTCACAGACCCCCGCAGATGCTGCACTGTCCTCAGGAGAGGGTAGACAAGAAATTAGTCCCTCTTCCCCTCAGTGCCCCAGGGGCAGCACAGAGCCATTCCCTCCTGCTGCCCCTGAGAGCTTTTCTGGTGGCCAGGGAGACAGCACACAAAATGGGGCAGCTGCCTCTGAGGGGGAATCCAAAATGGCTTCTGCCTGCCCTGCTGACCCCATACAATAATTTTAGCCAGGAAGAGAGCCAATCACAACCAAACAACCCACCTCAAAAGTAAAACTGCCCCAAATTTAAAAGTAAATTTAATATAAAACATTCAAACATTTTTGTGGTCAGCTACAGAGCATAATTTTTGTAAAAAACAAACAAACAAAAACTTCCTGAGAGATTTAATTACAAAATTTAGAATTTTCATTACATTGCTCCAATTTCATATATGTTTTGCAAAATGAAAAAGAGAGAAATTATTATGGGGGAGGGAACCCAAACAAAGTGAAACTTTACTATGAATATTTCACTCAGCTCTCATGTTCAGACATTTATAGTTAACAGTTAAAGAAACCTGGGCAAGATCTCATTGTTAAGGAACAACGCTGCATTTACAGTTATTTCTCTACATTTTTGTGCTGTTATTTATCATCATTATTTCTTATTGGTATTACAGTATCAAGATCAGGGCCCTGCTTTGCTAAGTACTGTAGATATATATAGTAACAGACAGTCCCTGTCTAGAAGAGCTGACAGTCTAAATCAACTAAGGGTGAAAGAAAGAAATTATTATTCCCAGTTTACAGAAAGGGAACTGAACCACAGCGAGGTGAAATAATTTGCTAAATGTCACAGAGGGAGTTTGCATCAGAACCAGGAACTGAAATAATATTTCCTGAGTGCCAGTTTAATGCTTGAGCTATAAGACCAACCCACTTCCCTAGGAGATTAATATATGTATTAGCAATATAGTATAAATTTCTGGTGCCCATTACAAAACTAGAATTTTTAATATCTAGATTCCCCTAACAACAGAACAATATTTCAGGTATATTTTTTTCAAACTAGGCTGAGCTATTGAATCACTGTGACATTTCCTTTCTTCCCTGCAATTTGTTGTAAAGCTGCAAGTTGTAATGTTGAAGTGAGTATTTAATGTACACAGGCTCGGGTAAACAATAGCAGCTTCCTACTCTCTGCATCAGACCCTGCTCCTTCAGCAGGAATGACTCGTTCTACTGCTGAAGACAAGATGAAATGTCATTTTTGCTGGAGAGGAAATGCAGAAACCCAGTGGGCTGTTTCAATATGTGATTCTGCTGGTGAAACCACAGCAGCAGAGCCTGGTGTTTGCTTCCTTACACTCACTGCCTCTGAAATTACTTCAAGAGATAAGTTAAGTGAACAGGAACAAAATACAGTGACATAAGCACCCACTCCCCAGTAGCCTTTCTTACAAGTTTCTGCTGCTGACCAAAGGCAAAATTCTGGCCCTTTGAACTAGATGTAGATCCTAATATTTTGTTCTACTGTTGTGAGAGCCAGGCAACGGCACACCAGAGTTTTGATCTACTGCATGCATCTAAAACTAACAGATAGTCCCAACATGGCAGCTGCCCCTTCCCAACCAGCCATACTCTTCTGGTAGGTCCCATGGTCTGACTTCTCCTAGCTTCCCAGGACATCCAGCCTTTGACGACCTGATTGCAGGGTCTAGCCATCTTGTTGGGTCCCAGCAATGCTTCTGTGACCCTAGAATGTGGCAGATTTGAATTAATTTAATTAGTAGCAGCAAGGCCTAGAAAATAAGTGACTCTGAATCCAGACCCCCTCACTCAAGTAACACCCTCACCCCCTCAAATCTTTTCAAATCTGCTGCAGCCAACAAAATTACCCCAAAAATCACTTGGGGACCCAAATCCCATAATCCTTTGCACTCCCACAGGACTGTGGTAGATAGAGGGATGATTTTTCAGCTGTTTCGGGGAGCATGGACAAAAATAGGGTTGAGGCCTATAGCTGATCACAGCTACTAAACATTATCCAAGATGTGTTCCTGGATTCATTCACCGCTCTCTTCTATGTCTTAGTCTTTCCACACGGTGACTTAGGGCGACACATTGTTGAGCAGCATCGCCACATAACAAAGGGAACTTAAGCCTGAGGCAAACACCATGGCCGTTCTCACTCTGCCTACCCAGGCTGAAGAGCCAGCAGCTAACCACAGGCTAAAGATAGTAAGAACGAAGCTGAATCTCAAAAGTGACTTTCACATGAGACCTGGTTCAGGGCTGCCTTTCTCGCTCTCTTTATGTAATTAACTAGGTGAAGATTATAGGATGACAGGAAATCCAGTCAACATGCTCCCTGCCGCTGTCATAATACCCCAAACTGAAGCAAGTTAGGGCCATAAGTAAAAACTAACAAACCACTGTAGAGAAGTCAGGAGTGAGCTGCCTTGCTGGTACTCTTTTCATTATTTTTCATATATAGCTGGTGCAATAGATTCTGTTTTTTTAAACATGCTTATATTCTTCCAAGAGAAGTAGTGAGGAAGGGGGTATGAATGACAGACACACTGTTCTGACTACATGATTATAGATAACAATCATATTTCCCCCGGGGATGGTCAAGCTATTCTAATCGGACAACTTGGAGCCTGCACCTGCAAAAAAGTCCATGCATGAGTAAATTGGAGTTGCTCACCTGAGTAAAGTGACTCACACAAGTAAGGGTTTGCAGGATTGGGCTCTGAGCAGCTCTGTGCCTGATTCGCTGGTGATGTGAAGGGGTCCTGTCTTCCCATGGGGCATGAAAGTGGGATAGCCAGTTCCTACACCACCTTCCCCCAGACCCTGGTATAGGGCACATGCTGGCAGCGGGAGGGCAGGAGCGGTGGCTGGAGAGCTCTGTATTCTGGCTGTTTGCAGCTAGGCCATGTCCAGTTAGCACATTTTAGGGCAGCAGAGGAGGTCGGCAGAGAATCAAGGAGTTGTCACTGAAGACTCTGGCTCTATAATTGTTGGCGTCAACAGAGAAAGCAATTACAGACATTCTCTCTTCCAATGAGGACCATTTGTCAATCTGAGTTCCCCCAATATCATTCCTTTATTAACTGTCTATAAAGGATGATCAGAATGGTTCCTTCTGGCCTTAAACTCTATGAATCTATTCAGTTCCTTCTGTGTCTGATTTACTTTTAAGTGACCATTCAGTTTATCAGGCAGGGATAAAGATATGACCCTCCAGAATCATATTAAGTCTGGGACCAATCCTCCATTGAAAGTAATGGGAGTTTTGTCTACAGTAGGACAGGGCAGCCCAGAGGATTCAGGGGGCCTGGGGCAAAGCAGGGGAGCTGCGGTGCTTGTACTCACCCGGCGGCGGTCTGGGTCTTCGGTGTCATTTCGGCGGCGGGGGGGCCCTTCAGTCACTCTGCGTCTTTGGCAGCACTGAAGGGCCCCCTGCTGCCGCAATGCCACCGAAGACCCGGACCGCCGCCAGGCCAGGGCTCATGGGGCCCCTGCAGGGCCTGAGGCAAATTGCCCCACTCCCCTCCCACCCTCCGCTGGCCCTGCAGTAGGACCACAGGAACAGGCCTTCCGTTTCTTCTGTCATCTGTAAAACCTGTACCAGAATAAAATACCTTCTCTCAAGTCCAGCAGCAGCCTCCTGGCTGGCACTCCGTACAGGCTGAATGTTTTTGCTGGTTGTTTTAATCTAAAATATGGTATAGATTTTTTGTTACTGTTCTATATATTTCTCTTGTTTTGTTGTCCCTAGTCACTGCCTCAGGCACTTAACTCCTTACTCATCTGTAGAGCATGTACAGTAGTACGTGATAATAACCATCTGCAGCTTGATGAAACACAGTCTTTGGTTTTAAAGGACTTCCAATAGTTTTAGAAGTTAGCGTTGTTTAGTAATCTCATGCTATTCCATAGCTATTTGTTAATCACCTGATTTTATCTCTGAGCACAACCACTGCTACATTACCCTCCCCCCCCACACAATTAAAAGCCTTTCTATTCCAAAAAGGGTGTCACACTTTCTGTTTGGACTGTTCAGTGAATGACTATCACACCTCTGGCCAGTGAAGTCACTGGAGATATAGAGACATATTTCTAATTCTCAGTGTCAAAAGCTGGTTTTATTCGGACTGTGACTTTCTGCAGATAAAGGCCAGATTGAATAGCTCTCTATATTTCTAAGATTATTTAACATTAGAACATAGCACCCTTGGTCTGCATGATGATTTACAGAGGGACTGAAGACATTGGGCAAAATTTTCAACAGTGTCTAAGGGACTTAGGCACTGAAAATCAATGGGAGTGAGGCACCAAAGTCATTTAGGTGTGTGTGAATAATTTACTCACGGTCCCTCTTTGAAGGAGCCTGCAGAGTGGGTTAGACAGAGAGAGAGATGACACCGGACAGCAGGGCGGGAAGGGGGTTTATACCAAATAAGGCTCTGACGTTGCTGATTTCCATAAGATAAGCATCCTAGTAGTTCCTTTTTCATGTGTGTTTTAACAAGTTGGCCAGGGCCAGGAGTGACTGTAACACTGGCTGCTTCATGCAGCAGAAAGGGGAATTGTTCTTGCACATTTTTCCTCCAACCATACTCACATTTTGTTCTTTTGCCCATTCACAAACAGTCTGAGAAATAGTAGGTGCCTATGTTATTTTGGCCCATTTCTGATTTTCTTTTTTAATTGACAAAGGTGGCAGACAAGAGTTAGTAGGCCTGCTTGTTTGCTGCCCTGTATGTTGCATAGTCATTTGTACCCCTGCAAGGTGAGTGCAAAACATTATCACATCAGAGTGAGAGCTTTATATTCTCTTGTGCAGGCGAAGATAACTCTAGACTGTGCTGAGAAATATTGATTGAGCGCTAATGTTGGGAGGACACTTTGAATCATAAAAGTGCTATATAAACACTAATTAATTAAATATGAATTAGCATTACTATTGTGGGATATCCCATTTGCTATCTCTCCCTGTTTCCCACTGCTTCTCTTTTCAACAGTTTCTCTCTTTCTCCCCCCCTTGTCCCACCCAACTTTATTGATTTTGCCTGTATCTCTATTGCTTTCTTTGCAGGGGACTTGGGTGTGAACACCTGTGGGACCTTTTGTCTGGGTCACAAGTTCTGGAAGCCCCATCTTATGCCATCACTTTTGGGTCCAGGTCAAGAGTTTAACCACTTTAACAAAACCTGATTTTTTTGGCTGTACTACCTTCTACTCTGCCTCAAGAGGTCTGCATTCATAATAAATATAGATTTCAGTGTGGTCACATCCTATGCACAAGCCAAGTTTGATCATGTCCACAGAAATACAGAGGCATCACAGACGGAAGAAATGACTGCAGCTCTCCAGAGACAGATAAGGTCCCAAAATGAAGTTAAAAACAAATGATTACTGAAAAAGCACAGGACTTTTACAGTGCCATATTGCTTTCTTATGCTATTTCTTGCTCTATAAATAATGCTATAGTTTGCATTTGCAGTGGAAAAGTCTGAGCCTCTTATTAGATTTCACTGGAACTAGGCCAGTTTGCACCAGCTGGGAGTCTGGACCCATGTTCCAACCTTACCATTTGAAACTGATTTGGAACATAGTATTTAGCGTGATAAAAAGAAACCTCGATGTGATATATGATATAGAGTCTCCTCCTCCTCCTCTTCGGGTTTCATACGTTGCTGCTTTTCTCTGCATCTGGGCAATATGCAAAATATGCTTTTATTTATGCCTTGGTTTTCTTCTTTATAGTGCACACACAGGCCAAAATTCATTCCTGCTGTGAGTCAGTACGGCTCAGTCCTTACTCAGGGTGAAATCCTGGGGGCCACAGCAGGCCCACAGCACAATGGAACTCCTGATTGTGCTGTTCAGAGCGGAGCCAGGATAGAGAGGGCATGCACAAGTTGTGTGCACAGAAGCACTGGCTCATCTGGTATGCTCCAGAAGTGAGTTCTGCAGCAGCCACTCTACAGGTGCATGGAAGGGAAAGGGGATGGAGCAGCTGGCCAAGGTTATGATGATGGGTGAGTAGAATGCAGGGATCCGCTAGCCCACAAAGATGCCGAGAGGGGATATAGCAGGGGTAACCTGCAGCAGTGGTCACGAAGAAGGTCTGCTAGAGTGCCTGCTGGTTAAGGTGGAGGAATCTGTACCTCAGTTCCCTCATGGCTGCATGAGAGAACACAGGCCATTTTCTCAGTGGTGAGTCTTTTGCTCTTTACACAAACAACGGTAAATGTACAAAGTGGGGCGCAAATAACCCTGGGTGATGTGCAAGATCTAGCTCCCTACACAGGCAGCTGCTTTGGCCAGGTTTCCTGAACACGGTGAGCACCACTGAAAGGCTCATCACAATTTAAAGGGATACTACCCAATTTCTATAAACTACATACCATGGGTTGGCAACCTTTCAGAAGTGCTGCGCCGAGTCTTCATTTATTCATTCTAATTTAAGGTTTTGTGTGCCAGTAATACATTGTAATGTTTTTAGAAGCGTCTCTTTCTATAAGTCTGTAATATATAACTAAACTATTGTTGTATGTAAAGCAAATAAGGGTTTTTAAATGTTTAAGAAGCTTCATTTAAAATTAAATTAAAATGCAGAGCCCCCCAGACTGGTGGCCAGGACCCGGGCAGTGTGAGTGCCACTGAAAATCTGCTCACGTGCTGCCTTCGGCACATGTGCCATAAGTTGCCTATCCCTGCACTACACTCAGGCTGGCTGCTCTTCTCCCTCAGTCCTTAGTCAGACAAAACTTCACTGAAGTCACAGCCGCCTCCTTTCCAATACTTAGGGGATCCAAGTTTGGGTGTTCACAACAATTGCATTTTCTTTTCCATCTGGAAGATGATTTTGCTGCTGGGGTGGGTAATGAGAGATCTGGTGGAGGCTGCTGCCATGTGTTTTTTCTTTTCTGTACACCTGGCAGGCCCCTTCATGCCACTAGAACATTTTACTATCTCCGCAGCTGGAGAGTCCCCTAGTTTGGAAGAGCTCCCAGCAGTCCTGGAGGCAGCATAGGTGCAGGGAACATGCGGGACAGGCTGGGGAGCAGCAGTGGCCAGAGAACACTATGCTCTGGCTAGCCTCAACTGGCGGATGGTCCCTTGGGGCCCATTTCCAGTTGGCTCATGTTTGAGCAGCCTCCAGATGGAGAGCGCAACTTGACATGGTAGGTGAATTTTGCAAGCATGTAAGATTTTGGCCCACTAGGGAGGATGGTTGTGGCCTGCAATCCTGGAGCAGCTGGCGGTTGGGATTCACTCCTCCTGGGGATCAAAACGAAGTCGACCCCCAGAAAGTCATGGAGGTTTCTCCTAGGAGAGTCCAGGTTCTCACCCCAGACATGGGCCACAATTATATCGGTCCAGATAAGGGATTTAACCATTAATCTCCCAATGTTTGGTGTTTTCTTCAAGTCTCAGCTGATGGAATCAGGATGGGAGAATCTCAGTTTTCTTTACAAGAAAAATAAAACTAAGCCCTTGTGGAGACAAACCTAAGCCAAGCACACCCGAGACTCAGAAAGAAGAAAGCAAATAAAATGACCCCTCCCCCTCATTATTTTTAAGCCATTCTTATGTTTTTGGTGACCTGACAGAAGATTTTTCAACATTTGGGATTGGCAACACTGTGTCTGGTAGTTTAGTAGCTGCCCAACTGTGCCAGGAGGGAGCTGCTCTTGGTAGATGTAAGGGGAAGATGATAAAAGCACCCACAGGTGCTGACTGTTGTTTTTCCCAGTGGGTGTTCCACCCCTGCTCCTCCCAAAGGCCCCGCTCCCGCTCTGGCTCCGCCTCTTCTCCCGAAGTCCCACCCTCGCTCCACCCACTTCCCCAAGGCTCCTCCCAGCCCTCTGCTCCCTCCACTGTGCCCCCAGCTCCTCCACTCCAAGCGCCTCTCGCTCGCTGATCCTGGGCCAGCCCCGGGAGCTGCCGAACACCTGACCTGTGGCCAGTCCCAGGGCCATAACCACTGTGACTGGTGGGTGCTGACCACCCCCTAGTATTTTCCATAGGTACTTGAGCCCCAGAGCACCCATGGAATCGACACCTATGAAAGTACACCTCCCCTCCCCCAACCATTAGCTTCCCAGGACTACCAGTGTTAGCCTATATACCATGGCTGGCCCCAGATAAATGGAGCAGGTCCAGTGCTCTTATACTAGAGTAATTGCTCCCACTTTGGGCAATTGAGAGGGTGGGGCAGCCCCTTGGGGCTAAAAAGGATCAGGAAACAGTTTTCTGGGAGAAAGTGTCTGAAGAAAGCCAGGAGAAAAGAGAGTCAACTTGGAGCTGCCAGAGACCAGGCGATGGTCTAGGTAGGAGAGCAGTTGGTGAGGGCGGCTTGCCGGCTGATCTCCCTAAGCTGCAGAGCTGAGGGCTGAAGGCAGGAGACCAGCAGAGGTGAGGCGCTTACAAGAGCTGACAGCTCCAGAGCTGGACCCAGAGGAACCCTGAGGGCCAGGTGGAGGAAGAGGTGCTTCCCTGGCACGGATGTTCTCAGCATGTGGGGGTTCCTGCTGGGAAGAGCAGGATTGCATCCTAGCTGGGAGGGTTGGGGTGGCTGTCCTGGTCCAAGGCCAGGAGAGGGGTGTGCTGGGGAGGGATGGTATGGGACTGTATGTAACTCCAGTACTGTTCAGATTATGCCAGGGCCTTCTTGCACTATGGCATTTGAGCTGAATCATAGACATGTAGAGCTAGAAGGACCTTGGAGAAGTCATCAAATTCAGCCCCCTACACTGTGGCAGGACCAAGTAAAGCTATTGTGTTATAACTCACCTACATGGGACCTTGGAAATGCATTAACCCCTCTGGGCTATTTCTAGGGAGACTGCAGGAGGGAAACTGAGGCAGGTGTGCCATTATGCTGTAGCCTGCTGTGGAAGGGTACTCCAGGTGCCCCTGCCCTGGGTCAATGCCTCTGTAGACACTGCATCCAAGAAGACACGAGCACTGGACTGGGTCTTAGGAGATCTGGATTCTGTTCCTGGGATTGCTACTGGCCTGTTGAGTGACCTGGGGTAACGCACATCACCCCTGTGCCCCAGTTTTCCCATCTGTAAAATGGTGATGATGATACTGATCTCCTTATTAAAGTACTCTCTGATCCACTGACACAAACTGCTATAGAAAATCCCAACAACGTAAGGGAACCCGAATAAAATTTCTGTGGAGCTTGAAAACTTGTCTCTTCCATTATCAGAAATTGGTCCAGTAAAAGATATTACCTCACCCACCTTGTCTCTCTCATCCTGGGTCCAGCCTGGCTGCAACCCCGCTACAAACAGATGAGATCTAAGTGCTACATGTTATCATGCTATGTGAGTAGGGATGAATGTATCACTTCTTCCTCTAAAGCTTGTATGTTGCATTATGGCAGGAGCAAACACAGGGGCGGGGCTTCCTAATGGGCACCACTTTCTCCCAGCCTTAAATTCACACCATGGGTGCACACAGAACAGTGAGAGATGGCTGCCAGCCTCAGCAGAATGAACCTTTGTACATTAACTGAAATCTCAGCACAGGAGTGGAACAAAAGCTATACCTTGCCCTGTGAGCTGCTGGGCTGCCCTTGAGTGGGAGGGGCCCGCTCTGCCACAAAGCACTTTACTCCTATAGAGGTCCCAGTGACCAGCTCCTGGGGTGTGGCTAAACTCCAGAGAGTTCAGGTTTGGGCCTCTGTGCGCAAAGAGGAATTGAAAGCTGATCTTCCTGCCCCCACCCCCGAAGCTGCCTGGCTATGAGTGCAGCTGTTCCCACTGCCACAGCTCCCTGCATGGCTGCTCTACAGATGGCCAAAACTTCAGCTGAAGCTCGCACAGAGGGGCGAAGAAGGGCATCGCAACCCAACCTCTTTCCCCTACTATGCCAGCTGCAGTTGGAGAAGTCCTCAGACTGTCTCTATGCCACTAGGAGAGCCTCCTTTCCCTGGCAGGTCCTCCCAGCACTGGTTCACCAGTAGCTTTAGGCCCAGAATACAGGGATGGTCCATCACAGAGCAGCAATAAGACAGTGGAGAATCTGGCTCAGATCCTCAAGTTTCTTCAAAAAAAAGTCTTCAGCCTTGGAGCAGGGCCTGTCCTTCGTAATGGCTTGGAAAGCATCTTGCACGCAATAGGCGCATCAGCATATAAATCATCAAAACAAGGAGAAAATAGCTGTGAAAAATGCATAGAAATTATGGTGCTTACTGGCTCCATTGATATTGCAATGGACTTTTCAGAAAATAGATTTTCTACAATAGGGGAAGTATTTGTATAGTTCTTCCTCTCTGCTGTCTTCAGGATACCAGAAATGACTGGACAAGGGGAAGGTATCAAGGACTAATTCAATGTTAGTTCCAAGTCAAATCTAAGGTACTTGTATGTCCCTCATCACCATAATATCTGAGCACCTGGCAGGGCTCTTAGCCCCATGTTGCAGATGGGGAAATGAGGCACAGACGCTAAGTGACTTGCCCAGGGTCACAAAGGAAGGCTGTGGCAGAGAACAGAATTGAAAGCAGGTCTCCCAACTCCTAGACTAGTGTCCTAATCCCTGGCCAATCCTTCCTCTCAAAGCCTCTTTAAATTATCCAAGCATTTAAAAAGGGCCTTCCATGGATATGCACATACTCTTATCTCCTTCCAACTCATGTAACTTGAATTTTTGCAAAATAAATTTGCTTGGGCTGAGCCAGTGCATGCCACATAAGAAGAAAAAAACTGGGCTCAGATGTGTTTGCACAAAGTAGCTACAACATCTTAGCCACAAGGCTTATTTAAATCTCTGCTGTTCACGTGCACTGACGCCGTACTGCTCCTTGCAGTAGAGGAGCTACAATAGTGTAATACCAAGGAACAGAAAATGGCTGAGTGGAGTTGCCATTTAGCCTAACAGCGGCACTGATCACCATTTTCATCCTCAGAAGAGCAAACGATGACAAGCAAAGTCTGAACTTACAAGGCAGCACATAGACCACATCCGCCACTCATTCCAGCCAAAGTCGCCACAGTCGATTGGCTTCTGGCCTCCAGTCATCCCAGATAATGGACTTGCTTGAGCAGGGCAGCTCAGCAAACGGTTTGTTATAAAAGTGTTTCTCTCCAAGAAAAAGTGTTGCAAATGAAAAATTAGGCTTTTAGGGTTTTCAAAGGCACATAAGGGAGTTAAGCACCCAAATCCCATTTGAAAAAATATCAGTGGGCACTTGGAGTAAAATTTTCAAAGGTGGCAATGACTTAGGCTCCTAAGTCTCATTGAAAGCCAGTGGGACTGAGGCCCTTTTTAAAGGTCTATCCCTACCTCTCTTTGGCTGCTTTGAAAACCTCACCTTTATACCAGTTGTATTTCTGCTAGGGCCACTGTTTTCCTGAACTGGTTGAACAAACAAATGGATTTGCAGGGATTAAGTCACAGGAATACCGTTTGCCAGAGATTTACAGAGGTTCCCCTACTGGATTCAGGCATCTGATTCCCTGCCCTGATGAGTGGCTTTCAAAGGTCTCTCCTGCCACAAGGTGCTTGGAGCAGGATCCAGTAGTGAGAGCTTACAGAGTGCAATGAAAGATCCCATTAAAATAAAAACATGCAACCGTTAACCTATCAACACCAAGCAAGCGATTAGTAGCTGAGGGAGAGGGGGGAATAGAGGGAAAGGTGCTGTCACTGAGAGTCAAACTAAAGACACCTTGGGAATAAAAAGGTGCCAAGCATGTCTTTAAAAATGGGACTGGTTGGACAGAAACCATGTCAGGGAGGAGTAAAATTCCAGGCCTTAAAGGCTGCCACTGCAAAGGTGGACTCCCGTGCTGACGTGAGGCGCGAAGATGAACTCCCCAGAAGACAGATGGTGCCGAGGGCAAATTGCAAGCTTGTGGGGGCAGGGCTGAGGTTGAACTGATTAGAGGATTTTGCCACTTGAAATTAATGGGGAGTGGGTGGCTACGTTTCCTAGTTGTTTTTGCTAGTCTCAAGCTCAGATTTTGTGGGTGCCTAAGCATTTAGGTAAACACTGCCTAACGGAGCTTCCCCAGGGCAAACAGATGTCCTGATTTTACAGGGACAGTCCCGATGTTTGGGGCTTTGACTTATATAGGCGCGTATTACCCCCCACCCCGTCCCGATTTTTCACACTTGCTGTCTGGTCACCCTAAGCTTCCCTGCTCCACATGGCAGGCTCAAAAGGAGTGGGAAGATACAGCCATCACTCTGGCTGGCACCCCACAAACCAAGCAGCACATCTGGAAGGAGAGCAGACAGGGTGCAGCATGCTGCCCTTCTCAAAGGGGTGCAGCTCAGCAAACCCAGATGACCAGGGGCATCTTTGGCAGAAACTGAGTTGAACTGATCAGGGTGAAAGTGAGCAAGGATGGGACCTAGTCCCCAGCACTCCAGCTTCACCTTGCCCTCCTCTTGTGCAGATGCTCTGCAGAAAACAACTCAGATCTCCACAGCCAGGTGCTGAGTCCAGCACAAGTTTGGGAATCCTTTCGTTGGGGTAACTCATGTTGATTTATGCTAATGAAGATTTGCTCCTGCTGTTCCTTGCCACTTAATTTCTGCTCAGTCACCACACCACATTATGAATCCCACGTGAACTAATGGCTCTTCCAGGTACAAGGCCTGGAGCCTACTTCTTACCTGCAAAGAGTGCAGCAAACTTCAGCCATTGTTTATCTGTCTATCTAAGGCACCTCTCACCATGCTGCCTAAGAGCCGCCCATGGGGGAACCATCATGAGACACACAACATGTGCCCTATTGTATAACATAGTCTAATAATGGATGTTCTATGGCAAGAACTTTTGGGCTGAGCGAGGAATGTGCTCCAAGAAATACAAAGTGAAAATACGTAGCTACTTTCCTACATCAGCATAATATGGACCTTTGCAAAGGTCAAATGTACATGTTGGTTTGTACTACAGATATTTCTGTCTTATCAACAATACCTTATTAAACATCATACTATAATGGTATTTTGCTTTGCCAGTAGAGTATAATATTTAAATACACATGCTCATCCTACTGTATTTCTGACAGGCTCTCATATTAACTACAACTTGTAAGTTGTGGTAGCAAAACACATATACACATACACAAAGATTTTAAAACTACAGGCTTTGGAGAAATGATATGAGAATGAATTGACACTGCCAAAATTATAAGGGTAGATCAAGTTATCAGATACTGCATGAATAATGTAACTTTTGATTGCAAAAAGTTATAGCAGCTTCACAATTAGAATAGTAGGACTAGTATATTAGAGAATCTCTTCATTCTGTCCAACAGTCTCTCAAAAGTAACGCTGAAAGTGGCCTCCAGTTTCTAGACTTTAATCCACAGTCATTCTGCTGGCCTGTCCTTGTTCCAGCGTTGCCAAAGACATATGCTTGAGTTTTTTAAGTGATTTGATTTGTCTGGGCTGGAGCCTCTAGGGGGGAGAACGTGAGGTTTCTGTATATATTTCTTTTTACACTTCTCTACTGTTGTTTTAACCATGTTTCTGTGTTGTTTAAAGGGATAGTAGCAGGATAAAAAACTCTCTTGCAGAATTCTTGCTGGGCCTTTTATGAATGATTTGGCAAGAAGAGAGGCCAGCTGCTACCCCCCAACTCTGCGGAACTGGCACACTGCAGCTCCTTTGTGCGGCTGCTGCAAATCTACATAGCTCTGCTGAAGACAGTGGAGCGATGCTAATTTACACCACGTGAGGATATGGCCCATAGTGCACAAGAGGGGCCTATACCTTGTGCAGGCTCACTGCAGGGGGTGATCTCACCTAAGACAAGGCTATAGGAAGGGACTAGTAACTATCATAGGAGGTGGGTGCCTTCTCTGTATAACTTAATAGTTTGGCCTCGAATAAGAAACTGGTTGATTCTTAAAACTGCTGTGCTAAGAAATCTTCCCATGCAGTAATTTTCCTTTTAACTGTTAAGGAAGCAAGCGGCTTCACATTGAAACATGCAGCCATTCTCCTCTCTACTGAAGTACCACCCCAAGCTGTAAGCTCGGGAGAGGTGCCATCCTGCCCCACTGCTGCCAGCGCGGACTCCCTGTGGCCTCAATGGCATAAGATCAAACCCACTGTTTAGGGCACTACTTGGTCAGTTCAGAGAAAGCATACCACAGACTGTCCCCTGACCTCCTCCTAACTCCAGCTGTCACAATGCCTACAGGGGTCAGGAAGCTGGTGGGCTGGGATGGCTGCTTATCATGCTGACCAGCATTGTCTGTTTCCTTGTGCTCCCCTGTCTGTTTGTCATATTCACTTGCGGGTCTCTCATCTTCTACTTTTACTGTAAACTCTTTGGGGCAGGGACTGTCTTTCTGTTCTGTGTCTGTTCAACTTCTAAAGCAGTGGGGTCCTGATCCAGGAGAGTGGTCCCTAAAGGCCACCATATTTCTGTCTCCCTCCTCTGCACATTGTGCTTTGTAGTGTAATTTTCCTTGCTTGTTTAGGTCTGTAAAAGGAATCCAGTTCACACAGAAATAGAACATTTCAGTTCACACACATGCAGCTTGTTCCCCTCCACATTAATTGCTGGGCAAAAAACAATATTCAGGAGTAATTCTGTTTCCCAGATGCTCAGACTCCTCACAGAGTGGAGTGTTTGAATTGCTTGTTATGGATTTGTTCTGTTGAAAGAACAAACATCCAGCCAAGCGGTGAAAGTTGTTCAGTTTGAATTGCTTCCCCCCAACCCCCACTCCTGTGACATCAAATGCTATCTATTGAGAGCGATTATTTTTAAAAATAGTTTCTGGAATTTGGCCAGATCCTGTATATTTGTCAGAAATTGGGAGAGTTGGAAGGGAAATCCAACTCAAAAGTGTTGGGTACCACTACGTGACCAATCGACTCGGGGGGAAGGAGAACTGACCAAATTAGAACAGCAAAATTTGGCTCTTAATCAGTTCCCTGTTTGCTTTCAGTAGCAGCAGCAGATTGACTCTAACAAAGTAAAACTGACCTCCAGCCACACTGCATTCTTGTGCTCACCTCACCAAAGTATTGACTTATGCCTTGTTATTCCATGAACTATGTTCTCCTTTGGAAGCACTGAATAACTGGACATTCTATATTTACCTGAGACAAAAACAAATGAACCCAAGAATTAGGTGAGGACTGTTTGCATTAGGACAAAAGCCAGGACAGATTTCTATGCTCAGTGGATTGTGCTGTTGTTTACCCTAAGGAGAACTGCAGGGTGACTTCTGCTTTGTGCTGCAAAGAAAACAAAGTATAAAATGCTCCAGCCCTTTTCTCTGTGACCTTGAAGCGTGAGCCTCCTTCCCCTCCCCCTCCGCTCTGTTTTTTGTATCCTGCCACTGTCCCCTGTCTCAAACTGGCTCTAAACCTCAAAGGTACTTTCATATCTCAGCTCACTCAGTAGCACTTCCTCCTTTCTCCTCCCTCCCACTAGATGCTGCAACACTCTCCACCACAGACTCAGTTTAAGCTCACAGGATTTGATTCCCAGCTATATGGAGGTTAAAGCCCCTGCAGTTGTGACAGATCTACACCTGCCCATATCCCACCCCCCAACACACACACACTTCCTCTAGGCCCTGTCAGCATTGCCGTAGCCATCCTAGCCCATGGCCCTCTCACTCTCTGAGTTGCACTTTTGCAGGGTTTGTTCTTTGTGTTGGGTTTGGTCCCTGCCTTTCCCCTCTCCCCTTCCTTGCAGCTCTCTCCTCTCCTTTGCAGTTCTTCATCAGCCTCATTTCCCCACCCATTTCCTTTCCAACCCCAGCCCCAATCCCTCCCTCTGCAGTTCCAGTTCCCTTTCCCTGTTTCCTCCTCTGCACTTTCTTTCCCCCTTCCTTCCCTGGCTTTGCTTTCTTCTGTCCCACTTCTTTGCTGGCTTCCCTGCTCTGTCCCCCCTTCATGCACAAGAGAGGGCCGGTCACTGCCTTTGTGCTGATCGTATGCTCCAGTACGTGGAGAACCAGGCCTTAAACCAATGGGCATGTTTTGCCACCAGTTTCAGTGGGAGCATGAGCCAGTGGCAGATTCCTCATCTTTTATCTGGCCTCACTGGGAAGCAAATGAGACATGCACAGGTGTCATCATATTCAATGCCCACACCCTGAATGCTCATTAAATCTTAGCTCCTGTTACTTCTTAGAAAACTTGGTCCTTTTACTCCACGGATGGGTAAAAGGTGACAGCAGTGCAGTCCGTATGAATTGTGCAATAATTTCCTTCTCTCAGACTGGTCCTCAATACCAAGAGAGGCTTCCCTGGGGAGGTACTCACCCCACTAGAACTGAGCACAGCAGGTGAAAGCATGATCCCTGATTCTGCCTTGGTTGATGATCTGGAATCTACTAAACCTCAGAATAATTTTCATGGTGAACTCTCAATTTTATTAAATGTTTCCCTATGTCAGTATTATACAAGAGATGAACCTAAACTGAAAACTGAACATGTCGTCGACATGTACAGTGGCAGATCCAAACTTACACAGATTTCAAAAGTTGTTCAGATCAGGGACTCCAGACAGGCCCAGGACTGTATTCAAACTTCTAAAGGGGTTGGGTTTAAAGCTGGTTAGTTCTTTGTGTTGGGTTTGGTCCCTGCCTTTCCCCTCTCCCCTTCCTTGCAGCTCTCTCCTCTCCTTTGCAGTTCTTCATCAGCCTCATTTCCCCACCCATTTCCTTTCCAACCCCAGCCCCAATCCCTCCCTCCGCAGTCCAAGTTCCCTTTCCCTGTTTCCTCCTCTGCACTTTCTTTCCCTCTTCCTTCCCTGGCTTTGCTTTCTTCTGTCCCAATTCTTTGCTGGCTTCCCTGCTCTGTCCCCCCTTCATGCACAAGAGAGGGCCGGTCACTGCCTTTGTGCTGATCGTATGCTCCAGTGCGTGGAGAACCAGGCCTTAAAGCCAATGGGCATGTTTTGCCACCACCCTCTGAAAATGTTTGAAGAAAATGAAAACAATTTCTCTGAATTACTTGTGTGTATGTTGTTGTTTTTTTAATCAAAACCGCTCCAAAAATTCAGTTTTATGCAACCATGAGTTTCAGCCCGTCAGGTAGAAAACCAAGTTTGTGGAACCCTCCCACTCCCCGCAACTGACCATGGTGTGTGTGTGTGTGTGTGTGTGTGTGTGTGTGTGTGTGTGTGTGTGTGTGTGTGTGTGTGTGTGTGTGTGTGTGTGTGTGTGTGTGTGTGTGTGTGTGTGTGTGTGTGTGTGTCCAAAAAATAAAATGTTTACCCCCCGATTAATCAAAAAATGGATATTTCACTGGATTTTTTTCAGTAAAATAGCTATCTTCCATTAAAACAAACAAATAGACCTTTGACAGAAAAATCTGACCAGCTCCAGTTAGGGTCTATATTCTTGGCTCAAGCCCATTTCTATTTTACATGTAGAACTCAAAGCACATCTCAGTGTAGGGACACAATGCTCCACTGAAATGCAGCCACTTCTAGGCTAAAGACAGGCAGCCAACCTCTGCTGACATATGGCACAACTGTAGGGAAAAACGTAACGTTGGCCAAGGACACATAAGAAGTTGATCTATGTACCAAACAAGTAGCCTGTATATGAATTGCCTGGGAAATGCGACTTCAGTGAAATATAGAACATGTACAAAAATATGTGTGACAAATTGCAATGACAAGGTTGTGTTGGCAGATTGTGCAGCCGGGTAATGAAATCCCTGTCCAGCATTCGTTGAGCCTTAAGAGGGAACTGGATGCGGCCAAAAAAGGTCCCCACTGTGACTACACCCAGCGTCTACACTCAGATTAACAACCAAGACCTTTACAAGTAATAACAATGCATGAAACCCAAAGGCTGAGCCCTCTACATAGTGCACAAAAGTGCAATACTGTAAGATGTTGAGGCAAGTGCAAAAAGTCACTGGTCAGAGGACTATAACTTGGAAGGAGGCCTGCAAAGAAACAGAACATGAAAACAATACTTTGATCAGGCTATAAGGAATTGAACTGCAAGGCCAAGAGCTAGCTACCATACAAGAGGCAACAAAAAGTTGGGCATCCTGGACAGGCACAAGTTTACTGGTCTATGTGGGGGTAATGCAAACAAAACAACCCACCTCCCCCTCTACATCCCGGCAGGAACCAAGAATTGCTGCACTGAAAAA
Organism: Gopherus flavomarginatus; assembly: GCF_025201925.1. Lineage (NCBI taxonomy): Eukaryota > Metazoa > Chordata > Testudines > Testudinidae > Gopherus > Gopherus flavomarginatus. The sequence goes on along the minus strand of NC_066624.1, from coordinate 4,964,707 downwards.
AAACCAAAAAACCAAAACCAACCAACCGATATGGCAAACCTGAAAAACATTTCAGCTGCAAAACTTCCAGCTTCTCTGCACTTACTCAAGCTAAGCTCCTGCTGAAGACTGGGAATTTTGCTTGTGCAAAGAGCTATACACAAGTTTGCTCCTTCCATCTTTACTGGTAAAGCCAGAAATCCATCCCCCCTGCCTCCTTCAGGCATCTGCTCTGCCACTTTCCCTCTTCCACCATTTCAAGTTGTAATCCTTAGCCTGTGAAATCAATCGTTTCTCCAGCCATCAATTCTGATGTCACAGCCAGCGAAGGGTCATCACTTCAGACAGGGAAGAAGGAGCAGATGAACCCTAAAGAAGCAAAGATCCTGTTTTTCATGCAAATGTGTCCCCAGCACAATGCTAGGATCTAGTTTGGGAATGTGTTCATTGGGCCTACCTTTTAATAAAGAGCTCAAAAACTGAATAGAAGTGTCCAAGGGATTGAACTAGCCAGAGCATCCTGGGTAAAAGTCAGGAACTGAGAGGGGAGAGCGCGGACACAAGAATTCCCCTCCTCACAGAGAGATATTGTCATTAGAGTGTGGGATAACTGCTGTGCTAGCAGACTGCCTATTTTCAAAAATCCACCCAGCTACTCCGCAGAAGTGATCTTGTCTTCAGGGTCACTGGTCCCTCCACTATCAACTATTCCATCCCCAGCAACCTTCACAGGTGATGTAAAGTCACAACAAGTTTTGCCTTTTCCTTTTCCCATCTGCTGATAGAAAAACATACACCTACTCTCTGGGCTGACACAGAGCCCCACTGGCGAAACAAAATAATGCCTTAAAAAAGGAAAGTTTCATACACTTTTCCAGGAGACAGCAGCACTTCAACTTCCTGCTGCTTGAGATGAGAGGTTCCAGAAATTGGTAGTGCTGCAAATGTAGCCACCTAACAAACACACAAGAAAAGTTATACCGTTCGTTCAGAAAATTAGTGTGGCATACAACATTTCATTCAGGTTGGTCACTTTTAAACTATCAACTAATGCCATGACATTTATTTGACAACCAGTTACATTTATAAAGATGGCAGATGGCTATCACAATATTATATTATACATAAATAAAGATTACTTTATTCCAGACCTAGGCTTCAGTTAAACTGCCATGCCCAATGGGCATGCAAAAAGCGTGTCTGAAACTATATTTCAGACCTACCATTTATTACATAACGCCAAGGTGCTAGGTGCTGTACAAAGAGAACAAAAAGATCTAAAGAGCTTACAGACTCTGTTCCTCTAGCACCGGCTGTGCCAGACATCCACTGCCTTTACCTCTACAGTTCTTTACACCTGTGGAATTGACAACAGAATGGTTCCCATACAGTCATGACTTGCTGGTAATTTTTTCCTCTTTAAATGCCTAGTTGGCAGAAGGATCTGGTTTCAGTGTGTTCCAGGTAGCAGCTGTCAAGAGAGATGGAGCAAGCTACACTGAACGGAAAGAGAAAAGGCTGGCATAACCCTGGCACTCATGGACATGTTGTTTGAGTTGCAGACAGTTTTTGTAAAGGAAGGGTTCCGGAATGCGGGGAACTAAGCGAAAGCCTGACTCGATTTGAGTTCTCCAGGGTTGGAAAAAACCAGCAAGTCTCGTGCTACATTTTCAACTTCTACCCAATGAGAAACTGCGAGATGCCAACAGTCTCCCCACAGGGATAGAAGCAATTCAGCCTTCCCACCATCCACAGAACAGTCAAACCAGTCTCTCCCAGAGCAACAAATCAAAGCCCAAACAGGTGTACTGGGTGGGGGGGAGGGCCAGGGGAGAGGTTAATATTTTTCCTTGGTATTTTGGATTTTTTCAGCTTGGGCGATCTGTAGCTATTCTCTTTGCTTTAGGTCAACATTCATAGAGCATCTGCTTGAAAAATATCATTTCAGACATTTCCCTCTTTCTTCTGCTAACAATATTGCTTCTGCAGTCTCGCTGTGAATACCGTGTGCCGAGTCCTTTCTCCCCAGGAGTATTCTCCCTTACAAAGCAAAATCGTAATGCAGTGACATGATCCAAGCTTGGCAAACTCTTTTGCTGAAGTGAAGCCAGTGCCTTTCAGGGTTCTCACTGCTGCTTTTTAGCCCGCAATATAGATGGCACACCCAGCTGACCACATGTGCAGGAGCCTCCCACAATACCATTACATATGAAATGCTGACATGTATATTTGACGTCCCAATGGGTCTGCATGTGTGTGTTTTAATAAGTGTTAGTACTTGCGAAGGATGCTAGATTGACAACCCTATAAACTAAAATCCTCTATTCTTCCACTGAATGGGTACAGTACAGACAATTCCAGGACAGCTTCCCTGCCAAGGCAGTTTAATCCCCATGCTCATTCAGTCCCTGCACACTTCTGTTGAGACCCTCTCCCCCAGTAAATGCCAGTGATGAGATCAGGGACTCTGAAGCTAAAAATCACCAATTATTTTACACTGACATCAAAGGGCTGTTTGTTAGTGAAGACTAGTAGTAGTAAACAATGATGGTAATTTAAAAAAATGAGTAAAAGATGCCTCAATTAAGAGGTGTAATTTGTTGACAAAATGTATCATGTTTTAGTTTGTGATGTACCGACTCTTTTTTAAAGGGATATTTCTTGCTATTAACTTAATAAAAAAGTTTTTATCAGAAAACTCTTGGTGTAACAGGCAGAAACCCAGGAATAATTAAGAAAATAATAGTACACACCCAATAAGAAAAACATTATTTGTTTAAAGAAGTAGTCCCACCAGAATTCTTGATAGCGATTGCATTTCTTTCAAGAGGAAAAAAAGACATCTAAATCAAAAGCAGCAGTCGTCCGCCAGTTATTAGATCTTGAGTAGAAAAAGCACAGAACTGTAATACCCTTTAGCAGTGAGACTTTTTTCCATTTTCACTGCTGTTATCAGTTTTTGTAGGTTGCGAAATAAAAATGCTTTGCCTTTATATGATTTTGTCTATCAGAGAATTTGAAAGCACTTTACAAAATGTAATACGTTTAATTTCACTACTCACTTGGGCAGCAGGTAGATATAATTCCCATTTTACAGCAGAAAAAAACTGCAGCGAGAGCTTAGGGGATCCAGTGAAGTCTCACTGAAGTCAACAGAAGGACTTCAGTACAGGAAGCCTGTGGCAGAGTTGCAAGTAGAATCCAGGATTTTTTACTTCCCATCCTTTGTTCTAACTACAAGCCCCATTCTTCCTCCTACTTAATGGGGCCTCACAGAATAGGCCTCAATGTCTGTAAAGTGTTTTGGGATCCTCAGATGAAAGGCACTATAAAAGTGAAAAGTATTGCGTACATACAATAAATGCCTCAAAGCAGTCCTGTCTACATTCTTCCCATGGCTTATGGGAAAAAGGCGACAGGGAGATTAAGTGACGTGCCCAAGGTTACATGAGAAGCCAGTAGCAAAACCCCATGCTTGAGAACCTGGGAGACCTGCTCTAATCACTAGATTAGAAGCTCCGTCAGGCTTTCCCAGTCTGTATGTAACAATCCCCTTTCAAAAACATGAACCATTTGGAGACACCTTCTTTACCATGAGGTTCCCAGAAACATAAATTCCCTCCTAGCTTCTCTATTCCTTAGGCTCCCTTCCCCTCAAACTCCAGTCTCCCCTAGATCTCTCCTCCTTCAGTCCCCAAAGCCCAGTCATCCCTTCTCAAAAATCACCCACCCAAATATTCCACCTTTTACATGATCCTCCAAAGTCTCCAGGTTTCTCTCTGCCTCCTTCAATCTCCCTCTGCCCATCAGGTCTCCCAGAAACTGACACTCCGTCCCTCCCAGATGGTACTCGTTTCCCAACCCCTGACACCCTGCCTTCATTGTTACTCTTTCACCCCCACTCTCAAGCCTCCCTTTGACTTCAGTGAGCTTTGGATCAGGCCCCCATTCTGGAGTGTTCATGTGTGGGGGTATAGAGCTGGCTGCAATTCCTGGCTCTGCGACAGACTTGCTACGTGACCTTGGGAAACTCTCTCTGTGCTGCTGCGGCCCATTTGCAAAGTGGGGATAATAATATTTCCTAAGCTCCCAGGTAGGGGGAAAGAGGGCTGTGAGGCACTCAGGTACAATGCTGATGAAAAAAATCCCTTATTCAGGGCAGGGTTTGGTCAGTAAATGAAGCACAGGACCACACACTGAATGACAAGAATAAAAAATAAATCAAATCAATACTGAATGGCTGTCTCATTCACTAAGCACAATCCATCCCTGTGCAAGGCAAAGGTCCTGTGGGGGGAAAACAGCATACAGTCATATAAAAATTGGCTGTGCTGTAAAGCAGACACACAAGTGGGCAGAATTAAGGCTACACAGCCAACCTTAACTTTATTTTAATGTAGTAACTTCTGAGTTTTTTGCAACCGTAACATTAATTTCATGTCACTTTTTGCTGTGCAGCTATTTAGTTATTCACTGAGGCTTCTGGGCTCTGAGAAGCTGTGGCTGACCCAGGGAACCAGATATGGCACTTGACAGCCTCTTCCCCTTAACCTAGGAATGTAGACAACATTGCAGGGAGAAAGGGCAGAGATGGACTCACCAATCCCATTTCCCAATTAGCCACCACAGCTTCCTCCCCCACCTCAAATATCCCGGTTTCCACCATATCCCTTGAAGTTTGGGGAGCTCCATATCCTAGACTTAAGGAGATCAATCTATTGAGTTTGAAAAAGAGAAGGCTAAGGGGTGACTTGATTACAATTTATGAGTACTCACATGGGGAACAAAAATTTAAGAATGGTCTCTTCAACCTCGCAAAAAAAGGTACAACGCAATCCAATGGCCGAGAGCTGACACTAGATAAATTCAGACTAGAAATAAGGCATATTTTTTGTTAATAGTAAGGGAAACAATTTACCAAGGATCGTAGTAGATTCTCCATCACTGGCAACTTTAAAATCAAAATTGGATGTTTTTTCTAAAGGAGCCACTCTAGAGATTATTTTGAGGAAGTTCTCTGGCCTGTGTTATACAGGAGTTCAGACTAGATGAATACAGTGTTCTCTTCTGGTCTTGGAGTCTACAACTCCTTATTCGCTTGCCATACTAAAATCCCAGGAAGTCCCATAAATAAAATTGTCATTTAGAATCAAGCATAAAATCCTTCCACCACAACACAAACCCTGAAAAAAATTCAAGAAATGCCAAGTTATGGGATACCCCAACTCCCACACAGCAGTTTTCACTGACTCCAGTGACGGACTCCACTTCTTTATAAAGAACGTCCATTTGCAGCCAAGAGACACAGAAACACTACACCCAAACACATTTACCTCCTTCGCAGTATCAGATCAAAACTTTAATTACTACCGCTTGCTCCCGTCAGGATCACATGGCACAGTCCAAACTTTAACCTGTGGTGCTCATATGTCAGTGCTAAGTATTTGCTAATGTTGCTGAGGTTGTCATTAAGGTTCTGTGATCATGCAAGTGAGATCAGTGTGTGGTCTGCAGGGTGCTTGATCATTGCTGGAGGTGGAAGGGAATTCCATGTGAAGCAGTGCAATCTGGTACTGCCAGCAGAGCCTGTTTGGTGCGCTTGGAGCTCTGGTTAAGAGGTGTCATATAACTTGGCATTTTCTTGCTCTTCAAAGTTTACAGTAGGTGTATGCCACACTGAGACAACATGCAAAAGGAATTAAGGTTGGGTTTTGTTTATGGAATACACAGAAGAATTATTTCTACAATCCCTCCACCCACCCACAATACCACCACCAAGGTGTCATTCTGAAACAAAAATGCTAGATGTGCTTTCCTTTTAAATGTACCGGGGAACTGGACAGCTCTGGTGATTAGTAATGGTGGGATATGGTGTTTTCATCTCTGGGAAGCTGGTGTGAATACAGCCAAAGTTCAAAGGTACAAGCTCATACACTTTAAGGCCAGAAGGGACCAGCACGATCATCTAGTCTGACCTCCTGCACATTGCAGGTCACAGAACCTCAGACACCCACTCCTGATCCCTAACCTCTGGCTGAGTTACTGAAGTCCTCAAATAATGATTTAAAGACTTCAAGTTTAAACTTGCAAGTGAACTGTGCCCCATGCTGCAGAGGATGGTGAAACCCCCCCAGGGTCTCTGCCCATCTGACCCGGGGGAAAATTCCTTCCTGACTCCAAATATAGCCACCAGTTAGCCCCTGAGCATGTGGGCAAGACCCACCACCCAGGCACTTGGGAAAGAATTCTCTGTAGTAACTCAGAGCCCGCCCCATTTAGCCTCCCATCACTGACCAATTGGGGTATTTGCCGCTAGCAGTCGCAGATCGGCTACATGCCATTGTAGGCGTCTCATCCTACCATCCCCTCCATAAACTTATCAAGCTCAGTCTTGAAGCCAGTTAGGTTTTTTGCCCCCACTGGCTTCAAGACGGTCCAGTGGCTGTTGGACAGCATATAACATGAAATGAGCCAGTGATGTCAGTTTGCTTCCTACTGGATAAGGTAAATGTTACCAGCACCCCTGGGCCTCTGCCCCCTTGTTGGCTGACTGAGGGGGACCAGGTACTCTCTTGTCATGGCTGAGGCATGGGGGACACTGACATCACTGCCCCATGGGCTCTAGGCCCAGCTTGGGAATAAAGTTTGCACACCCACGGTGAGCTTTTCAAAGGAGATTAAAGGAATAAAGCATCCCGCTCGAGAAGCAGCCTGGTCCAGGCACCGTTCCCAGGTGAGAACCCTTTGTGCCAGGCGAGAACCCTTTGTGCCAGGCATGCTAAGGATGAAAGCCAAGGTTCATCTCACCACATCTTTCCCTCCAGTCAGGATACAGCTTATGTAAATTAAGCTGTCACGGGATAAAAGGGAAGGTCCTTTCATGGATTGAGAATTGGTTAAAAGACAGGGAATAAAGGGTAGGAATTAATGGCAAATTCTCAGAATGGAGACGGGTAACTAGTGGTGTTCCCCAAGGGTCAGTCCCACCAATCCTATTCAATTTATTCATAAATGATCTGGAGAAAGGGGTAAACAGTGAGGTGGCAAAGTTTGCAGATGATACTTAACTACTCAAGATAGCTAAGACCAAAGCAGATTGTGAAGAACTTCAAAAAGATCTCACAAAACTAAGTGATTGGGCAACAAAATGGCAAATGAAATTTAATGTGGATAAATGTAAAGTAATGCTCATTGGAAAAAATAACCCCAACTATACATACAATATGATGGGGGCTAATTTAGCTACAATGAGTCAGGAAAAGGATCTTGGCGTCATCATGGATAGTTCTCTGAAGATGTCCATGCAGTGCACAGAGGCGGTCAAAAAAGCAAACAGGATGTTAGGAATCATTAAAAAGGGGATAGAGAATAAGACTGAGAATATATTATTGCCCTTATATAAATCCATGGTACGCCCACATCTCGAACACTGTGTACAGATGTGGTCTCATCTCAAAAAAGAGATACGGGTGCTAGAAAAGGTTCAGAGAAGGGCAACTAATATGATTAGGGGTTTGGAGAGGGTCCCATATGAGGAAAGATTAAAGAGGCTAGGACTCTTCAGCTTGGAAAAGAGGAGACGAAGGGGGGGATATGATAGAGGTATATAAAATCATGAGTGGTTTGGAGAAAGTGGATAAGGAAAAGTTATTTACTTATTCCCATAATACAAGAACTAGGGGTCACCAAATGAAATTAATAGGTAGCAGGTTTAAAACAAATAAAAGGAAGTTCTTCTTCACACAGCGCACAGTCAACCTGTGGAACTCCTTACCTGAGGAGGTTGTGAAGGCTGGGACTATAACAATGTTTAAAAGGGAACTGGATAAATTCATGGTGGCTAAGTCCATAAATGGCTATCAGCCAGGAAGGGTAAAGAATGGTGTCCCTAGCCTCTGTTCATCAGAGGATGGAGATAGATGGCAGGAGAGAGATCACTTGATCATTGCCCGTTAGCTTCACTCCCTCTGGGGCACCTGACATTGGCCACTGTCGGTAGACAGATACTGGGCCAGATGGACCTTTGGTCTGACCCGGTATGGCCGTTCTTACGTTCCCGCTAATGCATCCCCCCCAACTCCCCAGGAGGCAGCACCTCTGCAATGCACAGCCCTCCCACAGCTATGCCCCCAATGCATCCCTCAGCTCTGAGGGTGTGACGCTTCCCCCTCCGCAGCTCTCCAGGGTAAAGCCCCCAGTGCACAATTTCTCCAGCTCCCCCCACTGCACAACCCCCCAGCTCTCCAGGGGGGAAGCACCCTCCCCTCACTGAACAACCCCCACCCCCAGCTCTCCTGGGTGCCCCTATAGACAGAGCACACCCAGTACACCTCTGCCCCACAGCCAGTACTCCAGGCACCAGCACTGAGTGGCACAGGGCCAGGTTGGCAGCCTCTGGCTCCAGTGCTTTCCCCAGGAATTGAAATTAGGGGTGGTGTTCGAATTTACAGGGGGGAGGTGTGTCAGGACCAATGAGATATATATAAAAGAGATATGAATAAATTAAATGTTTTGTTAGGATAATGCAAATTTAACATAAGGATAATGCAAGTTACACCAAAACATATAACAGGTCTAGATTTCTAAAAACATATAATTTTTTAAAAATGTATTTAATTTAAATTGACTTATGAAAAGTAAGCCATCATGGGATAAGAGGGAAGTCCTCTCATGGATCAGTAACTGGTTAAAAGATGGGAAACAAAGAGTAGGATAAATTATCAGTTTTCAGAATGGAGAGAGAGGAATAGTTGTATCCCTGAGGGGTTGGTACTGGGACGATTACTGTTCAACATACTCATAGATGATCTGGAAAAATGGGTAAACAGTGAGGTGGCAAAATCTGCAGATGATACAAAACTACTCAAGATAGTTAAGTCCCAGGCAGACCACGAAGAATTACAAAGGGATCTCACAAAACTGGGTGACTGGGCAACAAAAATGGCAGATGAAATTCAATGTTGATAAATGCGAAGTAATGCACATTGGAAAACAATCTCAACTATACATACAAAATGAAAGTCTGAATTAGCTATTACCACTCAAGAAAGAGATCTTGGAGTCGTTGTGGATAGTTCTCTGAAAACATCCACTCAATGTGCAGCGGCAGTCCATGATTCCCAACATTCTGTTTGCTTTTTTAAAAAAAACAGGAGTACTTGTGGCACCTTAGAGACTAACAAATTTATCTGAGCATAAGCTTTTGTGGGCTCCAGCCCACTTCATTGGATGTGTTAGTCTCTAAGGAGTTACAAGTACTCCTCTTCTTTCTGCGGATACAGACTAACATGGCTGCTACACTGAAACCTTTGCTTTTTTAAGAAGGGGATAGAGAATAAGACAGAAAATATCATATTGCCTCTATATAAATCCATGGTACATGTACACCTTGAATAGTGTGTGCAGATCTGGTCACCTCATCCCAAAAAAGATATACTGGAAATGAAAAAGGTACAGAGATGGGCACCTAAAATGAAAAGGGTTATGAAACAGGAGGAGAAATTAATATGACTGGGAATTTTCAGCTTAGAAAAAAGACGATTAAGGGGGGACACGATAGAAGTCTATAAAATCTTGACCAGTGTGAAGAAAGTGAATAAGGAAATGTTATTTGATCCTTTACATAACACAAGAACTAGCAGTCATCCAATGAAATTAATAGGCAGCGGGTTTTAAGAAAAACAAAAGGAAGTACTTCTTCACACAACATAAAGTCAACCCGTGGAACTCTTTGCCAGGGGATGCTGTGAAGACCAAAACTATAACAGGATTTAAAAAAGAACTAAATAAATTCCTGGAGAATAGGTCCATCAGTGGCTATTAGCCAGCATGGGAAGCGATACAACACCATGCTCTGAGTGTCCCTAGCCTGTTTGCCAGAAGCTGGGAATGGGCAACAGGGGATGGATCACTTGATGATTACCTGTTCTGTTCATTCCCTCTGACGCACCCGGCCTTGACCATTGTCAGAAGACAGGATACTAGGCTCCATGCACCGTTGGTCTGACCCAGCATGACCATTCTTATGTAAAAATTAATTATAATAATAGAAATGTTTAGTACAGAAACTCCCCAACATAATGACCTCTCAAGATAGCAGCAATGTGAGATAACAACCTTGGCCAATACTGCATTTTAAAAATCTTGGGCTACTAGGAAACATTTATATAAGCTTCCATTCCCAGTCACAAATCTAGCATTCTGGAGCAAAGTCACTAAAATATAGTCCAACAAACAAATGTTTATTTAACGTGCCCCTTATTTTAGCCATCAGAGCTGCTTTCATGTGAGTACACCTCCCAGGTGCGGGGCAAGAAGGCACCTTGCTTGTTTCTCCAGCTGCTCACTGTTCGCTCTGGCCACGGCTGTTCGTTGTGCCACCGTTCACTCCACCACTCTGTTGCCAATGGCCCTGCGCAGGCATCTTCTGCTGCCACCTGCCACTGTGACCTCTGCGAGTTGGTCTCTGGAGGTTCCACCAGCTCTCAGTGATTTCAGCTAAGCTCTCAGTGGGGGAACCTCGCTGCTAGTGCAGTCTGGGCTGTCTCTTACACAAAAAAGACTGTACCCACAAGAACACTGTTCCCATAGCAGGACTAAGCACTGCGGCAAATTGCCGGTACTGTTATGCTGGGTCTCGCGCTTTCTCTTCTTTGGGGAAGGTTCAGGGCACCATTGCTTGCCTCTGAACCGGTATTTTAATTACCCCACTAGTGTCCTTGAGGAGGGGAGTGGAGAGGGAGGCACCTGGGCCTGCCCTCTACTCCAGGTCCGAACCCAGGGGCCCTGAGGTTTGTGGTGAACCACTTGAACTAGCGGTTCCTTCCCCTGGGCTACTTCCCTCTCCTGCCCTTCAGCTTGGGAAGGGGCTTCTTGCCCTCCTTTTACACAAGCCAGGTGCCCCTTATCTAGGGTTTCTTTTGGATTTCTCAGCCCACTGCAGCACTCCTCCAAACTTTCCTTTTGTCTCTCTTCAATACTGTTCTCTTCTCCAGCTCCTTCAAACTGCTCTCTGCTCCAACCAAACCTTCCTGCTCCAACTCCCACACTGTCTGACTGAAGCAGGGGTTTTTATCAGGACTGACTGTTGGTGCTCTAATTGGCTTCAGGTGCTCTAGTTAATCTATAGCAAACCTTCCTCCCCTTGCAGGGAATAAGGCTTCCTGCTAACACTCTCCTGCTGCCCTCTGGCCATGCTGTATCACATATCCCACCCCCTCGCTCAACACCAAGGGGTTGGGCTACTTGGGACGAGAGGCAGTGCCGTTGCGATAGGCCATCAGCGTTGCCAAATGGAAAGGCTGCAGAGAGAGGAACCACCTCGTCACTCTGGCGTTCTTCTCCTTGTTCCTGTGCATCCACTGGAGCGGGGTGTGGTCTGTCACAAGGGTAAACCGCCGCCCCAGGAGATAGTAGCAGAGAATCTCCATAGTCCATTTTATCGCCAGACATTCCTTTTCGACAACCGCGTACTTTTGTTCCCTGGGGAGGAGCTTCCAGCTGAGGTACAAGATGGGGTGCTCCTCCTCCCCTACCATCTGGGAAAGGACAGCACCGAGCCCCACCTCAGAGGCGTCCGTTTGTAGGATGAATTCCTTCTCGAAGTCTGGGGCTATGAGTACTGGATGGCAGCATAGGGCTGTCCGTAAATCTGAAAATGCTTCTTCTGTCGCATCAGTCCACTTCACTATCTCGGGGCCCCGAGCTTTTATCAGATCCGTCAATGGCCCTGCTCTTGTGGCGAAATGAGGGATGAATCTCCGATAGCATCCTACTATTCCTAAAAATGCTCTGACCTGCTTTTTGCAGATTGATCGAGGCCAACCTTGTACTGCCTCCACTTTGTTCCACTGGGGTTTTACCAAACCTGTCCCTACTACATGCCCAAGGTATCTGGCCTCAGCTAGTCCTACCGTGCACTTGAGAGGGTTAGCAGTGAGACCGGCCTTTCGCAGGGCGTCCAGCACCGTTTCTACTTTTTCTAGGTGCGTTTCCCAGTCAGGGCTATGCATGACTATGTCGTCTAAATAGGCGGCAGCATCGTTGGCATGGGGTCGTAATAACTTATCCATAAGTCTTTGGAATGTTGCAGGGGCCCCATGGAGTCCGAAAGGGAGGACAGTGTATTGAAACAGGCCATTGGGTGTAGAGAAGGCAGTTTTTTCTTTGGTAACCTTGGCCAGGGGAATTTGCCAATATCCTTTGGTCAGATCCAGAGTGGTTAGTTATCGGGCCCTGCCTAACTGATCAACTAGCTCGTCAATGAGTGGTATCAGGTAGGCATCAAAGTGGGATACTTAATTTAATTTCCGGAAGTCGTTACAAAACCTCAGGGTGCCATCAGGCTTGGGGACTAGGACGATCGGACTGGACCACTGGCTGTGGGATTCTTCAATGACCCCGAGTTCCAGCATCTTCGTCACTTCCATCCTAATTTCTTCCCTTTTAGCTTCCGGTATTCGGTATGGTCTTATCGTCACCCTTACTCCGGGGCTGGTGACAATATGATGTTGGACTAGTGTTGTTTGGCCCGGTTGTGTACAGAATATGTCCTGGTTCCGGTGGATCATTTCAATGACCTCTGTTCGTTGTTCTGGGGTTAATTCAGGAGATATCTTTACCTGTCCCTGTGGGTCATCTATCTGAGGTAGAGCTCCTCGAATGACCAGACACGTCTCTCTGTCATGCCAGGGCTTCAGTAAGTTGATGTGGTAGATTTGCTCTGGCTTTCGGCGGTCTGGTTGTCTAACCTTATAGTTCACTTCCCCAATGGCTTCCACTATCTCATATGGTCCGTGCCAGCTGACTAGGAGTTTGCTTTCTGCTGTCGGTACTAACACCATCACCCGTTCCCCCGGCTGAAATCTCCGTACTTTCGCCCGACGGTTGTAATATGTCCGCTGGGCCTCTTGTGCTTTTTCCAAATGTTCCCGTACTATCGGAGTCACTCGAGTTATTCGCTCTCTCATCTGTGTCACGTGCTCAATGACATTCTTTCCTGGGTTGGGTTGTTCCTCCCAATCTTCCTTGGCGATATCTAATATCCCACATGGGTGGCGTCCATATAATAGTTCAAAGGGAGAAAAACCCGTGGACGCCTGGGTGACTTCCCGTATAGCAAACATTAGATACGGTAGAAGGGTATCCCAGTCTTTTCCATCCTGTGCTACCACCTTCCGGATCATACTTTTAAGGGTATGATTAAATCGCTCGACCAGTCCATCTGTTTGTGGATGGTAGACTGAGGTCCGTATGGCCTGGATGCGGAGCAGGGCACATAAGTCTTTCATTAGTTTTGACATGAACGGGGTTCCCTGGTCTGTCAGGATCTCCTTAGGGATGCCCACTCTGGCGAAAACCTGTAGTAGTTCTTTTGCTATTGCCTTGGATGTGGGGTTTCTTAAAGGAATGGCCTCTGGATACCGCGTGGCATAGTCAAGGATGACTAGTAAGTTTCGGTAGCCTCGTGCTGATTTTTCTAATGGGCCCACTATGTCCATGGCTATCCTCTCGAAAGGGACATCAATAATAGGCAAAGGTACTAATGGGGCCTGCAAGTGAGGTCGGGGGCTATGCAACTGGCATTCAGGGCAGGAGGCACAATAATGCTGGACTTCTGCGCATATCCCTGGCCAATAAAACCTTCTTAGGATTCTATCCAGTGTCTTGTCTACTCCTAGATGTCCCCCAAATAGATGACTGTGAGCTAACTCTAGTACTGCCCTTATGTGTTTCCGTGAGATTAAGAGTTGCTCTACTTCTTCCCCTCGTATTTGCTCTATCCTGTACAAAAGATCGCGTTTGAGCACATAATATGGCCTTGGGCCTTTGATTTTTCCTTCCACAGGCACACCATTTACTTCCACTACCTCCTCCCTCACGTTCACATATAATGGATCTTCGGCCTGGTCCTGCCCAAAAGTCTCACGTGCAGCACCGAACTGACCTAATTCTAGGGGGCCTATTTCTACTCTTCCACCTGGGGTGCTCCCACTTGGGCTAGGAACTGCCTCCGAATCTTCCTTGGCCTGAATTATCTCCTGGTCTCCTGAGCGGGATCGCCTACCCACAAGGGAAGTTTTTTGATTCGCTGCTAGAATCCTGGTCCCTTACCTTTTATCTGCCCTTCGTTCTCGCCTAGATCTTCGGGGTTTTCCAGGGGATGAGAATAACTCTGGAGCAAATTCGGCAAACACTGGGGTGAGGCTATCTGTAGTTGCCTCCGTCTCAGCCTGGGGGTTGCTACCCTCCCCTGGCTCTATTAGGGTAAGTAAGCTTTCAAACCCGGGGAAGTCTCTCCCAATCAAAACAGGGTAGGGGAGCTTGGGGACCACCCCTGCAGAAACCCTGGTAGTATTTCCCTGGATCTCAATCCGTACCGGAATTGTAGGGTAAAAATTCACAGTGCCATGTACGCACGTTACCCCTGTGTTTTTGGCCCGGGTTAGTTGGTCTATTCCTATCAACTTCCCTAAGACCAGCGTGACAGCACTCCCGGAATCTATTAATGCTATGGTCTTTATACCATTCATTTTTACTGGTCTGGTATATCCATATGAGGACATTGTGACCCCTACTAGGCCGATTGGGCCACACTGCTCCCCGTAATCCCCCAGATTACACTGCATAGGTTCTTCCTTGTTGGGACATTGGGCTGCTATATGCCCCAATTCCCCACACTCATAACACCACCCCCTTATTCCGGTTGTCACCCTCTGCCTGGGGCGATTTGGCCAGCCCCCCACCTCTCTTCCCAACCCCCCAGGTCCCTTCCTGGACTCGAGCCATTCCTCAGTGTCTTTCCTCCCGGTTACAGTTCTCCTATAGTTCTCGACAGCCCGGAGCCTTGGGTTTGGGGTTGGCTTCCTGGATTGCTGTGTCTCCCCGCCTGGGGTCTGGAACAGTTTGCGGGCTGCCAGCTGTCTTTCCACGAGGAAGACCAACTCATCATAGGTAGAGGGATCATTCTGGCCAACCCAAGACCTGAGACCTGGTGGTAGCCCCCTCATATACCGGTCCAATACCAGTACCTCCATCATCTTCTTAGAGCTAACGGCCTCAGGGTGCAGCCATTTCTGGGTCAGGTGGATCAGGTCAAACAATTGTGATCAGGGTGTCTTGTCCTCCGTATATTGCCACTCATGGAACCTCTGGGCTCGCAGTGCCGTCATTACTCCGAACCTGGCCAGGATCTCTGCCTTTAGCTGGGAATAATTTGCTGCAGCCTCTGCAGCCATATCGTAGTAGACCTTCTGGGCTTCCCCACACAGGAATGGGGCAAGGATACCAGACCACTGATCTCGGGGCCAGGCCTCCCGCAGGGCTGCTCTTTCAAAAGCCAGGAGGTATGCCTCCACATCATCCTCCCATGCCATTTTCTGTAGGCAATTGCTAGCCCGTACAGTCCGAGTCCCTTCACAGTTGCGATTCTGCTCCATAAGGGCCTTCATCTGGTTCACCAGGTCTTTCAGCAGGGCTCGGTCCTGAGCAGCCTGACTCATCAACAGATGATTGGTCTCCTGCTGCATTCTAGTCGCCTCCTGTTGGGCGGCTGCTTGGACCCGGGTAGCCTCCTGCTGGGCCGCGGTGGCTTGTAGAAGGGCCTTGATCACGTCGTCCATCTTAAGGATGGGAGGGTTTTGCCTAACCCTGGTCTAAGTCCCCAGCACGCAGATCCCACGGCTGACACCACGTGTGGCAAATTGCCGGTACTGTTATGCTGGGTCTCGCGCTTTCTCTTCTTTGGGGAAGGTTCAGGGCGCCATTGCTTGCCTCTGAACCGGTATTTTAATTACCCCACTAGTGTCCTTGAGGAGGGGAGTGGAGAGGGAGGGACCTGGGCCCGCCCTCTACTCCAGGTCCCAATCCAGGGGCCCTGAGGTTTGTGGTGAACCACTTGAACTAGCGGTTCCTTCCCCTGGGCTACTTCCCTCTCCTGCCCTTCAGCTTGGGAAGGGGCTTCTTGCCCTCCTTTTACACAAACCAGGTGCCCCTTATCTAGGGTTTCTTTTGGATTTCTCAGCCCACCGCAGCACTCCTCCAAACTTTCCTTTTGTCTCTCTTCAATACTGTTCTCTTCTCCAACTCCTTCAAACTGCTCTCTGCTCCAACCAAACCTTCCTGCTCCAACTCCCACACTGTCTGGCTGAAGCAGGGGGTTTTTATCACATGACTGATTGCTGGTGCTCTAATTGGCTTCAGGTGCTCTAGTTAATCTATAGCAAACCTTCCTCCCCTTGCAAGGAATAAGGCTCCCTGCTAACACTCTCCTGCTGCCCTCTGGCCATGCTGGATCACAGCACTTAGACCTGATTATCAGTGATTTCAGCTGCAGTGGTCACTTAACAGAACAAAATACTATCTATGGAGCCTAATCAGCTCTGTCTTTAAACAGTGGAGAGGGACAGATCCCCACCCTCTCTTTTGATGCCCTCAATCAGCACAGGCTACAGTTCTACTGCCCTTTACGCATACAATAAGAAAAACATTTCATTCCCAACCCCCCACCCCCTGCATTCAAGTGATTTGTAACCCAACCCCAGCCAAAATCTATTACCTGGGCAACACAACTCTGTTTGCTGGATAGCTAGGTATCTATTGGGTGTCTGGCTGGATAGCTAGGTAGATTAGGTGTGAATGTAAATACAGTCTGGTCCTGAAGCCTTTCGCCCCAGCTCATCACTAGCTGTCAGGGACAGCTCAGTTGGACTTTGCTTACAAAGTACTTGTGGCACCTTAGAGACTAACATACGTATTTGAGAATAAGCTTTTGTGGGTCCACTTCATCGGATGCATAGAAAGGAACTTATAGTGAGGAGATATATATATATACAGAGAACATGAAAAGGTGGGAGTTGCCCACCAGCTCTAAGAGGCTAATTAATTAAGATGCGCTATTGTCAGCAGGAGAAAAAAAACTTTTGTAGTGATAATCAAGATGGTTCATTTAAGACAATTTGACAAGAAGGTGTGAGGATACTTACCATGGGGCAATAGATTCTATGTGTGTAATGGTTCAGCCATTCCCAGTCTCTAAGCCTAAATTGATTGTATCTAGTTTGCATATTAATTCAAGTTCAGCAATTTCTAGTTGGAGTCTGTTTTTGAAACTTTTCTGTTGCAAAATTGCTACCTTTAAATCTGTTACTGAATGGCCAGAGAGGTTGAAGTGTTCTTTTACTGGTTTTTGAATGTTATGATTCCTGATGTCAGGTTGTGTCCATTTATTCTTTTGTGCAGACTCCCCGATTTGGCCAATGTACATGGCAGAGGGGCATTGCTGGCACATGATGGCATATATCACATTGGTAGATGTGCAGGTGAATGAGCCCCTGATGGCGTAGCTGATGTGATTAAGTCCTATTATGGTGTCATTTGAATAGATATGTGGACAGAGTTGGCATCGGACTTTGTTGCAAGGATAGGTTCCTCGATTAGTGTTTTTGTTCTGTAGTGAGTATTTGCTTCAGGTTGGGGGGCTGTCTGTAAGCGAGGACTGGTCGGTCTCCTAAGATCTGTGAGAGTGAGGGATCATCTTTCAGGATAGGTTGTAGATCTTTGAGGATGCGCTGGAGAGGTTTTAGTTGGGGATGAAGGTAACGGTCAGTGGCATTCTGTTATTTTCTATGTTGGGTCTGTCTTGTAGCAGGTGACTTCTGGGTACTCTTCTGGCTCTGTCAATCTGTTTTTTCACTTCAGCAGGTGGGTATTGTAGTTTTAAGAATGCTTGATAGAGATCTTGTAGATGTTTGTCTCTGTCTGAGGGATTGGAGCAAATGTGGTTGCATCTTAGAG
Source organism: Gopherus flavomarginatus (assembly GCF_025201925.1). Classification (NCBI taxonomy): domain Eukaryota; kingdom Metazoa; phylum Chordata; order Testudines; family Testudinidae; genus Gopherus; species Gopherus flavomarginatus. The sequence continues at coordinate 4,946,935 of NC_066624.1, read as the reverse complement.
CTTGGCTGTAGACAATGGATCGTGTGATGTGGTCTGGATGAAAGCTGGAGGCATGTAAGTATAGCGGTCAGTAGGTTTCTGGTATAGGGTGGTGTTTATGTGACCATCGCTTATTAGCACAGTATGAGATTGGTCTAGGCTGAGGCTGATGGTGGGATGGAAACTGTTGAAATCATGGTGGAATTCCTCAAGGGCTTCTTTTCCATGGGTCCACATGATGAAGATGTCATCAATGGAGCACAAGTACAGTAGGGGCGTTAGGGGATAGGAGCTAAGGAAGCGTTGTTCTAAATCAGCCATAAAAACGTTGGCATACTTTGGGGCCATGCGGGTACTCATAGCAATGCCACTGACTTGAAGGTATATATTGTCCACAAATGTGAAATAGTTGTTGGTGAGGACAAAATTGCAAAGTTCAGCCACCAGGTTTGGCATGTAACTAGTTCACAAAACTGGAGGGGGTGCTGGGGAAATTCAGGGGGGGTGCAGGGAAATCACTGTCTGGCTCTGACCAACCAACCCACCTGGGGACTCGGCATGGCTTATTTTGGTTGCAGGTACTTCAGGGCAACCCTCCCCCCACCCAAGGCACAGCTCTGCTTCCCCACACACTTTGTCCACCCCAGCACACAGCACCACTCCCCCACATTACCCCCCCGAAAGCGCATAACCCCACCCCCTCCTCCTCCCCAGGGCATCGCCCCCCAGTGCACAACCCTGCCTCCCTTGGGGCATCATCCCTCCCAATTCACAGCCTTGCCTCCCCCCGGGGATTACCTCCCCCCATCGTGCTTCCCATGAGGCATCATAACCCTTCCCCCAAAAAGATTAAATGTTTTCCACTGCAACAGTAACTCAGAATGATGTTAAACAGCAGCTACTAATGCTGAACATTTTAAATCAGTAAGTCCAAATAACTTGTATCCAAGAGATTTAAAGGAGCTGGCCTTGGAGTCTTAGAACACTGAGGAACTTCATAGGACTAGATCAAAGCAGTGTTTAAATGGGATGATCTGAGTAATTGTAGGCCTGTCAGCCTGAGATCTAGCCCAGGCAAAATACAGACTTAAAAGAGGGTAATGTCATGCCAATCAACGTGGGTTTATGGAAAATAGGTCTTGTCAAACTAACTTGATATAGTTTTTTATGAGATTACAAGACTGATAAAGGTAGTAGTGTTTAGGTAATATACTTAGACTACCGACAGGCACCACATAACTTCTTGATTCATAAATTAGAACAATACAGAATTAACATCACATATTAATAACCTGGCTAACTGATAGATCTTAAAATATAATTCTACATGAGTAATCATTGAGCGGATGAGTTTTGAATAGGTCCCACAGGGATCAGTTCTTGGCCCTACGTTATTTAAAATCTTCATCAATGACCTGGAAAAAACCAAAACCAATATAGATGACATTTGCAGATGAATAAAGCCTGGGATGGGGGTAAATGATGAAGAGGGCAAGTCACAGATACAAGAGTGATCTGGATCACTTGGTAAGCGGGGCGCAGGCAAACAATATGCATTTCAATATAGGCTAACTGTAAGGCTGTGCAAAGCATGCAGGCCATACTTACAGGATGGGGGACCCAGCTCCGGCAAGCAGTGATTGTGAAAAAGACTTGGGGGGGTGGGTGGTCATCATGACGGACAATCGGTTGATCGTGAGCTCCCAGTGCAACTCTGTGGCCAAAAGGGCTGATGTGATCCTTGGATGCACAGAGAACCCTGAGTAGGAGTAGACAGGTTGTATTACCCCTATATTTGGTACTAGAGTGACTACTACTGGAATACCGTGTCCAGCTCTGCTGATCACAGTTGATAAATTGGTGTCAGTTCAGAGACTAAAACGATTAAAGGATTGGAAAACAGGCCTTCCTGTGATAGATTCAGGAGCTCGACCCGTTTACTTCATCAAAGAGAAAGTGAAGGGGCTACACAATCAGTCTATAAGTGCCTACGTGGGGAACAGAAATATGATGCTAGAGGGCTCTTCAGACTAGCAAAGATCTAACACTATCCAATGGCAGGGAGTTGAAGTTAACCAAATTCAAACAGGAAATAAGGTGCAAATCTTTAACAGCGAGGATACTTAACCACTGGAACAACTTACCAAGGGCTGTGGTGAACTCTCCATCACTGGACATTTTTAAATCCAGACTGGATGTTTTTCCAAAAGCTCTGCTCTAGTTCAGCCACAGGTACTGGACTGGAAAGCAGGAATTAATACAGGGAAGTGCTAGGACTGGTGTCATGCAGCAAGTCAGACTAACTACAAGGGGCCCTTCTGGCCTTGGACTCCATGAACCAGGGCACAGGAGGGTCACCCTCTCCCCTCCCAGCAGGGCACAGCCTGCTTCTCCAGGCCCCTGCCTCCCACCCCAATGGCACAGCTTTCTTGTCCCCCAAAACTCAGTGTCGCTTGCCCCAGAACCAGCACATCATCCCAGCACCCAGCCTGGCTCCCTCCCCCACTCAGCGCCCACACCCCCCTTCCCTTCCTCCCTTGCCCGTCCGGACCCGTCCCGGCCCGCGCGCATCCGCCGGCCCGGGCGCAGCGCAGCTCAGCGCGGGCGGTGCCGGGCCGAGCCGAGGCGGGGGCGGTGCCTGCCCCCCCAGCCCCTCTCCCAGCAGCCCTTGCAAACGCCTACAATGAAATTTGCGAAGTTTTTTCGGTTTCGGCGCCATTTTCGAGTGGACTCGGAGGTGAGGAGGGAGGGGGGCGCGGGGAGTCGCCGGGCGGGCCGGGGAGGGGGCGCGGGGGAGGGGAGTCCCGGGAACAGGGGGGCAGGCAGGCAGCGACCCCGCGCAGGCCGGCGGCGAGCGGGTTAAAAACTTTCCAGGGGAAGAAAAGAAACCAAAAAACTTTCAATTTGCAAAAAGCCCCCAAATGCAGCATCCCCCCCGCGCAGCTGGAGGAAGGGGGTTGCGGGGGGCATGTTTGAGTCGCACGCGTCCACCACCGCGGGAGGGGAGGGGGCAGGAGAGAGCTCATCGGGCGTGGGGAGTAAACAAGTTCTTCGGGGGGGCTGCTTCGGAGCCGGTGATGCAGAAAGGGGGGGGGCAATCCTTTTTAACGAAAACCAGGCGCGTGCCGTGCAAAAGCCCTATGGTGGCAAAAGGGTTAAAGTGCAACTGTCCCCTTGCACACTGCCCCGCTCACACCCGGCGCCTCCAGCCCCTTGCACACTGCCCCGCTCACACCCGGCGCCTCCAGCCTCGGGCTCGCCCCTTGCACACTACCCCGCTCACACCCGGCGCCTCCAGCCTCGGGCTCCCCCCTTGCACACTGCCCCGCTCACACCCAGCGCCCCCCCGCAATTGACGACACTCGGCCTGCGATCGATGCCCTCGCTATTGTATCAGCTAATGACGCAGTTGAGAAGTGACAGGAGACAGTTTGTAACCTGCCTTCCCGGGGGGCACGTGCGGCCACCCCCCCTCAGCGAGGGGTGGGGGAGGGTCTAGGGTACAGGCCGTTACAAAGCTGCCGGGAGGGGACGGGTTAAAAGACGGGACCAATTAATTCAATCCAAGCAGTTGAAAAATTGCAAAAGGGATTGGGAGTGTAATTTGGCCGCGTGTGGACACGTTCAACCCAGGGCATTTTCAATTCGACTTTTGTTTTCGGAACGAGTTTATACGGAAATGTTGTTAAACTAAACGTTTTGGGGAACTAGACCTGTAACTTTTTTGTATATATGTTACTGGGGATATACATTTTAATGCAGGTTTTTTTTTTAATTATTATTTTACAAAAGGTCCATTTTTCAAGTATATGCGTCTTGTTTTATTAAGGGGGAACGTCAGCAGTTTTTTTTAATTGACTTGTCAACAATACTGAAGTATTTTGTAATTAAATGACTGGATTCAGGATCAAAATCTAATTTAACTTGTACAGTTCTGCTTCTGAAAGCCTTTAAAGTGCTTAAAACTGAGTTTTATAGTGTTTTAAAGCTATTGTATCTTGTGGGATAAACCTTGTGATTCTGTTAACGTTTGTTTTGACAGGCTGGAAATGTGAAAAGTGACACTTTAATTTCTAGATCTAAGACTCCCACTCCCTCCCCAAATTCTGTTTTGAAAAATTTGATTTTCTAATAACTTCCAACGAAAAATTTAGTTTCAAAATATTATTGTATGTAATATTTTTTATTATTTGTAGAAATGTCTATTGTAATTTAAAATTTTAATTTATATTTAATATCTAATTTGGTATCAGAATATATTTTTTTAAATATTGGATTGTTTATGTTACACATGTAACTTACTAAAAATGCCAGAATTAACATTATTTTAAACAATTTATTAATGGTGGAAAAGTTGATGACTAAATTCTCATAAAAATATAAATATGTGGATGTATATAAAATAGTAGATTATTATAATAATTTAAGACTGTCTAAAGTGCTAAATAATTGAAAGAAGGGGGGTAAACAAAAAATCCTTAAGTAGTTAACAGTTTTCTACCGACCTGTTTCATACAGGAAATATGAATATCCTGGCAAGCATGTGAACTTCTAAATTATGTTTTGGTTAGATGAGTTACTGTCTTTCTGCCTGTTTACAGTGAGGAGAGCAATGTGTATAATTTGTGCATATTTTTTACTGCATGAAAAAATCAGATAAGTAAAAGCAATATTTCAGTGTATAGGAAAATAATTTTCCAAAGCTAGAACAACTGTGCAAAATAAAAATTTAAAAAAAATGTACTGTTACATATACATACGTAGGTGTGCCAACATCTGTCTGTCTTCAGCATAATCTGAAGAAATCAAAATAACTTCATTGTTCATCATCTTTATGAATATTTAATAATCTCAAGGAGTCCATTTTTATAGGAACCTAGTAAAACAGTGAACTGCAAATACAGTAAATGCTTACAGAATCTAGGAGGGAAGTTTTAGATGGGCTTTAAGGAAACTGATCCAAATGTGAAGAATATAATTACTGCATGCTCGTTATGCTTTGAATGAATATTCATCTGACCAAAAAAAAAAAAAATCACAACAAAAAATCCATAGTTTTTCTTTCTGTTCTTAACAAATAAACATTTTAGGAGTTCAGGTTCCAGATCCTTCCCTTATTATTTAAAACTGGATGAGATGATGGTGAAAAAATGGAACCAAGAAGCACCGTACTGTTCTTCAGTTCTGCAGTTTTGAGGAAAAACTGGATCCTGGAAATTTTACTGACGTTCTGAAGTACAGTAAGTTAGGATCTGATCTTACAGGCCTTGCAAGCACAAATAGTCCTTTCTCACATGAATAGACTTATTTAAATAAATGAGACTAGTCATGTCAGCATTTGCAGGATCAAGCTCTTAATTTTGTAAAACTAGAAGCTTTAATATATTTTTTAAAATCAAATGATTATGCACTTTATTGTAACAGTTTGATATCCAATTTTCTGTTCCATTTCCAATACCTCCTTAAAAGAGAAGTTGAGTACTTAATCATGTAACTTTTAAAGGTAGAGTATGCCAAAACTTAGGCATATTTATGTTCATGTAATGCTCTTTATTTTAAGAGAAATAGCAGAAGTTAATTTGTGGTGGTGAGAGGATAGATTCAGTACTTTCAATACAAGTGCACTGGAAAATATAAAAATTTAATCTTCACCCATTTTTTTATATATATATGTGTGTATATGTGTGTGTGTGTGTATATATATATATATATATATATATATATATATATATATATATATATAAATAAATTTTTAAAATTATTTTATTTTGTTCACTTTTATATGGGTACCTTGCTACCCAGTAAAGAGTGCTTAGTAATGATTGTTGCACGACACTTTGCATGCAGATGAGTTTCACTTGAAATGTTGGTGCAAAGGAAAACAACTTCACTATGATACATCTATTAATACAGTGAGCTGTTAATTTAATAGGTAGGCTTTGTAAAGAGAAATTACTAAATCCTCATCTCAATCTCGGCAGTCTGCGAGTTGAAGTGTTTAGGGCATTTAATAGAGAAAAACACGTGGTGGTTGTCAATAAAACATAGGGTATGGTTCTGCCTATTAACTACGATTGTGAATATTAATACTTTACACTATTTAAATTACATTGTTCAAATTAAAACTGAGATGAAAATGACTGACTTACTAGCACAGTCAGCTATGAACTATTTAAGTGGGTGGGACTCACTACTTTAGTTTTGTTTCATCACCATATTCAAAATGAGTGGTGTCTTATTTGTTGGATGTCTGTTTTCAGATTGCAATGAGGATGACTAGTTTTAAATATTTGTTAGAAAGTAAATGACTTGTCTGATATTCCCCCCCATGGCAACGTTAGTGTTTCTGCTGTGTCAAATGTCTCCTAAATAGCCAATTTGATAGCTGATCTCAATTTCTGATCCCCTTCATTGCAGACAAGATGGACCGTATTTAATGTTCTTGTTTAATGGTAGTATATCTTTAAAATCAGCATAAATAAGGGTTTTTCTTTTCATCTGGTCTGTCCAACAAATCTGCTTCTGTTGCTATTGTGTATGAAGCAAATGTATGAAGTGGTGACACTTCCTTTTTCATCATATTTTTGTGTGGTATTTTTATGCATTAGGTTATAGAGCCCAACTCACCCTCATAACTGCAATTTCTTCCAATATGAATTCTACACAGAGAACTCATTGCAAACAGCCTTCCTAATATTACTGTATCTAATGCCATTATGCATATTAGTATGGATTGTGTATAATTCCTAATAAGCAAAATCCAGGCCACCAGTCTTCAGTGATCCTGGTATTATATAAATTATAGTACAATGATGAGGGAAGGGATAGATCTGCTACAGCACTGTTTAAATACTTATCTTCGTATTACGGTGTATTTTGGAATGAAAGCAGGAGTCCCCTCGCTCCCTCCTCCTGCCCACCCAGTTGATAGGATGAGCACACATTAAAGCCTTTAATAGTCTGTCTTTAGGTCTAACTGGCAAAAAATGTGATTGCTGTTTGATTAGTCAGTGCACTGCAATGTATATCACCTGTCTAAGGTACAGTCTGTTGGAACTCTTTATAAACTCTACTTTGTGTTGTTTTCTAGTTCATATTGAAAAAGAAGTTAAATTGTGTCCAAAGAGAATCATATTTGCAGAACTGATGCATCATTGCGTTCAGTCAAGGTGAGTTGGAAAGGTGAACCTAATATAGCCAATAACTTTTCAAGTACCCTTAGGGCAGGGATGGGCAAACTGCGGCCCATGGGCCACATCTGGCTGGCCAGCCATTTTAATCTGGCCCCTGAGGTCCCACTGGGGAGCAGGGTCTGGGACTTTCCCCGTTTGGGCGCTCAAGCCAGGGAGCAGGGTCAGAGGCTGCTCTGTGCTGCTCTCGGAAGCAACAGCATGTCTCCCCTCTGGCTCCTATGCACAGGGGCAGCCAGGGAGCTCCTCTCCGCACATTGCCCCCGTCCCAGGCACTACCCCTGCAGCTCCCATTGGCCAGGAACCACAGCCAATGGGAGCTGCAGGGGCGGCATACAGCAGGGCCACCTGGCTGCGCCACCATGTAGGAGCTGGAGGGGGAATATGCTGCTGCTTCCAGGAGCTGCTTGAGGTAAGCACCGCCCGGAGCCTGCACCCGAGCCACCCCCCCACACCCCAACCCCCTGCCCCAATTCTGATCCCCCTCCAAACCCCTTGGTCCCAGCCCAGAGCACCCTCCTGCACCGCAAACCCCTCATCCTTAGCCTCACCCCACATCTCAGTATAATATAGTATATTATACTGAGATGATTAATAGCATTATACCCGTTTGAGAGAATTGTTCTGTTGGCTTGCATGAGAATATTTTCTCATATGTGTATTATGTTGTACATCTCTACTGGCCTCATGTTCCACTCCCAAATAACCCTATTTACATTGTGAAAACTGACTTCCTCTTTTCTCCAAGTAAGTGTTTGGTGGTAATAGATTGGCAGTAGCTTGGAAATGTCATCCTCTTTAAAAGGCAGGATCTGTTTGCCCTCTTGGTTTAGAAGTTGATTTATTTTAAGGATTTGAGGAGTTCTGCACACCCAGTCCCTTGAGATCACCATTCTGTAACTTGAATCTCAATCTAGAACAAGGATGGGCAAACTTTTTGGCCTGAGGGCCACATCTGGGTATGGAAATTGTATGGCGGACCATGAATGCTCACAAAATTAGGGGTTGGGGTGCAGGAAGAGGTGAGGGCTCTGGTGGGGGTGCAGGCTCTGGGATGGGGCCAGAAATGAGGAGTTCAGGGTGTGTGAGGGGGCTCTGGGCTGGGACCAAGGATTCGGACAGTGGGAGGAGATCAGGGCTGGGGCAGGGGGTTGGGCTGTGGGAGGGGGCCGGTGGTGCAGGCTTTGGGCAGCCCCTACCTCAAGCAACTCCTGGAAGCAGCAGCATGTTCCCTCTCCGGCTCCTACGTGGAGTCACGGTCAGGTGTTTCTGCATGTTGCAGTGTTTGCAAGTGCTGCCCCTGCAGCTTCTCTTGGCTGCGGTTCCCAGCCAGTGGGAGCTGTGGAGGCAGTGCTTGGCCCAAGGGCAGTGTGTGGTGCCCCCTGGCTTCCCCTATGTGTAAGAGCCAGAGGGGGGACATGCCACTGCTTCCAGGAGCCATGTGGAGTGGGGCAAGGCCCGGACCCCGCTCCCTGGCAGGAGCTTGATGGCCAGATGTGGCCCCTGGGCTGTAGTTTGCCCATCCCAATCTAGAATCAAAATTGAGTTCTAGAACCTAGGGCTTGTTTATTTTTGCTTATTAAATGAAACCACTTACCCTTTTGGGTATTGTTTCATTTTCTCTCTCAAACAGACTTAAGCAGATACAGTCAAGCAAGATATTGTTAGAGGAACAGTACAAAAAAGGGTTAAGTAGCATTCACCCTTTTAGAGTTGTTTGGCTGACAATACCAGTATTAAAGTGAGAAGGCAAAATAGGTCCGCTTGCAAAAAAGCAGTAGTGTAAATTTGCATAAATTGGAGCTTTTGAATTCCCATTTTAAAGTTCTGTTTAAATGGGGCGGTGGGGGGGATTACATGGACCCCCAAAATGTTTTCAGAGTGCTTAGGACAGGTGATAGCATACTGTTGTAGGAGACATCTCAATGACATATTTCTAACACTGTTCCTATTTTTTTCATGACGACAAGCCCTAAGAAGATGAGTTGGAGGAACATACCTGTTAGTACTGCTCCTAACTGATTTATCACATATCTGCATTTCTTTTTGACATTTTCACAGTTATGTCAAGCAATCTGTACTGGTGCTTAGGCTAACTTGTAATTACATCTTAAGGTTGTATACTGTGAAGTCAGGGACCCCACAAAAAAACCTACTTCACACTCTTCTTCTCCCTCCCTTGCCTCTTCCAAGTTTGTTGTTCCCTATCTGCCTAGGCAGGGAATGTTCTGAAAAATTTCAAGACAGCTGGGATCATTTCTCATTGCTGACTTCATTCAGATTTGAAAGGTAAAATCTGAGCTGCATGGACCCTAAAAACAAACAGAAAAAGAGAATTATTTGCTTCAAATTATGTCCTGAAACTGAGTCTTAGGAATCTGGATAATCTAAATCGAAATAATTCAGGGAAATGGCAAACACTTGAGCACTGTAGCTATTTCTTACACAGCTATCACTGCTTGTAAGATGTCCCTAGTACCAGGGGCGACTCCAGGCACCAGCATGCCAAGTGTGTGCCTGGGACGGCAAGCCACAGGGGGCACTCTGCCGGTTGCTTCAAGGGCGGCAGGCAGGTTGCCTTCGGCGGTATGCCTGCAGTATGCCTGCGGAGAGTCCGCTGGTCCCGTGGCTTTGGCGGACCTCCCGCAGGTGTGCTACTGAATCCGTGGGATCCGGGACTTCCCGCAGGCAAGCCGCCGAAGGCAACCTGCCTGCTGTGCTTGGGGCGGCAACACCTAGAGCTGCCCCTGCCTAGCACTGCAGTGCACACACAAAAAAAGCTGTAGACTATTCAGATTTCCCAATAGTCTATTTCAGAGGTAGGCAACTTATGGCACGGGTGCCGAAGGCGGCATGCAAGCTGATTTTCAGTGGCACTCATGCTGTCTGGGTCCTGGCCACAGGTCCGGGGGGCTCTGCATTTTAATTTAATTTTAAATGAAGCTTCTTAAACGTTTTAAAAACCTTATTTACTTTACACACAACAATAGTTTAGTTATATATTATAGACTTAGAAAGTGACCTTCTAAAAACGTTAAAATGTATTACTGGCACGCAAAACCTTAAATCAGAGTGAATAAATGAAGACTAGGCACAGCACTTCTGAAAGGTTGCTGACCCCTCACCTATTTGAAAGGGCCAGAAAGTAGTGGGGGGGGGGGGGGAGAAGAAAGAGAGCAGGAGTTCTAGTTGGTCTGAAAATGTAGCTAACTGCAACAAGTCTACTATGTATTTTGGGCAAATGAAGTAGGGTTTTTTTATTTTTTAAAAAATTATTGCAGTCAGATACTCTTGTATAACTACTTGCTCTCTTTTTTTTTTAGTTGCAGATTTTCTGGTAGAACAGGATCGAAGAACATTTAAACTTTTGTGATAAGTGAATGTTAAAAATGTCTTCATTGGATTGTATTGTGCTCTTCAATACCTTATATCATGTTAAAAAATAGTCAAAATACCATTTGGAATTTCAACATTGTTGGGCTTTGAGGAGATGTAGCAGCACATCATGGTTTGTAGGGACAAGGAGATACAGACCATTCTGGGCTGCCTCATTACCTCAAGGATAGACAAGAAAGGGAGCTTCTGGGTGTCAGCTGTGGAAGCTGCCACATTCTCATATATCTCTTAGATCAGTTGAACAGGTATGTTTAGATACGTTTTTGTAGTGCTTTTAATATGTACGCTTTCTTTCCAGCCTGCAAAGATAGAGTATTGGTTTTATGTCTTTGGTGAATTTGCCTAAAACGGCCCAGGGATTTGCGGTATTCTAACCTGTTGACCTGATCACAGGCCATGTGATTGTTCAATATTTCATCACCTTCCAATATCAGCAATAGCTTCATCTTAATACACTAAGTCATCTTTAATGTTGTCTTCATAGCTGGCTTATACCAGTTGCATGTTGCTTGAAGTAATTCTGCTTCCTGTTTTGTTCAACATTCTTTCCTCTGTTTAAGACCAATAACAAATTATAGGTAGTATGACAACCAGCAGGGATTGTAAAAGGGTTCTGGAAGTCACGGAGACCTCTTTACAATGGAAGCATGTCAGCAGTGCTCTAGCAGCACGTAAATACTGGAGTTTAGGATTGCCTAGCTGCTCTCCAGTATTGCATTGCTGCTTCAGTGAGGCTGGATGGGTCATGCCCACGGCAGGAACCAGTGCTGTCACTACCAGCCTGTGGTGCTTAGGGCAACAAAACAATGTTATTGCACTGTTAAATTCAGGGAGATGCTGCATGATCAGGTTTTTAAGAGGGGTATTAAGAGGTTTCCTGGTCTGTAGATCTGACATAAGAACATATTAATATAAAGGTGGGAAAAACTGTTTGTGAGCTGTGTATTATTAAGGGGTTGGTGGTGCGGGAGACAGAAGCAAGAGGCGTTAGAAGGATGGATAGGGAGAGATTCCTCTGCAGCGTGGGGCATGGGTCACTTGCTGGTGGATTCTCTGCAGCTTGAGGTCTTCAAACCACAATTTGAAGACTTCAGTAACTCAGACACAGGTTAGGGGTTTGTTATAGAAGTGGATGGGTAGTGTTCTGTGGCCTGCTTTGTGCAGGGGGTCGGACTAGATGATCACATTGGTCTCTTCTGACCCTAGAATCTGAGTCTACTCCCTAACCTTGCCCATACGTTCACTTCACTGTCTGAATTGTGGGTATCTTAATTCGGTTTATTAACAGCAGCCCCCAGATTCAGAACGTGCTCCAGCCTCCACTGGTGCAGTTGAATAAGAATGCAAGGTGGGCCGGCTGGACAGGCCAGGGGCCGGCTGCGTGAGTGCAGAAAGAGGCTTGCGATGGCCAGGGCCAGCTGCTGGGGCTGGCTCATGACTTGCTGAGGGTGGGCAGAGCCATGAGTGCTTGCCTGGCTGAGCTGTTCCCTGAGGTGGGAGACTGGTGGGTCAGCGCAGACCTGCCTCTTGGCAAATGGGGGCCAGGCTAAGAATAAAAAGCAGCACGAGCCAGGGCCCTGGACTGGCCTCCCTCTTCCTTGGAGGTGCTGCTGGAGGCCTGGCTGTGCAAAGTGGGCCCTACCCCTGTAGGAGTGTAGTAGAGCCTGTTCTCTTGGGTAGCTACCACCCTCTATGAGGTGGGGAGCTGAGCCCCAGAGCTGTGCTAAGGGCCAAACAAAGACACCAGCCAGCTGCCTATGGGCTCAGTTTGTTCCCCGAGGGGCCGGGGGGGCAGACGCTGTCTGTGGTTCCCAGGCAGCCTCGGGCTCAGGGGCCTGGTCCGCTGGGGAAGGTATCCGGGAAAACGAGGCTGCGAGCTCCCCGGGAGCCGCGGGGCCCCAGCAAGCTGCTAACGCTACATGCCCCGAGCGGAGGGGGCGGCTGCTGCGCCCCCGCCCGGCCTCCCTGTAACAGCAGCGCCGCCGGTCGCTCGGAGGGGCCCTGCAGCGCAGCCCGAAGCCGCCAGGAGGCCCCGCGGGTAGGGGAGCGAGCACGTGTCCCCGGGATCCCGGCCCGTCCTCCCCCGAGCTGCCGGCTGCACCGCCGCTGGCTGAGTGCCCGGGGGGGGGTCTAGCCTGCTCCGTCCATCCGCCGTCCCTGGGGGAGGAAGGGGGGCGCTGCTCCCTTCGGGCGGCACCTGCACGGGTCCTGCCCCGGGGGCTCTCGGCCAAAGCCTGGCCCCGCTCCCGAAGAAGCCGGAGCCCAACCCCGGCAAAGGCTCCGGCCGGGGCGCCCCGCGCTGCAGTCGGGGTTTGGGCGGCTGCGCAGAGCCCATGGCCCCAGGTTGAGCGGGCCCCGACCCGGCCTCTGGCCCCTGCTCCCCGCGGCATGGGGGGAAACGCAGCGGGGCCCCGGGGCCTCCCCGCGCTTGCAGCAGCGATGCGGGCGGGGCTCGGATCCGCTTCCCGCCCGTTCACACCCGCCACGTGCTCGTTGCCGCCTCGCTTCGGCGCCCAGAGCCGGCGAGGGGGGTCCGCGGGTCTCTGCGGGCGCCCGGGGCTCGAACCAGACCCGACCCGACCCTCCTGCGGGGGAGGCGCCGCTCTCACCCCGGGCCCTGGCGTGGGGGACGCCGCGAGGGACGTGACAGCTGAGCCCCGACAGCAGAGGCGTCGGGCAGGCTCCTGCCCAGGGCGCGCCCCTGGCAGCGTGTAAGGCGGGAAATCCTGAACCCAGCGCCCGAGCCCCAGTGCGCGGGGACTCGCTCCTTGCCCTGGAAGGCTCCGACCCGGCTCCACCGCTCCGAGTGCAGCGCCGCGGGGCGCTCTCGCCTCGCTTCTCCAGCCCCCCGGGGAGCGGCCGGTGCTGGGTGCGCTCCTCGGGGCGCCCCGGGCAGCAGCTGCCCGGCCTGGCTGCAGCCTCCGGAGCGCCGACGGGCGCGGGCTGTTTCCAGAGGAAGAAGGTGGAGAGCAGAGCAGCAGGGGCCGGCGCTGCTGAGGGAGGTGTGGGCGGGGGAAGCCGGGAAGTTTCTGCTCTCAGAGGAGGCGGGAAGCCCGGGGGAGCAGCGCATCCGAAAGAAAAGGCGGGAACCTCCTCCCAAGTGTGACCCCTCAATCGCGGCCGGGGTGCTCAGTGCCGCTGAAAAGCGGGACACCTCGGAGGGACCCGGATTTCACAATTTGGCCAAAGCGTCCAGTCCTGAGCGCCTGTGTGGCAAACTCCTATTGAAATGAATGGACCGCTCTACTGCCGTGGTAAGGCAAGAGTAGAGAAGAACTCAGCTTGGCTTTCGGGTGCCGGGTAATATTTGCTGGGCTGGTAGAAAAATATCGTTTTTCACAGGGAGTTTATCGGATCTGGAGCCTGATTCTGCAACCTGCCTTCTCAAGCCCTGTTTTTGTAGCTATTTTTTGAAGCACACCAGCCACTCACCTTTCAGGAGCAACTTGTGGCACTTTCACCTTCAAGCTACCACTGCCTTGCCCAGCACCTCTCAACCCTCCACGTTCCTAGGCTTCCCATCTGGCATGGTGCTTTTACCTGTAGCCAGGGGGCAGCGTCTGAGCACTTCCCAGGAGTGCATTAAGCAATCTGAGTAGCACCTGTTACTGGTGGTTCTTTCCCATCCTGCCTGGTGGCCAGTGGTTGGTCACAAGAGGAGCTGGTCCCCTTGGTGGTTTGTGGCTCTGAGAAGGGATCTCCCCTTGCTAGGGTGGGGAAAACCACAGCTAGCTCTTTAACCTCCGGGCTGGTGTCAGCAGGCAGATAGATACCCGTGAGAAGTTTCTGCAGCTACAGTCGTCGCCCACTTGTCCTCAACTACATCGTTCATTGATCAGAGAAATGTTTCCCGCATCTTTGCTGCAGCGTGGGTACATCATTCCAGCAGAGCAGCTTTGCCATTCTAACCGCTCACACTTCAGCCATTTCTTTCTCAGGCTTTAAAATGGGTTGGGTAAGTTCTAGCTTTGCATATTAACATGAGAAAGAGAACAGGGATTTTCTAAACCTCCTGCAGCTTCCAACAAACACACACACACATATGACAGTTTTGTAACTTCTCTTTGTTTTTTCCTTTAGTCATTTCTGAAGAAACCTAGTCACATACTAATCATGAAAGTCAAGGTAAGCAATGCAGTGGGTTCCATAAGTGAAATTGTTAGGGCTGTTGAATATTCATACTTTCTTGATATGTACCACAGTAGCACCCAGAGGCCACCATCAGGATTGGGGCTTCATTGTAGTTGATATTGTACTGACATACAAAAGAAAGCAAGCCCCTGCCCTGAAGAGCTTACGCGGTCTAATCTTTCCTTCTGGATTTAGATCTGTTATCCACAATTTACATTTGGGTCCCTCTGCAGAATACATCCCTGCCGCTGCAGGGAGCAGTTATATCCCTTCAGCCAGCCAAATAACCCATTCCTCCAAATGATTCCTATTTATATTCAGGACACCAGGAACGCAGAGCCTGCAGTATAACTGAGAGCTAGCTGGTGATGTTACCCCCCAAAGGAAATGGTGATTAGCTCAGGGTCCTCTTTTGTGGGAGGGTAGCTGGCTCACAATCTGAGGGGCTTGTCAGATCTCCAAATCCTACGCACCGACTAGCATTTTCTGGAGCTGCTCTTTAATCACGTGCATCTGGAAAGGAGGTTGCAGCTTTTTCCTTCAGATGCAGCCCTCAGATGCACCAGAGCCCCACCTGCTGCTTGTCCAGGAAGGGAGGATGGGGAAAGTAAACAGGGGAGGGGGCAGAACAGAGATGGTTGGCGCCACAGTCTGGTTGCTAGGGCCCCTTCTAAGTATGGGTCTGGCGCCACTGTAAACCCAGTACTGGGTCAGGTGAAAGGCCCCGAGGTATGGGTGAAGTAAACATCTGTGGGCTTGTGAGATCAGATCTGCGTGGGGCAGGAGTGGCAGCAGGGGCTCTGCTGCCAAGTGTAGTAGCCTGCGGAACCAGTGCACGCGGCATGGAATAGTTAACTTTCATGTGTCCAGTAGTTCTGACTGTACTGCTGATATTCCACTCCTGGAGAATAGCTCTGGAAAGTAAGAGATAAATAGAAGAATTTTCAAAGGCATAAAGGGCAGGTAAGCACCCATCTCCCATTTTTTTTTTAGTCAGTTTTAAACCCATTTAATGTGTGCCATGTTAATTTTATATCATTTTAGTTTTTTAAGCCAAATGTCATGTGGTTCTAAGTCAAAACACTTACAGAAGTCTTAATATATTATTTCAACACTATTACCTTTATCAACCAAACTTCTAATCTCATAAAAAAAAAAGTTAGTTTACAGGATCTATTTTCCATATACCCGTATTGATTTAATTAAATTAACCTCCTTTAGTACTTTATTAATTGCATCCCATATCAGTCACTCCATTATCTTGCCCAGGATCAATGTCATGCTGACAGCCCTATAATTACCAAATCATCCCAATTATCTTTTTTAAAAATATATATATATATTGCAATAGCAGGGAATTGATTAGGTAAGGTGTACTCAGATGATCCCGGCAGGCAAACCACATCACTTGCTTCTGGGGAAAGCAGGACAAAAGAAAGTCCTTGCCAATCTGACCCATGGGAAAATTCCTTCCCAACTTCAAATAAGGGAGTGAGTCTGACCCTAAACATGTGAGCAAGACACACAGCCAGGCATCTAGAAAGAGAATCTTTTGTGCCACCTTAGACCACTGGTCCACCCTGAATGATGTTCCAGTTCTAGCTGTAGCCAATCTAGCCAGCTATAACATCAGGGGAAATAATTCCGGCCTGATCACTGCAGGAAATGCTGAAGTCCTAAAGCATGAGATTTAATTATATAGAGCTGCAAGTGTTATGAGCATCATGAGCACACAATTATGAAGTGTAGCAACATAGCTTCCATATCCATCTCCCATTAGAAGGCAGTGGGATCTAGCCACCTTACCCTTCTGTGACTTTTGAAAATTCCCTTTCAGTCTACGATTAGGGCAAAGTTGTGGTATTAATGTACCCCTATAATGATGATTGATTATTAATTAGAAACTGAGAGCTGCTGTAATATAATCAGTACGTGCAAGGCTTTCATATGAAAGCAACATCTTGATTCTTCTGCATAACATCCACCTCTCAGGGTACAATTACAGGGGGGTAGTTAAGAAGTGCTTGTGAGAGTCTAAATATTGTATGTTCTGTAGAATAAAGTTGAAAAATGCAAGTAGTTCAAACTGGAAGACCACAATTACTAGACACTTTAGCAATTAAAATTCAACATTTCAAACACTGGGTGAAAGCTATGTTGATAACTTTAGAATCCAGTTTCAAAGGCAGAAAATGGGCTAGGAGACATGGCAGGTACTATTATGGTAAGAGATCTGTAAGAGTAGTAGAGCTTTTGGCAGTAGGTGAATCATGCCATAAAGATAAGGGGTTGAATCTTTCTCACAGTGCACATGGGAGAAGTCAGTAGGATTACTTGCATGAAGCAAGCAGTCTTTGGTCCAGGCTGTAGTAATCTTTAGATGTATTTCCCTACTAAGATTTGTGGTTGAAGGGAAATAGCTTATTCTCTACATACAATGACTGACAGAAATATCACAATACTACATTCATTATTTAAAAGCTTTAGTTTAAAGCTTGTAAATTACCACCCTAAAACACTTTTCAAATATTTGGCATAGCATTAATAAATCAAGTTAAATAATGGATAAACAGAAACCTTCATAACAGTAAGGGGGAATGTAATCTTCTTCTTTACACACACACTCTCCAAGTATAATTTAGATTAACTCTTTCACTTTACATTGCTAGTCTCAGTACTATTGAGTGCAAATTTTGTTAATACCACAAAGCCGTAAGTATTACATATAATATGAAAGAGAATCAAAATAAATGCACACAGTTGGGACTTGATTTTAAAGAGGCCTTACTTGACAATTTTACATGCAGAGTTTTGTGCCCAAAATTAGTTATAGGTACAAATTGTAGTGTTGGGACATCTAGCTACCTGATTGCAAGAGCAAATCAGGCAGGTATGTACAGCCTTTAATTTGCAAGTAAGAAACTTCTGGAAAATCAGGTCCTTAATCACTGTGAAAAACTTATTTCCCTGCTAGTCATTTCACTTGAACATAGCAAACAATCAGAACTGACCATTTAAAAGTGGAATTTGTCAGAAAAGTGATTACATAATTCTGAATTTCCATATTTCTTCACTCCATCAGATTTGTTTGGTTTTCAAGTCAAAGGATGTTTTGAATTAGCAGTCCTACCTATTGGGTCTGGATTTCTTAAATAATCATCCCCTGATAAGGCAGGGAGAGAGAGCTCAGTGGTTTGAGCATTAGCCTGCTAAACCCAGGGTTGTGAGTTCAATCCTTGAGGTGACCATTTGGGGATCTGGGGCAAAAATCTGTCTGGGGATTGGTCCTGCTTTGAGCAACAGATTGGACTAGCTGCGGTCCCTTGTAACCCTGATATTCTGCAATCAGAACTTGTCAATTTTGTTCAAGATATAGGAGGCAAAATCCACTTTAGTCTTCCAGAGCTGTAGTTGTTTCACAGCATTAACTCAAGCAACAAATTTATCAGTACAGGAAGCAACTGTGACGAACACAGGGAATAGTGTGGTGTCACGTTTCTGACCATGACCAAACTTTAACTGGCAAACTGAAGCTTTACATTTTAGGGTTATACACATTGAGTCTAAAAGTTACAAAATATAAGGGTCCTGTTAGCTCACTGAGTCCACTCGCTGCAAACAATCAATGTAGTGTGCTCAAAGGGGATATTACAGGTTTAATATGATATTACACTTGTGCTGATCAAAAAGGATAAGAAGCTGCAAGAACTCTGAACAAGCAGGTAATTTTAGTGGATAAATCAAGCCAACAGGAAATGCCGTACCATAGTTAGTACAATACAGCCCTCATAAAAACCAGTTTAATGGAACATATTTACCCAATTAATATGAACATCTCTATCTAAAAGACTAGAGCATAATCAAGTGGACGCATGATTTGTCATGAGCCACTGCGCCATTGTTTCAGAAATTGGATGTCAGATAGGTATTGTCAGACCCGTGGTGCGAGCCCCCGACATGAGCGCAGCGAATCAGGAGAACTGTTAGCGCAAGATAGCTCCCTGACTGGTATTTATATACTTGTAACTTCACCATGAACTAGGCACTGTACAAACACATAGGACTATATGTAGTACCTGCTTCAAAGAACTGAGGGTATTTCTAAGCATAAGAATATTTGTGCAGTCACAGCAAGGAGAACGTAAGGATGTTTCTGTGCCTTTGGTCTGTTGAAAGGGATGGATTGGCAGGGGGCCATGGGGCTCCATGTGCTGCCCCCGTCCTGAGCACTGGCTCTGCACTCCTATTGGCCAGTTCCCAGCCAATGAGAACTAGGAGGAAGGAGGGGGGCCTGCAGACAAGAATGTGGAGTCGCGTGGTCTGCAGTGCACCCTGGCTGAGCCACCAGAGGTACGTCTGTGCCCGCATCTCAATCCCCTGCCCCAGACCTGAGCCCCTGTTAACCCAGAGCACCTCCTGCACCCAACCCCTCATCCCCAGCCCAGAGCCCTGACACCCTCCTGCACCCCAACCCCCAGCCCTGAGCCCCCCCCCTCAACCCAGAACCCCTTTCTGCACCCCAAACCACTCATCTCTGGCCCCACCCCAGAGCCTGCACCCCCAGCCCAGAGCCACCTCCCACACCGTGAACTCCTCACCCCCACACCCCAACCCTTTGCTCTAGCCCTGAGCCCCACCCAAACCCTTCATCCCCAGCTCCATGGGGTCACGGGCATCAACAATTTTCTTCAACTGGGTCCCCAGAAAAAATGTTTGAAAACCACTGCTCTAAAACATAACCCTTCCTCCTACAAAACATTAGCAAATTCGCCTCAGGTCAGTATTCCAACAGTCTGCTTGACAGCAACACCTCCAGTCCAATAACAATGACTCGTTTTTTAAAAGGTTAAACCAGGGGTTGGTTACCTTGCAGAAGTGGTGTGCTGAGTCTTCACTTATTCACTGTAATTTAAGGTTTTGCATGCCAGTAATACATTTTAACGTTTTTAGAAGGTCTCTTTCTATAAGTCTATAATATATAACTAAACTATTGTTGCATGTAAAGTAAATAAGGTTTTAAAAATGTTTAAGAAGCTTCATTTAAAATTAAAATGCAGAGCCCCCCGGACCAGTGGCCAGGCAGTGTGAGTGCCACTGAAAATTAGCTCGTGTGCTGCCTTCGGCACCTGTGCCATAGATTGCCTATTCCCGGGTTAAGCCAATAAAATAGCGTGAGAGTTGATCCAGCATCATGTTTATGAAGAGCTGATGGTCACAGTGTACTGCACCAGACTGATCTTATATAAGAAAATGTGTTGCTACGGGGATCTTTGGTTTTATATTTATTTTGTTTTCAATACTTGTCTTTGATTTTAATGAGTGTATGTGCATTAATCAGGTGAAGCAGTCCCAATACAGGTTTACAAAAAATAGGTAAGTCTGATGCCATGGAAACATCAAAGTCGTGCGATTTTATGGCTGTGGAATAAGATTCTTTAATTTGTCTTAATGATCAGTTTATAAAGTTGCAACCTTGAGGTACTTTATGATAGGTTAATGTACATCCCACTATGTTGCTTCCATTTAATTGCTGGGTTTAGGATGTAGGGTCCAGACAAGACAATTACCATGCATGGTTTCACTAGTCTTTGATCCAGACTGAAAATCAAGAGACTCCTTCCCCTCAACTTCTTATTTTAACAAGGTAATATTATGAGATCCATGTCAGATCTTCCCCCCATCTGCCAAGCTGTCTCATTGTCCTCCAACTCCTTTCATAAGACTCTCCTTTGCTGGAGTACCTATAACACCCCACCCCCCCGCACACACACACTTGACTATGGTCAGGCTGCTGGTGTGCTGCTACCATTGTCTATCATACTGGCCTATCTTGTCTCATTGCATTCCCCATCTACCTGTCTATATTCATCTGTTATCTTGTCTTATACGTAAGCTCTTGGGGACAGAAGCTGTCTTTTTGTTCTGTGCCTGTGCAGCACCTAGGATGCTAGGAACCTGGTCCCTGACTAGGGCTAGTTGGCAATATGGGAACACAAATAATGATTATTAATTGGGCCTTATTCCTTGCACCAGTGGGTCTGGGAGTGCTGCAAAAGTACTTGGAAAGAGTGAGAATGCAAGAAGTACCTCCTCTTACTAACTGCTGTGTCATAAACAGATAGTTAAGGGTTAATGTCTCTTTTACCTGTAAAGGGTTAACAAACAGGGAACCAAAAAAAAACACCTGACCAGAGGATCAATTAGGAAACAAGATACTTTCAAATCTCGGTGGAGGGAAGCCTTTGTTTGTAGTTTTTGGGTTTTCCATCTCGGCTGTACCTCTCTATTTCCTCAGGAACACCATCTAAGAACTGCTCCATTTGTATCAGGAGGTGCAGCTCGTCCATATTGTTAATCTTTGTTTCTGATATCCAGGCCTCATAATTCTTTGCAATGTGGTAGGTGTGTCGGGGGAATGACACATCTGGGTTCCATTTTAGGGTTCTGAACCGCCGACGGGCATGTTCAGGTGTTATCCCCATTTTGTATCTGGCCTTGGTTTGAAAAAGTTTATAGTCGTTCATGTTCTCCTTAGGCATTTCAGCCGCCACCTCTGCTAAGGGGCCACTGAGCTGTGGCCTCACCTCTACCATGTACTGGTCTTCAGAGATGTTGTACCCAAGGCAGGCCCTTTCAGAATTTTCTAAGAAGGCCTCAGTGTCATCACCTGCCTTGTAGGTGGGAAATTTCTTGTGATGTGGAACAATCATTGGCGCAGGGTTGTTAGGACTGGCTGGAGCATCCTGCCTGGCCTGCACCAAGTCCATTTCATGCTCTCTCTCTTTTTCCCTCTCTTCACTCTGTTTTTGTTGTTTTTCCAGTTCTTGGTAGTGTTTCTCCCTCTCTCGTTGGTGGGCTTCCTCTTTGGCTGCTTGCTCTCTTTTGTAGGCTTCCTCTTTGATTTTGTCTTCTCTTTCTCTCAGCTCCACCTCTTTTTCTCTTATTTCTATTTCTTTTTGTTTTCTTTCCATGTCTCACTTGTGGTCGGTGTCTCTGATGTGTTCCTCTGCATCCAGTCTTGCCAGTTCCTGTTTCAGGTCCTTGGTAGTCATGGTTCCTGCTTTCTTGTGTTGGGGTGCCCTCTGGTGTTTTACTGCCTGAACTACTGCTTCTTTGTTGCCTAGCAACAATGCCTTTCTAACTGGCCTTCCTGGATAAAACTAGAACAAAAAGAAACTCTTCATTTGCATGTGTGTTGCCTGTCCCAAAGTCCAAAAAACAGGTCCAATCCTTCATAGGCTTGGCTGGGTATTACAGGCGATTTGTACCACACTACAGCCAAATCGCTGCCCCACTGACCGACCTGACCAAAAAGACCCAGGCGAATGCAGTCAAGTGGACTAATGAGTGTTAAAAAGCCTTAACCCAACTTAACGCAACGCTCATGTTGGACCCTGTGCTAAGGGCCCTGGACTTTGACAAACCATTCCTAGTAACCACAGATGCATCTGAGCATGGTATAGGAGCAGTTCTCATGCAGGAAGGACCAGATCACAACTTCCATCCTGTCGTGTTTCTCAGCAAGAAACTGAGAGGGAAAGTCACTGGTCAGTCAGTGAAAAGGAATGCTGCGCCATCGTGTATGCCCTGGAAAAGCTACGCCCATACATTTGGGGACGGCGGTTCCAGCTACAAACCGACCATGCTGCACTAAAGTGGCTTCATTCTGCCAAGGGGAACAACAAAAAACTGCTTCGATGGAGTTTAGCTCTCCAAGATTTTGATTTTGAAATTCAACACATTTCAGGAGCTTCTAACAAAGTAGCTGATGCACTCTCTCGTGAAAGTTTCCCAGAATCCACTGGTTGAAATTTGTCCTTGACATGTAGAAAGTCTTGTAGTTTACACACGTAGTAGATATGTAAAGGTGCATGTGTTGTATTAATCTGTTTATTCTAAAGTTCTAGGAAGAAATCACGGCCAGTGAGGTTCCCCACTGTCTGCGATTTGGGGGGCGTGTCATAAACAGATAGTTAAGGGTTAATGTCTCTTTTACCTGTAAAGGGTTAACAATGAGGGAACCAAAAACAACACTGACCAGAGGACCAATTAGGAAACAAGATACTTTCAAATCTCAGTGGAGGGAAGTCTTTGTTTGTAGTTTTTGGGTTTTGCTTTGTTCTCTCTAGGCTCTGAGAGTGACCACACATACCTACAGGCTCTCTAATCTTCTGTTCCAATTTTGTAAGTACAAAAGTAGAAAGACAGTTTAATTGTTTTTCTGTATTTGCAACTGTGTATCTGGCTGGTAGAGTTTTAATGTGTATTGTGGTGAAAGTATTTTAAATTGTATTTCTGCTGGAGAAAGGTTTCTTTCTATTGTCTATAAGCTGAAAGACCCTGTAACTTTTTACCATCTAAATTGCAGAGATAAACCTTTTACTTTTTTTCCTTTCTTTTTTATTAAAAGTTTTGCTTTAAGACCTGTCTGATTTTTTTCTCCTAGTTAAGGCTCAAAGGAATTGAGTCTGTACTTTACAGGGAAGGAGAAGGGGGGCGAGAAGGGTGGAATCCTTTTGTTTTAGATTCACGGAGCTTGAATCTGGATTGCCTCTGGGGGAAGGTATCATTCCTCTTTGTGTAGTGATTCAAGGAATTGAATCACGGTAATCTCCTAGTGTACCCAGGCAGGAAAGATCTGGGAGGAGGTAAAGGTTTATTTCCCTTTGTTGTGAGACTCAAGGAATTTGGGTCTTGTGGTCCCCAGGGAAAGTTTGGGGAGACCAGAGTTTATCAGGTACTCAGAATCCTGATTGGTGGCAGCCTATCAGATCTAAGCTGGTAATTAAGCTTAGGGGAATTCATGCTAGTACCCATATTTTGGACACTAAGGTACAGATTTGGGAATTATACTATAACATGCTGCCTCTGCTTAAGTAAGATACCAACATGGCTGAGACCAAGAGGGCATCCTATTATGCCAGTTATATCAGCTGGAATGACTGTGTCCATGACATGCCACCATGAGAGCTGCAAAGTGAGATACAGCATCACGGCTTAAAGATGTGGAAGGCACACAAGCATCTAGCAAACCAGAATCCAAGTCAGAGCTTGTAACAATAAAGCTGAGCCCTCTACAGCAAGACTCCAATGACCTATTCAGAGAGTAAGTGGTGAAGGGTCTCCTGGATGCAGTGAAGACTGCAGGGGTCTTGGAAATTAACTCGCTGTAAGAAAAAAAAAGTACAACTTTAAATCTTACTTTTCTGGATTGAAAACTGCCAAGTATCATGAAAGCAGCAGACTGCACTTACCTTACAGAGTCTCACATGCATAAGCGAATGGTTTTCATGCTCAAACAACAAAGGAGGGTATTAAAAACTACTCAAGATACAATTCAATATTCAAGTTCAATATAAGTCTCTATATAAAAACTATCCAATATCTCAGGTCTCAATCTATGCTGTGCCAAACCAAATCAGAGCACACCTATGGCCTTACCCCATAAAATGAAAACAAATTACCTTTGAATGTGCATAACTGGCAGGAGGTGTATCAGACATGCAGAGAGGGGTGTGTGGAAGATACACAAAGGCTGGTGCTCTGTAGCAGACAGAAAAGCTAACTAACTTGTGCTGTCATATACCGCACATGACATTTCTAATACTAAATAAGTTTTCTTATCAAATCCCTATAAGTAATTTTTGGTGTGTTTGGGAAAGAGAGGGAGGAGAGAAGGAGGAAATGCCAAGAAGAGATGTTTAATGGACAAATGTCTGATAAATATATTGCAACATTTTTTAAAGGCGACCCTTAGTGAGCACCTGAGTCTGCCTGAGAGTTTGCAGTGCACAATGAAGCCTGCTTGTCTCAGGGTGGCAGCAACAGCTTCTAAAATGGAGTGGTTAGACACCAAATTGAAAATGACTTGGCAGCCAGTGTTATGTGGGGGAGAATCATTCTTTGGAAGGTAAATAGCCTCTGTTTTGCCCTAATGCTCTTTGCAGTTGTACACTGAAGATGGGCTTTTCAGAAGGGCTTAGTGAAGTCAATGGGAGTTTTACACTATCTGGAGCAGCCTTAGGCTGGCACCGAGCCCTGTGAAAATCATGCCCAAATGCGTGAGCATGTTTACAACAGGCACTGTCCAGCAGAGGGCGATCTCCTCTACCAAAGGCAGGGTCAAGATGAAAACCTCCTGAGACCCGGGGTCGGCAACCTTTCAAAGAAGAGGAGCCATTTTTTTTGTTTTTGTCTTTCACCAAAATATTTTGAGAGCCGCATCATATGCAAAGCTACTTGTAGAGTTAGAATTTAACAACTAATCATAATTGAACATATTAAAGTTATTACTACTCACCAACACTTGTTTTGATTGAAGGTATTTAACTGATCTATTTTATTTCTGACATTAAGACTTTTTCAAACCGCTGGACGTTGGAACATACTAGTAAATGCAGAGCACATCTGCTCTTTCACAAGAAATTCCAAGAGTTTGATTGGTAGACAACAGTTGCCTTGGTAATGAGCTGTTCGAATCTGAGTATAAAACGGGAGAGGGCTCCGGGCTGGGGCAGAGGGTGCAGGGTCTGGGAGGAGTTTGGGTTCAGAAGGGGCTTCTGACCTGGGGTATGGGGTTGGGGGGTGAGAAGGGGTGTGAGGTGCAGGCTCTGGCCAAGAGGCACGGTTCAGGCTGCCTGCCTGCTCGGGCCCCACACCGCTCCCAGAAGCGGGCGGCTACTGGCGGGGGTGGGAGGCAGCTCCACGTGCTGCCCCCATCCCCAGTGCCGTCCTCACAGTTTGAATTGTCTGGGAACCAGCCGATGGGAGCTGCAGCGGTGGTGCTTGCAGGCACAGGCAGCACACTGAGACCCGCTGCCCCCTTCCCCCCAAGGGGCATGCAGAGACGTGCCAGCGGTGTGGGGCTAAGGCAGCCAGGCAGCCTGCCTGAGCTCTTCTGCGCTGCCGGCTGGGAGCTGCCTGTGGTAAGCGCCTGCACCTTGCATCCCTCAAAAAACGGCTGCCAGCAAGGGGGCAGCCGGAGCCGCAGGTTGCCAACCCCGTCCTAGACCCTAAACAGCAAGGTTCAAAAAGTTAACAGCATTTACTGCACCCACACAATTTAATAGACTCTGGAGTAAAGGCATTTAAACATGTCATATAAAATAGAAAAAGCTACCACAGAAATAATAAACATTCTGATGGAAACTGGTGACTTTGGTTACTATTGACGGAGCAAGTATAAAGAAAAAGAAATTGGGCCAAATTCTGACCCCACTGACACCCTGTGGCAATCACAACAACAGAAGGTGTAAACTGGGCAGTGGGCAGATCGGGAGCTAATTACCTAATTGCAGAGGCCAATGTACCATGGACATGTGAGTTAAAAGTTGGACATAGACGTGGAGTTAAAAAGGGACCCAGCAGGACACTGCTGTTTATTTGGTTATTTTTCTGCTGCAGTTGTGAAAGGGCGGGAGGGTAATCAACACTGTGTGCTCTCACAGGAAGTGGCTAACTCCTGGGAAGAGGCCTTTTCTAAAGCCACGGTTTATCATTCACAAATAGGCAACTGATTGTCTGCAAACTGAAGACACTCAAAAATCACAGGCAAGTGTTTTTCTGATTGTAGCTGGAAAGGAAGAAGCCAAGAATCACAATAGCAATTGCAAGGAAGGGGAGGATTCAGCTACATCTGAACTAACAAGATGCTGACGGCCTGCTGCCAGACCTGCGTTCATTTTAGTGTAATACTAGAGAGGTTTTTCAGCATCAGAGAACTCAGAGCGGAGTCAAGTTAAAGAAACCTGTTCACCCTAGCCATCCCAAGTAGCTTTTTCTTCACCCGCCTGACAGTGGCAGCAGATACTTTTGTTACCCGACCACTGCTAGTATGTTCCCTCCCTCAGCAGCTCCCCTAATAAAAGACTCCCTCACCTTTACCTCTGTTCTTTTCTTCCCCCCACTCTTCACATGGCTCCTGATGTGCTTCAAGAACTAGTGTCTTTATTTTCAGGCATGCAACAGTTGTAAGCGTGGTGGATCCTGGTGCCTTAACAGAATCAGGAAACTCTCTCACAAACAAAAGTGCTTCCCCCACCTTTTTGCCTGTGAAATAAAGTGATTTTCAGACCCTCATAAGGGTTTATGATGGTAGAGGGGAAAAAAAGGAGTGACAACTGCGTAAGAACATTGTACCTTCTCCTTTCACTAACAAAAGTGTGTGCACACACTTTCGAAACCTGATCCTGCGAGATGCAAATGGAATGAGCAGTTTGCACCAAACAAGAACAGTCCTCTGGTGAACCCTGGGCACCTACTTACTTACCAGGAGTGTCAGATTGCACCGTTGATCTACTATAGAAACGTAAAGGGACTTTAGAGCATAATTTAAGATGCAATGCAACTAATGTCTAGTTAATCAGTTAAATGTACAATTACAAGGCAATTTAAATGTGTTTGTTCGGCTGGATCCTCAGACAGTAAATTTTCTATTGCAATCGTATCCAAAGATGAAACTGAACGAACTGCAAGCACTCAAACTGTATCAAGACTTTTAGTCAAGCTTCATCAATGTGTTCTCTAGAATACTTTTTCAGTTCAGCCTCATTAATGCTTCATTGATCTTGAATACTTTAAGCTTCACTTTATAACAAAGACTGGAATTTTTGTTTTTTTCACACACAACAGAATTGTAATTTGTAGATCTCAGGCAGCTAAAATAAATGTGTTCCATGGTTTGAATTATCCAGTATAAAATTATAGATGCATCAGGGATTGTGTATCACCTGTAAGCATTCAAAACCAAGCATTCCCCCCCTCCCTCGCCCATATGCATGGCTCCTGTAAATGAAGCAGGTTGAGTGCCCCTGTGCCAGAACAGGTGCTCCCAATTTGGTCAATTCAAGAGGATGGGGCAGCATCTGGGGCCATAATAAAAATCAGGGAGATCTGGAGAGTCAGGGCTTTCTGAGGGTCAAGTCAAGAAAAAGGTAGTGATAGCTGCCTGGGAGTGAGCAGTTGGCAGGTGAGAGCTGCCAGAGCCAGTATGTGGCTCCTAGGGGAAAACAAGAGAGCAGCAAGGGGCATTTCCAGCTGACCTCCCCGATCCAGGGCCAGAGCAGCAGAGGGAGTTACCTGCTGTTGTCTAAGCCAGAGAGCCAAAGCTGCAGGCCAGAGAAAGTGAAAGGCAGGGGAGCAGCAAAGGGGCATTCCTGCTGCCACCTCCACACTGGAAAGGTAGCACCAGGGGAATGAGGGATGCAAGCACTGAGACGGGTGGGGGTTTCCCCACTGGGAAAAGTGGGGATTTTAAGGACTACATACACTGGCTGTGAGAAATGGCCTTTTGCTGGAGATTATTTGAACTATGTGTTGGGAATAAACCAGCCCCAAGGAGGGGTATTAAGCAAGAGAGCCTGAAGTGGAATCACTGGGAACAAACTGGAATCTGACGCAGCTGAGCCTGCTGTACCACAGCCACCCATAGGAGGGCGCTCAAGGCAAGGCTACCCTATGACAAATCTCTATTTGGGTTACAGAAAGAGAGAGTTTAACCTAAAAAAAATGCCACTCAACCCCCAGCCCTTTATACCACACAACAAAGTAAATTATTTTCTATTTCTTTTCAGGCTATGACTATGTCATTTGTATCTATGTGGTACATTTTAATGTTTAAAATTAGACAGCAATAATTCAGAAGTGTTCTACCTAGGACAAAATAGTGTACAATGAAGTTTCTTATTATGAACAATATTTTTATATCAATAAACTTTTAAATCAGAGCCCTGCTTCCTAAGGATGAACAAAGTTCATCTATGATGTATACACAATTTTATATATGAAGTGCAAAAAAGAAGGGTCTCTTGCTTCCCAGAATTCTATATACTGAGAAACTAAACAAAACAGATTCAGAACAAAATGTTTCACAACTGTTATAATTTATCAGTCCACGCATGACACTGTTTTTTTAAAGCCTACAGGCTGTTTGACCCTACAAAAGAATGGAAGAACGGTTTTGTGGTTAAGCCAGTTTCATGGAACTCAAGAGATTAGAGTAATTCCCAGTTTTTCCACACCTCCTGCATGACCATGAGCACGGCACTTAAGACACATCTACGCTGCAACCAAGGGTGTAGCTGTACCCAGGCTTGCTTTAACCCAGCTACCTTGCTAAAAAGAGTTGGGAGGGTCAGCTTGCTTGACTCTCTCTGGATACGTACCTGTTTATGCAGCTTGCGCCACCATATCCTCACTGCTATTTCCAGGGAGCTAGCTGGATTAAAGCCAGCGCAGGTACGTCAACATGAGCTGCAAATCACAGTCCTGGCTGTAGTACAGGCATACCCTTCATCTTCCTCTGGCTCCGTTCCCCATCTGTTACGGGTATTGGGGGGATAGTAGATTCATTTGTTCGAGACACTCAGACAGCACAGTGATGGGGTACGTGCAAGGACCTAGAGAAGAATACTTCAGGACACAGACTGCTTATGGGCCTAATCCTACAATGTGCTAAACGTCCCTGACTCTCATTTTTTGTCTTTTACCTAAGTAGGTACATACATTTTCCCCTCCAGCCCACCACTGTAGTATCTGAAGGCCTTAGAAACATTAATGGATTTACTCTCAGAGCATCCCTGGTGAAGTAGGGAACCATTACTCAAGTCAGTGGGTCCTAGGTATTTTGAAGGATCAGGCCCTAAATGAAGCCAGGACTAAGGCTTTGTCTACACTAGCACTTTTGTCAGTCATGGGTGTGAAAAAACTCCCCAAATGGGCATAAATTTCACCAACAAAAGTGCCGCTGTGGACAGCGCTATGTCAGTGGGAGCCACTCTCATGCCAAACATAGCTGCCGCCGCTCCTTGCGGCTGGTTTAATTATGCCGCTAGGAGAGTTCTCTCCTGCTGGCTTAGAGAGGCTACACGGGAAACCTTACAGCGGTGCAGCTGCAGCGGTACAACTGTGTCACTGTCAAGTCCATGGTGCAGACATAGCCTAAGTCAAAGGCCAACTAGGTGAACTGATTTTGGAGGGTTTTATGCATTTCTCTCTTCAAATATTTATTTTGCTCCTAGTCTCCTTTTCTTGGCATTGCCAAGTATACTGGATACCACATATACTCAGCAGTTGAAGGGCCAATGCCTGACCTTGAAAAGACATATGCAAACACCATTTTAGATCCTAAGACAAAATGCTAAATAGTCAGCTACTGCATAGTGGATTTAGAGGAACTCTTTGGAATATTAAATATAAAACTCATACCACTAAAAACATTTAAAAATGCAGTTCAGTCACACATGACCTGTATACTATTCCGGAATGACTAGATTCACAAACAAAAGCCTTCTATTGATTATGACCATTAAGACTAAACTACATTTTGTAAATAATGCATGTTGTACTTATGCCAATTACCATACAGCTGTACCAGAGCACACTAGGCATGGACAATATATCTCAGAGAATGTGCACTACTAGGAAAAATTATGGAAACAAGTTACACTTCAAAAAGGAAAACAAAATGATCCAACATATGCTAAAACATTTAGTGGATCTTGCCTGGAAAGAAAACAATATGTATTATGCCCTGAATTATGTAAAGTCCTGAAAAACAAGGAAGGAATCTAAGTATGTTGTACAGGAACTGTGAATGTCAAGAGACTAAAAAAAGTGACCGAGATGGACTCTGTACATCCAGAATAATACCAGTATTCTTCAAGGTTTCTCCAGGGCATAGACAAGTCAACAAGACAAAACATAAGGATCACTCACAAAGTATTTGTATATTTCCATATGAATGTGTTTAATAAGCAATTATCTTCACTATTTACCTTGTCAAAGCAGACCAAACAACAGTGTTTAAACACCATATTCTGTGAATCTAGTTTGGTGTAGCACATGGAAGCATTTCTATGTTCCCCCCCAGTGCTATATTTTTTCTATATATGGTATACTAGAATTAACTGATGTCTTTGAGAAACTACCAAAGGCAGAGAGTCTGCCTTCCTGCTGGAAAGACTTAGGACCAAATATAATTAGCAAAAGAAAGCACATTTCAAGAGCATTTTAATGTATACAATGAGGGTGTAGGTGAATAGGTTTTATTTTAAAGAAACAGTCTTTAATTTAAAGTACTTTGCTCTGTGGATCTTATAAATATTACCATATTTTTTCACAAATGTAAAATATATTATAGCTGTTTAGATTTAAAAGGCAATTCCCACTGGGTGATAAATATTTTTAAAAAAATATTAACCTACAAGAAAAGGGCAGCTCGGTGAGAACTAGTTTTTAAACCTTCAGTTGTCAGTCCAACTGGCCCAAGCTGACATTTTTCACTCAGCCTTCCTTTAATGGCAATAAGGCTACTTTGCAAGCCGTGGCAATTATAGACACTGTAACGGGCTGCTCCTCATGCTAACACCCCAAGAGTGCACTTATCAATAATCACAACTGCGCAGTAAAATAAAATTTACACATTTCAAAATATTGTTAATAGACATCTCTATCTTAAAATGGCTTCCATTAACAGGACTTTGAATTATTTCAGCTGTGTGTTGATTAGGTTTAAGCAATTCACCACTTCACGAGTGCAGCTCACAAACAACACAACCCACCAAGGGGTAGCGATAGTCAATAGGATTCATAGTGCAAATGAAAATCAGAATTGCTCTAAATTATCTGACATTTCAAAAATATAAATGAACAAGACAAGTTTCTTATACTGTACACGCAATAAGCTATAGTGAGCATACGAAAATGAGGCTGGGACATTCTACACAGTTAGCTGGTGTTCCAGACTTGAATCTGTTCAAAGACAGGACTCAGTAAATAAAATGTTGCAAAGCAATGTTGTTATAGCACTTGAACTATGCTCTCAAGCTTTGTATTTCTGTTTCCCAGTCTCACTAATCACACAAATATGCTGAAACAAAACAGAAAGCTCATGTTAGAAAACTAACATCTATGAGTCAAAGAGTGAAGTTTCACACATTTATTCAATAATGCAATTCGGGGGGGGGGGGAGTGCATCACACATTTCCATGTTATTAATCACTAATTTAATGAGTTGATTTATATAGAATAATTTTAAAGTCTTGTTTTTGTATCAAAATGTTAATTCCCCCATAGCCCACCTGATCCCTGCCAAGAGACTTGCGCCACCCAGAGAACAAGACTCAGGAATGGGCAGGAACTCAAGGGCAGTTCATTCTTTATTCCAGATTGTCCTTTTGTTGTTAATTGTGAAAAAACCTGCTAAGACAAGAAACCCCCCACTACAGCTGTTCCATTCTTTCCCATCTCGTCAATAAGGAGCATGTAAGGCTCCTTTCTCCAGAGCTAAGCAGAAGATCCATGTTGGCCTGACTAATGAGAGTTGAATGGCTGCTCTCCTGCTAATGTTTTCCCCTGGTCACTATATTACTAACAAAGTGATCAGGCTTGTACATGAAAGTACAGTTGAAGTAGGAAAAAACTGAATTATCCTATTTCCTCCTCCCTAGTTTTGAAAGAGTAAAAAGTATTAACAAAAACATTACTTACATTCAAATCTCGAAAGTATTCATTATAATCAAGGGCATAACCCACAACAAACTTGTCCGGCACTTCAAATCCAACAACTGAAAAGGACCATAATTCATCATTTTGTTAGACTTCATGTACCAGTATTTAAAAAAACAAACAAACAAAAAAAACAAACTGTCAGTTTAGCATATATATTTTTAAAAACCCAAATGTCCTTATTTTCTCCTCAAGCATCCTCAGTTTCTAAACGATTTAACAAATTTAATTGACTTTTCACTATCTAGTCCATTAACTTCATTCATTTCACTCATCTTAGAAATAAAAACAAACTAGATAATTTCATTTTCTGGTTTTCATGCAGTAGCACAATGCTGCAATGTATAGCTTACAAATGTTTGCTCCAAATAAAAATCTATTTGTACTGAAATTCATGAATGCATTTCTACTAACCTAGGTTTTATTTTAAGTTTCATACACAAAAGTTACTTACTCTATAGTAACCATGGTCCTTCAAGATGTGTTGGCCACATGGATTCTACTTCTGGTGCACATGCACCCTGTGCAGACAAGATCAGATTTTTTTGAACAGCAGACTCTGCTGAGGCCATGCCTGTAACCCTGCACCCAAGGGCATAAAAGGCAGAGTGGGTCAAACTGACCCTCAATTCCTTCGCCAGGACAGAATGCAGGTAACTACAGGATTCCATTGTGGTGGGAAAGAAGGGTGGGTCATGGAATACATGAGGTCAACACATCTCAAAGAACCACAATTACTGTACAGTAAGTGACCGTTTTTTCCTCCTCAGGCAACAGTCCATGTGCAGCCCACTTCTTGTGATTCAAGCGGTGCCATGGTAGATAGGAAATGGACGCTTGAATTGCATCTGAATACAGACTACTGGGAAACGCTGCCAAAGTGGGCATCAGATCTTGATGCCTCCACTTTGTAAAACCATAGACTTTTCCTGCACTACTTCTACAAGGATCTCAAGAGTGTCTGCCATTCAGCGCAGAAATTCCTGGAACATCTTATGGTTGTCAGGCTGTGAAGATGTAAAGGGCACTACTGCCTTGTCTGGTGAGGACAAGGAGATAGCTGCGGTTCTTCATTTTCATGGTCCTGCTGCTGACAGCGTGAGACACCTGTGCCTTTGCACAGCCCTAGGGGATCTTGTAGCGGAGGGAGACGTAGCCTTAGAGAGAGCAGTAGAAGTTGGCTTTCTTGTTGCCTGTGCCTCAAGGGGCCCATGCAGAGCCAGGAATGACCCTGTAAGAGCGAGGGCAAGGGGCTACAGGGGTGGGCACCACGAAGAATGCTCTTCCCTAGATCCCCTCGGTTTGTGTGTGCAAGAATAGGTCCTAGGTGCCCTGTCTGACAAATAGGGGTCATACGAACAGGACCATGGTAGGAGGGCGGAGGACGCCTCCCTGCTGTGCTCAGAAGCTGAGGAAGCGAGTACCCCTCTTCTAGATGTGGGATGGCTTTAACAAGGTTCCCAGGGTGAGCTATGGGCTCTGCTCTTGCCAGGATCAAGAAAGTGCTCGGTACTGTAATGGCACTAGCGGTCAGCACCGCAGAAGGCACTCGCACCACTGAAGACAGTAGTGGTGATTCAGGCTGAGCAATCAGTCAGATCACCTGCTACCAAAACTGGCTTCAGTGTCTAGGTCAGTACCGAGAAGAGCTGTACCGCAGTCATCAGCACGGGAGTCGTAGGTGCTGAGGCTGTCAGCACCAGGTGCACCGAGGTAAGCGCTGGGCGAAGCACAGAGCTCTGCTTGAGATGGTACTCTTGCCTGGTGCCTGGTCTCTGTGATGGATGTCAGAGGGATCCCTTCTGGGCCATAACCTATCCTTTGAGGAAGCAGGCTGAGGTGATCTCCGCCTCCTGCTACTAGGTCCCTCTGAAGGGGACCTAGACCTGTGCTCTCTAGAGGAACCACGTTCTTCCCTACCCCTCTCAGATGACTTTGCTACTTTGTTGGTCTTGGCTGACGCCTTCTTAGATCAGCGAGATCTAAGATCTGCAAGATGACGGCTGTTCAAACCCAGCAGGGCCTTTTTTCTCCAGATAGAAGGAGATTGTTCTAACCACAGGCAAGTCTCTTGCCTTTTGTGTTCTTTTATGGAAAAATGGCAGATAATACACAATACAGCAGATATACGCCTCCCTGAGGCACAAAGACACCTCAGGTGTCCATCCTTCAGTGGAATAGCTGCATTGCAAAAGAGGCAAGTTTTGAAGCTGTGCTAGATCCCTGTACTTGATAAATCCCTATCTCGAAGATTTTTTTGTTGCTTTGTCTGTCTTATAGTCCACAGGTATCAAATACTAGTACTAACTCCACTAAACTGTCACTACCCTGTCTATATTAACATGCTCATTATTTATAAAATAAGTCAGGTTTTAGGTTGCACAGTATGCAAGAAAAGCAGAACCTATCTAGGGGTCTGGCTTATGGCTACAGGCACTAGGCAAGAATTGAGGGAGGTTTGGACCTACTCTGCCCTATCCCAACAGACACTGCTGGCCAAAATAATCCAATCTTGTGTGCATTGGGAACGTGTGCATCAGAAGTAGAATCTATTCGGACAATCACTGGAAGAACCACCTGTATTTTGGACATACCTACTAGACAATGTCCCTTTAACATAAAGTGTGTCACAATAAGGTACATTCTGCCAACATGTAGTGTAATGCACTAAATAAATCAGAGTACATTACCCAAGAATTATCAGAAAAAAGTGAACTGCAGACAAACATTCCAAATATTCTTACAGTTTGACTATAACATTTCTCTATACTTTGATAACATATTTCTTGGTTAATTTTAAAATATTTATTGATGATTGGCAGAAAGGGTCACTTACAGTCAGGCCGATATCCCACACTTCGAGGAGTTCTTTTTACCAACAAGCTGTCAATTAAAACCAGTAGAAAATTGAAATATGGAAATCAGCAGCCAGAAGGTGTTCAAAAAAACTAGACAGAGAATTAATTACTAAAAACCAAGCCAGTCTTGGACTTCACTGACACTGAATGGGTGTAACTGAAGGCAGAATTTCATCTATTAAATACATCCTGCACTGATCGGATCAAGACTTCTGGTTGAATCACAAACAGTTGACAATCTAGCTAAAAGGACAAGAGTCAAACATGTGCCTGAGGCAGAGAGTAGACAAGTCAGCCAGGAGTTATGGTAAAATTCAGTTCTGAAAAGTGATTCTGTAAACTGACATAATGAGGCTCCATGTTCACTCTGTCTAAGAAACCTCAGCTACAATGCTCTGCTCACAAGAAAAGAGACAGCTTTTCTAGTTATCACACCTGCAAATTCAGCCTGTGAGCTGAGAGCCAAACTGGGTTCCTTCCTTCTTATGTACCATCACTGGTAAATAGAAGTTCTGCAGGCCAAATTGCATCCACCTTTACAACAGTACGTCTTCAACAAGTTTGCACACGTGCTCCTGATTATCTCTGTTAGTGGAATTTAATAAACATTCCTGTTGATGAGGCACATCGAGGCATGGAATCCAGCTCCCCCTTTCTCAGCTGCGGTGACTCTGCAGAGCTAACAGTATTGTCACTAAAGTCAGCAGATGTAACCGAATCCAAACATGGCGCAGATTTGCCAAGACCAGATAGTGACATTTTTACTGTCACTTTTCAGAACAAAAAGGCACTTTCCAGGAAGTAGAGAGAAAGGAGAACAGAGTGAGTGTTCTCATACTTTTTGCTCATCATCATATATTGCGGTACTATTTCAGTGACTCAGGGTAGTCCATGGACGCTCCTACACCCACATAAAGGGCCATTGTGGTGTCTGGTATTTAGTTGCAATTGTTTGGGGAAGGCTTGTGGGGAGAAAAGAAAAGAGAAAGTCCCGTGTCTGATGGATGAACACTGGAGACAGCTCAAGCTGATTATGTACTCAAAAGTGTCACCTACTTCAGGGAAGAGGCTCTCTCAGAAGAAGATGGAAGAAGAGGCCCTGCTAAGCCCCATGACCTGGTATCATGATGCCTTTTGTCCTTTCTCTCAGGGATACTTGCCCTCTGGTCAACTTTTCACAAACCTCTCTGTATTCCCCCATACGCCTTTTCCTACCTGCAAGTCAGCTACATTCCTTAAGGGTGGAAGAGGATCTGCCATTGCCTATCAACATAACACTAAATCCCTTTGTATCTCTGAACCCAGCGTTCAGCTGGGTTTCTGAAAACTTGTCAGCTTTCAGACTTTGTTGACATTTGAGGTTTATAGAAGTTTTGGCTGGATGACTTAATTTTTGAAGGCTGTTATCAGTTTGGGATTTGACCAAGGAACCTCAAATCCAACTTGAGATGTGTTGGAATCTCTGCACAACATCTGCATCACACAGCAATGCAAAACACACAAACAGGCAAGTGTTTACAGGTATAAAATGTAAAACATCTTCACCTTTATGCCATCTCTGGTATTTCCATATTTATGGCTTAGATGTTTTGACAAATTTTCAGTATTACAAAAAGCTTTCTTCTCTTTTTTCAAAGTTATATGATGTGACCAGAATGTAGTTTACTATTACACTATATGTATATGATGTAAAATGTAACGGCAGGGCCCATGGGGCCTTCTTAAAAGGGCTTATCAGGCACACTCTTCAAACTCCTCAACATGTTGTCATGACCTCAGAGATAACGAACCAATAAGAAGTCTGTACCCATCTCACCCTCAACATGTCACTCCAAGATTACCAGCAAAAGAGGCTACCTGAGACACGTCTAACTGCCTGACTAGATGCCACCTCCACCCCTCAGTTATCTACAATTCCTATCAGTCAATATACCTTTATTGTGAAATGCATATAAGACTCAGTTTGACAATGAAAGAGAGCAAGCGATCTGAAATGTAAAAACCATTAGGCTTGACAGCTACTTTGTTAGTAACATTAAATTATCATCAGTTTTGGTTGTTTAGTCATAAGTTTTTTAAACAAAATAAGTCTTAAAAATATTTTGACTAAAAATTTAAAAATCCTAAAAAGTAAAACCCAGCAGATGATATGGCCTGATTATTCTTGGGCATTTGATTGTTATAGCCAAATTACACACAGTTACTGCAGGCTAACGGCAATTTTAAAAATTGCTAACCAGGGTTCCAATTTTGCAATCAGATCCATGTGCACAGGTTTGCATCCAACAACATTAAAAAAAAACCCTTAAGATTAATGAGAAAGCCCAGAGCAGAAACATTAGGAGGCTTTTAAAAAAAATCCTAGGGTAATCAAGATAAAATGCATGCCCAACACACTCATACACACAGACCCAGTCCGTACATCCTTCTTTACTATTAAATCTCGTAAGCAGTAGGAATACAAATAATAGAAAAGTGCTCCTCTCAGTCTAAATAAATGCACCTTTTCACAATGAACAGACCCTATACTAGAAAAAGTGAGACCATGCACAATACCATGAAAGGTGTTTTCATCTTTGTGTCATGGGGAAAAAAAAATTCCCTTCAAATATAAAAGCATTCTATAATCCTATTTCATTATTTTTATAGTTCTTTAAAAAGTAATACATAACGCGAGCAGCCATAATCACAACTCACCTGACTACTTTCACCATCTTTGGATTGTACTGCTTCAGCAGAGACAGCAATGTTTTCATTGTTTTACCAGTGTCAATTATATCCTGATGATAAAAAAGCCACGTCAGAAAACTATATAAAAGTTGTTAAAGTAGCACTTCCAGATTCTAATCATAGAGCCCATGTCATATTGAGTTGCGCTGACATGAAAATAACTTGTGAAGTGGAAATCAGGCTTTTCCTGCACATAAACAAATATAGGTGTTATTCCCTACTGCACTGTTGTGGCCATCCTTTATGTGTAATAGTTAATTTCTATCAGCAATAACCATCTATTTCTAT
Organism: Gopherus flavomarginatus; assembly: GCF_025201925.1. Lineage (NCBI taxonomy): Eukaryota > Metazoa > Chordata > Testudines > Testudinidae > Gopherus > Gopherus flavomarginatus. The sequence continues at coordinate 4,908,858 of NC_066624.1, read as the reverse complement.
CATATTAATAACCATTGCAATGAAAGTGTTACCACTGAAGCATCAGAATCACTCTCCACTTCCTAATTTGGGTTGGATTAACACAAAGCTACGAAGTTCCTCCTAGAGAAACATTCTTCTCTCTGGTCTGAAGTCTGGTGTACATAAAGAAGTAGGTGGCACTGAAGGCAAAACCGATTGCTGCATCTTATCTTTATATAACTTCCCCCTAAAAACCCCCAACCTACCTCAGGATTATGCCAGGTTGTATTTAACTGGCGCTTCAAATCATGGATATTAACACAAGTCTGGGCAAGGGCCCTGGGTGTGCACACTAAACAGATCAATGCATGGACAAAGGTAACCAGGCCTAACTGCCATATCAGTAGCTTTTAAAGTCGAGAGAGAAATCAGCTACATCATTGACCTGTCACTGTTTGACCCTGTGGTTACATATGGCAGATCTGTTTTCTAGAGTCTTTTTTGCCAGCCACAGGAGGCACCATATGAAAAATCAAGGTACTATCATATATAAGGAGATAAGTTATAGTAGAAGTTATTTTTATTGTTTGATTGATTGACAAGCAGAATGGTGATTTGTAATGGTGTTCATATTTTACAAGAATCTGCCATGTAGAAGATATATGTCACTGAACAGATGAGAAACTAATTTATTTAGCTGCCTGGTACTCAAAAGACATAAATTAGTTAATCTGAAATGGGACCCATATAGAATTCAATGTACTTGCCCTTCAGAAGTAAAATCCACTTCAAAAGAGACAATGATCACATATGTGACTGAAATGTTTGTGTGGAACAACAAGCAGGAAAGTAAAAATTGATGCACACATACTTTGGGAATGGGTGCACCAACACAGAATATATAAATGACAGACTAGACCAGCCTTCCTGGATCAAAGCAGGATCCTGTGTAAAAACCCAGGATTCCAAGATAGGAACTTTGGTCTGACAAAAGGAAGTTCTCACTCCCTTGTGTCATAAAAGGATCAGTTTTAGGAAATGGCTCTTAAATGACAATCATCGTTTATTTACGTGAAAAGAAGTTGATATGATTTTAAGTCTCAAAACACTGTTTGTGTATATAGGAAGTTGTTTACTTGTTTATTGCCACTGCTTCTCTATCCTATGGTTAAAAAATAAGGCCCTACTTAATTTGCAATACTGCGTAAATTGCGAATCCCATAATATTAAGCTTCCACTGCAATTTGCCAGCTGTCCGGGGCTGACAGTGGGAGTCCGGGTTGTCAGCCCTGAGCGGCTGGGCAGTCCCGCTATTAGCCTTGTGCATTAATGACTGTAATATAGTTGCAGCAAAATATCTGATCATCAAAAAAATAGCAGGCATAACATAATACTTGAATGTTTATATTGTTCCAGCAAATTTTTCTCAAACAAATAGGTCTTCTTTGGCTTTTCCAAATTCCTGCAATTAATAAAAGGTCCTTGATTACTTTTCTGCGATTTTCCATGTCTTGTCTGCAACTCAGCTGCAATTATTTGATAATCGTTCCACAGTGCAAGTAGGGCCTTAGTTATAAACCTTGTTCAAGAACACTATCTGCAAATAAATCAATATTTGTTCCTGGGGGCATTCTGCACCAAAAAATTAAAAATTCTGCGCACAATATTTTAAAATTCTGCAAATTTTATTTGTCAAAATAACACTACATAATAAACCAGTTTCAATTATTTTGGTAATTTATTTCAAAATACCTGTCAGCAAGTATGTCTGTAACAATACAGAAACATACAAAAATTCCCCCAGGAGAAGAGTGTTAGAAAAACCCTTACAATAACCCAGTCCCTGTTTCTCTATCCTACCCCCCACCCCCCTGAGCCAGACACCCAAGACCCTTCCTTCCCATAGCCCAGCTGCAGCCCTTCCCCTCCCTCCCGAGCCCAGCCACGGGTCCCCCTAAGTGCAGAAACCCACATCCCCTCGCCCCCCCAGAGCCCAGCTGCGGGGCCTCCCCAGGCCCAGATACCCACTCTCTTCCATCCCAGAGCCCAACCAAGACATCCGCCCCCCAAGAGCCCAGGGATCCAGAGGGAGAAACAGCCTGATATGCAATCCCAGTTTTGCATGGAGTTTCCTGCGCACCGTCCTGTCCTTCCCTCAGGGCATGCTGGGAACAGCAGCGGTGTCAGGAACCCTTTAGCTCCCTGCTCCTCCCCCTGGCAGTATCTTCTATGTGCGAGCTGGGCTCTGTTGGGTCCAGCAGCACCTAGAGATGGCCAGCAGCACCGCAACCCATTTCTGTAGGGGAAAGGAAATTCTGTGCGCACAACATTCATTTCTGCAAAATTCTGCACTGCACAGTGGTGCAGAATTCCCCCATGAGTAAATATTGACTGGATAGAACAAGCCTCCGTCCATCAATGAAAGGAGGCATAATATAAGAACTGATTTATCTTAACAGCTAGGAGTCAGATTAAATTATATTCTGCATATTAATGTCCAGTGGTGCATGATGAGCAGTAGGTGAGACTCTTTATGCAACAAAAATGTATTTATTTTTAGTACACAAATGATGCGTGGAAACATCAGGCACTATTGAGTGCTTTATATATTTTCAGATATTCCTAATAAGAATCTTTTATCTATAACTATTGCAGTTTAAATTCTTGTCTGTGCATTAACAAAGTGACAGAGATCCTTAATTTCACTTCGTTCAAGTTCCTTTAGTATATAAACCAGTATGATTAAATAGGATCCCAGCAAACTGAAAGTAACAATAGCAAAACTTTGACATGGACATTCTCTCCCTGCAGCTAAGGGCTCGTCCACACTAGGGGGGGAAAATTGATCTTAGATACGCAACTTCAGCTACGTGAATAACGTAGCTGAAGTCGAATATCTAAGATCGGATTACTCACCCGTCCAGACGGCGCGGGATCGATGTCCACGGCTCTCCGTGTCGATTCCGGAACTCCGTTGGGGTTGATGGAGTTCCGGAATCGATATAAGTGCGCTCGGGGATCGATATATCGCGTCTAGATTAGACGGGATATATCGATCCCCGAGCAATCGATTTTAACCCGCCGATACGGCGGGTACTCTGGACGTACCCTAAGTAAGAGGAGATGGGGCCAACCTGGGGATTCAGATCCAGACTTCACACACTCCTAACTTTGAGGGTATGTGGGTCAGCTCATTATGAAAATTAGGGGCCATTTGCAAAATTCAGACCTAGATTCAGGTTTCACAGCTTGCTGAAATATAGAGGTGTTCACATTCAGGACAATCTCCTGTTAAAATGTTATCACAAATCACACATTACAGAAATCAAAGTGAAACATAATACTTACTTCTACAATCAAGACGTTCTGGGGGGGGAGGAGGGAATAAAAAAATCCATGAATATTTAGTTGGCGATTATGTTGATTTCATTAGCAGTTTTCTGTTAAATTACTTATATTATCAATGCACTGAAATATGCTTATGTCACTATTTACAGAATTTCACATTCTCAATAGCTGTAAACTGTAGAAAAAAAAATCTGCAATATTACACCCAATTCAAAGATATTATGCAACACTGCAAATTCTATTTAGTTAACATTTCTGAAGTGCTGGCAAGAAGATTCTCATTGATAACAGTCTATTGACACATGCAGAATACTAACTGGTCTGTAGAATTCTTAGACTTTGAAAAACAGCATTATAAGTATGCAAAGTTAGATCAAAATATAAGAACCTACACATTTTTGCACGCTTTTAATGAAATATTCATCATTAAAATGGCATCACACTTTTCAAGGGTTTATGATTCTGGCATTAATATCTCCTCTATTTTGAAACTTTGCATGCATTTTCATTTACAACACATACACGTCTTCACGACTGATTTGCTTATATGTCTAGTTGTAGGGGAAAAAATGTGTTTTGACACTCAGAATATTCTAACCTTTTTGGCATTCCACTAATCTGCCAGTTCATTTTTAAATATGAAATTTTGTAGATGATTAAATCCACACACCTTCTGGTTACTAAAAAACACTTTAAAAGAGTGCTATTGCAAACATGGAATAACTGCTTTATAAATGCAAAGTTATGGAACTGTTGTGACAACAATAATGCTAACGCCTCATGATTTCACAACTAGATATTGCATATTGCATATTGTCATGGTAACAGCTTCACAATAGGTAGCAGTATCCTGCTATGGAATATACCATAGTTTTAATCCAGCTACAGTATCAGAGTCTGTGCTGATGTAAAATTAATTATGTAATTAATATGGAGATACACCTGTCTCACAGAGCTGGAAGGAACCTTGAAAGGTCATTAACTCCAGTCCCTGCTTTCACAGCTGGACTAAGTACCATCCCTGACAGATTTTGCCCCAGATCCCTAAGTGGCCCCCTCAAGGATTGAACTCATAACACTGGGTTTAGCAGGCCAATGCTCAAACCACTGAGCTATCCCTGGAAAACTGCTAGGTGATAATCTCTGTCAAAGCCAGAAAACACAGAACTAACTGCCCTTCCAACACATAATATAAAGCAATTATACAGTGGTAACCTTTGGAATGCCATTACCTTAAGTTAGATCATTAGACTAGTACTATATGAACATAGTAAGTCTTAAAAATAAAGCTATCTTGAACAGTTTAATTAGAAAAATGATGCAGAGCAGCTTAAATAGGTGTTATTTACATCTTTTGTTTCACACTAAAAGACATACTTTTCCTGTCAAGGTTGAGAGGTCATCCCCACCAATTACTTTTATCTCTCCAGTTGACTCGTCATTCTAGTTAAAAAGGGAAAAAAACAACAAGTATTAGTGTGATTAGAAATAAATAAAATAGCTAAACATCTAATCGACTATCCAAAGTTGCAAGAGATGGTATTATCCAGTGAACATTATCACACAGAACTATAGCACTTTCAGAGAGAGCATCTATGAGCATCTCTCCACTAACCAGAGAATTACAAGTCACTCTGACATTTAAATTAACATTTCTGATCACACAGAACATATAAAGTAATAGAAATGGACCCACAGCTTTGTCACTCAAGGTTATGGCTTTATGGTAAGTATGAGTGAGGGTGGGTGAATGTGTGTGTTGCGCTAGGAGAGTTGTGTGGATGGTGAATGAAAGATGTGGGCTACGGTGACAAACAGTGTGTGTTTGGGGTTATCATGTATGGTGTTTGTGTCTTGGGGGTTGTACTGGGAGAGTGATGTGAGTGGCAAATGAGGGCTGTGTTTGTCTGCAGTTATTGTGTATGCTGGTTGTGGTGTTGCGTGGCTGTTTGTGTTGATTTGTATCTGTGGGGCTGTGCTTAGTGATTTGTGTTCATTTGTATGGATGGCAATTGGGGACAAGGGTGTGGCAGTTGGGCCAGGTAATACATCATCTGTGCAAGCTTCCTCACACAACTAATTAAATGATTGCATGCAAATAAGCTGTAAGAGTAAGGTGATTGGTTGAGTAACCTCTGGTATCACAATGGTCTAGGACTATGACACCTGCCTTACTGTAGCTGTACGGTGTGTGGGCATGATTTCTAAAGTCAAAATATTGTATCGGAGAACTTAAAAGTTGGACAATAACAGATCACTAAACCCAGTGATGATGCAACCTGGTGATATTGTGAACAAAAAGAGCTCTCAGCCATGCTTGTAGCTACTTCAATCACTTCACACCAACTCAAGACATTTTAGGTTGTGCAGTGACAGGGTGACATTCCGAGCACCTTCTTACATAGATGTCTAGCAGGAGAATTCATATGAACCTATGAACATGCACTGTCCATCACACTATGAAATAGGGATTCACGTGGTCAGGTAGGGGTTAAACTGAGTACACCAAAATAAATGAGAAAAAGTACTTTAATTCCTAAGCTGTATTCTGCCACAAAGGTCTGACAATTTATATTTTAAATGGCAAGACTTTATTTGTAAAGTATTATTCTTAAAGACTAAAGAATTCAAGTTGGTAACCAGGCCAAACCACAAGGGTGGAGACTAGGTATCAAACAATAATTACAACCACAAGTAGTTACAGTGTTTAACATCAGATCCCAGCAATGAAAGCTCCAATAAGAGTTTTGCTTTCTGTAATGAGGTAGAGTGGCCTCATTCCAGCACAGAGGGGGTTAACTCACCCTGTTGGGCTCAGCTAACTCCACCCTATCCATCTGACAAGAAGTGCAGGGGCGGGGCAGGTCATATAAGAGCAGGGCCCTGCCTGCAGCTCAGTTGGAGCCCGACATTCTTCTCAACTGCCAGCAGAACCCACAACTGGCTGTGGCGGGTGATGACCCTCTGCAGCCAGCTTGGAGGGAAGGCAAATCACTGCCCCAGGAGACTGAGAAACCCAACAAGGGAGCGGAGACCTGGCTGCCTGACAAGGAGACTGGGAACCATGCCCCAGCAGCCGTGGAACATCCCCACCACACACTGGTTGGAAGTAGTCAAAGGAAAAGAGATACTGGTCCGGTTGTGTTGCTGGGAGGGCCTGGGCTGGGACCCGGCCATCAAAGGGGGTGCCCTTGGCTCTGAGATTCAGCAATGTTACACTTTCATTGAAACAGTTATTAATATATTGTTAATGGTGATTTAACCGTAACACAGGCTATTGCCATACTAATAAATTACTGAAACAAAATGCCATACAACTGAACCTCAAACTACAAAAAGAACATACAACCCAACATGTAGGGATAAAGTGAGAAAGGCTAAAAGCCAAGTAGAGTTGAACCTTGCAAAGGGAATTAAAACCAATAGTAAAAGGTTCTATAGCCATATAAATAAGAAGAAAACGAAGTGGGACCGCTATACACTGAGGATGGAAAGGAGGTTAAGGATAACCTACGCATGGCCCAATATCTAAATAAGTACTTTGCCTCAGTCTTTAATAAGGCTAATGGGGAGCTTAGGGGTAATGGAAGGATGACAAACGGGAATGAGGATATGGAGGTGGATATTACCACATCTGAGGTAGAAGCCAGACTTGAATAGCTTAATGGGACAAAATCGGAGGGCCCAGACAATCTTCATCCGAGAATATTAAAGGAACTGGAGCATGAAATTGCAAGCCCGTTAGCGAGAATTTTTAATGAATCCGTAAACTCAGGGTTTGTACCGTACGACTGGAGAATTGCTAACGTAGTTCCTATCTTTAAGAAAGGGAGAAAGAGTGATCCAAGTGACTATAGGCCTGTTAGTTTGACATCTGTAGTATGTAAGGTCTTGGAAAAAATTTTGAAGGAGAAAGTAGTTAAGGACATTGAGGTCAATGGTAATTGGGACAAAGTACAACATGGTCTTACTAAAGGTAGATCGTGCCAAATCAACCTGATCTCCTTCTTTGAGAAGGTGACAGACTATTTAGACAAAGGAAATGCGGTAGACCTAATTTACCTCGATTTCAGTAAGGCATTTGACATGGTTCCACATGTGGAATTATTAGTCAAATTGGAAAAGATGGGGATCAATATGAGAATTGAAAGGTGGATAAGGAACTGGTTAAAGGGGAGACTCCAACGGGTCATACTGAAGGGTGAACTGTCAGGCTGGAAGGAGGTTACTAGTGGAGTTCCTCAAGGATTGGTTTTGGGACCAATCTTATTTAACCTTTTTATTACCGACCTTGGCACAAAAAGCGGAAATGTGCTAATAAAATTCGCGGATGACACGAAGCTGGGGGGTATTGCTAACACGGAGAAGGACCGGGATATCATACAGGAAGATCTGGACGACCTTGTAAACTGGAGTAATAGTAATAGGATGAAATTTAATAGTGAAAAGTGCAAGGTCATGCACTTAGGGATTAATAATAAGAACTTTAGATATAGATTGGGGACGCATCAGTCGGAAGCAACAGAGGAGGAGAAGGACCTTGGGGTATTGGTAGATCGCAGGATGACTATGAGCCGCCAATGTGATATGGCCGTTAAAAAAGCTAATGCGGTTTTAGGATGCATCAGGCGAGGTATTTCCAGCAAAGATAAGGAGGTGTTAGTACCGTCATATAAGGCGCTGGTGAGACCCTATCTGGAATACTGTGTGCAGTTCTGGTCTCCCATGTTTAAGAAGGATGAATTCAAACTGGAACAGGTTCAGAGACGGGCTACTAGGATGATCCGAGGAATGGAAAACCTGTCATATGAAAGGAGACTCAAAGAGCTTGGCTTGTTTAGCCTCGCCAAAAGAAGGCTGAGGGGGGATATGCTTGCTCTTTTATCAGAGGGATTAATATCAGGGAGGGAGAGGAATTATTTAAGCTTAGTACCAATGTAGATACAAGAACGAATAGGTATAAACTGGACACTAGAAAGTTTAGACTTGAAATTAGACGAAGGTTTCTAACCATTAGAGGAGTGAAGTTCTGGAACAGCCTTCCAAGGGGAGTAGTGGGGGCAAAAGACATATCTGGCTTTAAGATTAAGCTTGATAAGTTTATGGAAGGGATGGTATGATGGGAGAGCCTAATTTTGGCAACTGATCTTTGGTTATCGTCAGATAGGTATGCCCAGTGGTTGGTGATGGGATGTTGGATGGGATGGGATCTGAGTTACTGCAGAGAATTCTTTTCTGAGTGCTGGCTGGTGAGTCTTGCCCACATGCTCAGGGTTTAGCTGATTGCCATATTTGGGGTCGGGAGGGAATTTTCCTCCAGGGCAGATTGGCAGAGGCCCTGGAGGTTTTTCGCTTTCCCCTGCAGCGTGGGGCATGGGTCACTTGCTGGTGGATTCTCTGCAGCTTGAGGTCTTCAAACCACAATTTGAAGACTTCAATAACTCAGGCATAGGCTAGGGGTTTGTTATAGAAGTGGATGGGTAGGGTTCTGTGGCCTGCTTTGTGCAGGGGGTCGGACTAGATGATCACATTGGTCCCTTCTGACCCTAGAATCTATGAAACATGAAAACTGGCAGGTGCTCAAGAATGAACTTTGAATTTCATTTTAGGCATCCAGCTGACTTTGATCACCTTCAGTTTTCCAGCAGCCAACATTAAGTGTGTGTTATTCCCATTACTGTGTAGACTACAAAACAGACTTGCCATCATAACCAATCACTGGGGGGAGGAGGGAGAGGATGGATAAGGGAACTGAAATAGTAAACATGGCCTTCCCTTTTTACTTTAGTTTTTCCAATAGCTTAAAGAGTTCTTACATACAATTCATCCATCAAAAGAGTATTTGAAAGTTGTAAACCCAAAGGAGGGAAAGTAATTATTTGGGGGACGCACAATGGGTTATATAACTAGAAGTATTGGGATGAAGTTAAGAATGAAGATTATTTGAAAAACGTTCTGACACTAAGATCTGTTAGGCTCTGGAATATTCTCCACAAAAATATTGAAAGTTCAATAGCTGGGGATGTGAGAAATGTGACTGGATGATCTAATAAAATCATCCATCTCTAATTTTTAGGATACAGCCTCAAGCCAAGTAAGAACAGAAATCAGGGCTTTGGAGCGGAGCGCAGAGCTGCTCCAGAGCAGGGGAGCTGCAGGTTTCAAATTGGCAGTATTGGTACCTATAGTTTCAGACTATAAACCAATTTCCAGTCTTCTCCAGTGTTAAGAACTTTGTTACTTAATAATTAAACAAAGAATTTTCATTTCACATAAGGACACTATTTGAGACATTAGTAGCAGCATGGGCCCAGTGATGGACAGTGAATCAGTTTCAATATTGATTTAACATTCAGAAGAGATTTATTCTTTAAGACTGTCCCCAGACTAAACTCCTGCCATTGCCAAATGATAGCAGTATTTTACATGATGGAGGTCACTAGCTAATGGCTCAGAAATAACTTTAATTTTAAACAATTTAAAGTACATGTGCTGTAAAATACTTATCATGAAGTGTTTTTCAGAACAATGCGCTAAGCAGATTGCATTCAGTTTTAAAGCCACTTTAAGCTAAAAGAGGAAGCCCTGACAGTTTTCCTGGAACACTGACTAGTGGTAACGGTAACACCCCTCCCGCCTTTCCTCCCTCCCCCCGAAACATCTAGTGTTTTTGGTTCTTCTTCATGACTATGCAACTTGTTTTTAATTTCTAAATTTAGATAAAGAAGGTTTATGGGAACTGACTTTTGCCAGCGCAGCACAAAATAGTCTGTTAGAAAGGAAGAGTTCTTATTTTGTTCATAAATGCTGTCTTTCCATCCCAGGATGGCATGCCAGCTCACTCTAGAAGCATTCATTTGTAAAAACTGTGAAAGCAGAAGTTGTAAGTGAAGTTTAATTGCAATCACATTATGTTCTTTCTGTTCCAACATTCAGTAGCTGTATATTTCTATACACTGAAGCAGTCAATGAGACATATAAGAAAGTTATCTCACAATTCCAGAATAGTTATACAAAGTTCAGCTGTCTCGCCTAGCTAATCATGGCACTTTGGATTCCTTTTTTCCAGATTATAAAATCTGTATAATGAGGAAGGGCTGTGTGATCTAATAATTGTATGCAAGGCCTCGGTGTCAAGAGACCGCGGTTAAACTCGCAACTCTGCACTAGTTAGTTATGCGACCATGGGGAATCTACAAAGCCATATGCCTCAGTTTCCCCATCAAAATATGGATAGTATTTATTCATTTCTGTATTTGAAATCACTGGAAAAAAGCACTAAGTCCTGAGTAGTGGTAACATTAATAACAGAAAGTCTAGTCAAGCAGTTCCATGGATGTCTGTGTTAGGACAATCTTCTCCAGTCCACAGTGTTTTAATCTAAAGACCCTAGCACTGGATACTAATCACCATCCTACAGTGCCTACAGAAGTAAAATGCTAGTAAATTTTGTACTAATCTTGTGCATCAGTGACCAGACTTCCGCACTGATACAGAGCAGGACATACTTTTTTGTATGGTTGCCTGATAACTCCCACCCCTGTCCCCACCCCATTCCACAAAGAACCAACACCCCAAGAAAGCATTCTGTTTAGAAAGCTTCCCATCCAAGATATTCTCTGTACTTCTCTTCTCTTATTCTTTATTACTAAGAAAATCTGCATAAAAATAGGATCTTTATTTTTTTAAAATTCCTCTCTATGCTTTTCCCCTCTTAATGTCAAAGGACTGATATAGCAGAGGACTAAAATTCTGGAGCAGAAGAAGCAGAGATACTAAATAAATTGATGTAAATATGTCTAATAAACTAGGTAAGTGAAATACAGAAAACACACTACATAAAACCAACCATCTTTCAACAGAAGTTTTCCCAAGTGGTGTTACTGACTCTCGCTTTTTCAACTGCAGTCTTGTTTTTTAAACAAACCACAAAAATGAATTGAAAATGTCCCTTGGACTAAGTGTAAAACATATAGGGTTTGTTGTTTTTTTCTGCTCAGAAGAGCTGAGAATCATTATTTCTTCTTCTTTTATTGTCCTTCTGTAACTCCATCCATTCAAGGAAATTAATTATCATAGGCCGAGTGTGTGTGTGTACACTCCTGTTGGTGGTGGTGGGAGAACTAAAATCTTTCAATGGGCACTGGGAGAAAAGCCTATAAAAGCAGCTTGTACACTACTTCATTCATTAAGGGGCAGGGTGATAAGGAGGCACATCCCTCACTTTCCCCAACCATGCCTCTCCTTTGCTTCACTGGCTGTAGCAGTCCACCATGCCTCATGTTCAGTGAGGGCAAATGCCCTGCCTAATGTTCTGGCAGCCCCCTGCATGTGTGCACAAGGTGGAGGAGGGGGGCAGTGTGCTCTCTCACCCAACTATACAACCGCATGGAGCAAATCCAGAATCAAGCACTTATATCTCGCTTTTTTTAAAACGAGATTTTAATGGACAATACCACATCAGTGTACAAGTTCATAAAGTCCTTCCACAGTCAGAACTCCTAATGTTGCAGTTTAATCTCTGGTTTCATGGTCTAATCAAATGAATGACAAAGTTATGTTTTCAATTTAATAAGCTACATGGATTTTTTTCTTCTTGTTTACTGGAATGGGCTCTCATTCATGATAAACAGTTTGGACTACTAATTGGTTCGTTGGACACAGAGCTAACAGAAAAACCTCCTGAAATAATTTATTTTTAAAATGATTTTCGGAGTTTCATCATTTTATGGTTTTATTTCCACACTAATTGCAGTGGAGTCGACCCAAAAAGCACTTTTTTGATTTATTTTGAAGAAACAAAACCAGGCTTTTGCTAAGTCAGAAAACATCTAGCATTTGTGGATGTAGACTCCTTCCTTAGACCTATGTAGTTTAGTCTTATGCTTTCTAAAGTTTAAACATAACCTTGTGCAGTGCTGCAGTCTCCATTTTCTTATAAACTTAAATGCTTAAATGTCAATAGAAAAACAGTCTTAATAATCACCTACAGCTGGTCTCTAGAGGGTAGAACGCCCTTCACCAGCAATTGATTGCAAATTAAGCCTTATAAGCCTCACGTTTTTCCAAAGCTAAAAATACTACTAGGTTTAGTTCTATTGGTTGATTCGGGTAAATAAAAGATGGGCAGGTAATGTTGTGGCTCTCAGCATATTCAGTGCAAATCAATGGATATCAGATGTAAATATTTTTATAGTTTTCTAATGTTCCCTATCCAGTCAGTAGAGTCCTAGCAATATAAAACTTTCCGTAAACGATGCCATAACTTGAGGAAAGATTATGTTATAATCACGGCTCTAGATTTTGGAGAGAAGCGGGGTGAGGGGGAAGGAAGTTGGATAGCTGGAAGTTACATAAGGAGTCACTTAGCTCTGGAAGATTTTCACGAGCTGGTGTGTTGGAGACAAGGGGGTTGTGTGTAATGGAACATATTTTGTAGCAAGATGTGTGAACAAGTAGCCACATGACCTCATTTTTTTAACTTTCCTCCACCTTACTTCCTATTTCCCCACTGTTACCATGTTGCAATATGTTTAAAGAGACTGAATCTGTAGCTTTAAACACACATAATACCTAGCACGTTTAGGCAATAATAATAATAATAATAATAATAATAGATTTAAAACCACCTTCATTTAATAACTTCAAGTTAATCAATTTTATACAAAGTCATGCTGTGTCAGCAGATATACTTACACAATAGCTCTTCAACCTGATGAAGTCCACGGTCATAGGGATAGATTTGTCACTGTTTCTATTCAGTGCTTTGATATAATCCAGTAAGTCAGCAAAAAACTTATAGCCACCCTTCAGTACGCAGAGGGCTACAATATGATGCTCCCCCATGCTCTTCATAATGTCTCGTGCCAATCTTTCTGTCCTGTAGAAAGAAAAAAGTTACTACTACTCCTCTGTTTTGTTTTTTAACTACAGCAGCAGCATTTGGTATTGGCGCCAACAGGGGGAATACACACACACCAAATTGGAAAACATCTTCCTTGCTCAAGGTAATACCTGCATACCGCTTTACAGCCGATTTTACTGTTTACTGGTCAGCAAGGCTTCTCTCACTTTTCAAGGTTAATGTAACAATAACACTACCAAACTTCCTCAATTTCACAGGTTACCATAGCCAAAGCTAATCTTAATTGATTACTGGATGGCTGCCAGAGATGTGAAGCAGACACTGTTTTGTTTTGTTTTTCAAGTAAGATAGGTTTGGTTTCTCAGACACAGAGCAGTATAAACTTATTTCCTAATACACCTAGCAGATACAGCAAGTCCTAGACAAATCAGGAAAGATCAAGATATTACTCAGATTTTAAACTAGTTCTTTATAGCCAGGTTAAAACACTAGAGAAAAAGACTTTACATTAACTCCAAAAGCAAGGACAATACAAAAAAACCAGATCACATAAATGATACCTTCTTTGAAAAATTACTGCTAAAAGTAATGTAATCTTCATTCCTAATTTATTTTGGAAAGTGCTCTGTATATTTACAGCACACCATCCAGCAACACACTTCCTAGGAAAAGATTATAAATTCAGCACTTCATTTAATAAAATATTACTCAAACAACAGGTATTTTATCTGGATTTTATTTCATATTGGAAGCCCATCAGTAATTAATGTTAATGCTGGAGACAGATATAAAAAAAAAATCCAGTCAAGTCATTGAGAATTCAAAACCACAATGCATACTGTAGGTGCATCCCTATCTTCACTTCAGTCTTTTAAATCAGAAAGATCTTTTCAGAACTACAAAACTACTTATTTAAAAATGGGAATGGGAAATAGATAACAATGCAGTACTCGCTGAAACAAAATGCTTCATAATTATACTACCCCCTTCTCTGATCGGATGCAAGATACAAACTTCATGACCTCACCACGGATTTCAGGAAGTACAGAAATGAAGAACTAGTATTTTGCATTTCACAGCAAGGAGGAGAATGGAGGATGTTAAGTCTGCCTACAATACTAACTTGAAAAAAGATCTGAGACAACAAATGTCTTCAATAACTTACGTTCATGACATTAGATTTATCTTCTGATGAAATTCAGGAGGCTACACCACTTCCACTTTTCAGTCTAAACTAATGTGATAAACATAATGTGCCTTTTACTTAATTCTTTAGACTGCAAAGGGCCCTAGAACTATTCTGAAAGAGGTCATGTACTATATATATTGTACAGGATCTCTTGATAGCTATGCTGTAGTTTTGAAACAGACGACAATAGCAAATGTGCCAATTCCTAGGGTCTGCCATAAGAAAGTAATTTAAATATTTCTTAGTGTTTGCACGTCGCTCTAGAAAGGAACATGTGGGTCCCAATTAAAGGTCTTACATGTGGTCCTGCACTTACACCATCTCCACCACCAGAAATCAAGAGAGCTACAATTCTCTTAACACTTATGACTGTTACGAATAGAAACATTTTAAAAACTATGATTTTCACATAATCAATTTTTGTAGTGTATTATCTGAAGTCAAACTAACCTGTCCATAATAAGCCCGTGAGGAATATAGACTTTTTCCAAATCATCTACATAATGTTTAGGTATGCAGAACAAGTCCAGATCATAACCCTTTTCATCATCACCAATCTAAAAAAAGAAATATAGAAGATGAGATTGGGTACAATGCATAAATCCTTGCAGAAAAAAACATGATCTAGAACCATTCAGGCACTACAATGATCTGGGTAATTTTATCCTTCCCTCACCAAGAAGACACCAATATATTGAACACAATGCAATGTATAGGTTAGTAGTTATCATCTATGGTGCGTAAGAGTCTCCTCAGACATTTCCTGAGTAGTTACTTAATAAAACATCAAACATGGGGAGACATTTATTTAAAATTCTAGCAAAGTTCTCTGGATCAGAGAATAGGAAATGAAACTATACCCCAATTTGGGTCTCAATTCCCTGCAAACCCAAAATCATACCTTTTTGAAAAAAAATTCTTCATTTCTAATAAGTTCAGTATTTCAACTATACAAGCAACGGATCAAGTACTCTTTATAACATGGGAAGCTTCCAAATCCGTACACTACCAAGTCACACCAAATCCAGGACTCAACTTCTAATACACACAAAACAGTTTTATGAATATCACTAGTTATGCTTACACAGAGAAAAAGTTCGACAAGTTTCTAAGGTTCTGCAGGTTCTCAGCGTCTCTCAGGATCAGACCCTAAAGGCCCAATTTAACAAACTGTTTTGCACAGGCAAACTGTTGTATGGTATTGATTAGGATTTGGGATTAGTATATATGTATATCATTAGACCAGACATTGCATTTAGGTTCAGGATATATCCTTATATATTCATCAAGATCTGGGCTTTCATGCATCTTGATGTTAATAAGGTAAAGTTTATTAATCGCCTCATTTTTGTTTTCAAAGTTTAACACCATTATATGTAAAGCACAGGTAGGAGCCTACTGAGAAAACTGAATCCTATTGCTGGTAATTCAACAGTGTATGCATTTGCAGGGTCCATCTTCAGTACTCAGAGTAGCAGCCGTGTTAGACTATATCCGCAAAAAGAAGAACAGGAGTACTTGTGGCACCTTAGAGACTAACAAATTTATTTCAGCATGAGCTTTCGTGAGCTACAGCTCACTTCTTCAGATGCACAGAATGGAACACACAGACAGGAGATATTTATACATACAGAGAACACGAAAAGAGGGAAGTATGCATACCAACAGGAAGAGTCTAATCAATTGAGATGAGCTATCGTCAGCAGGGGAAAAAAAACTTTTGAAGTGATAATTAAGATGACCCATAGAAGGTGTGAGGAGAACTTAACATAGGGAAATAGATTCAATTAGTGTAATGACCCAGCCATTCCCAGTCTCTGTTAAGGCCTGAGTTAATTGTGTCTAATTTGCATATTAATTCGAGTTCAGCAGTCTCTCTTTGGAGTCTGTTTTTGAAGTTTTTTTGTTGCAAAACTGCCACCTTCAAGTCTGTCACTGAGTGGTTAGAGAGGTTGAAGTGTTCTCCTACTGGTTTTTGAATGTTATGATTCCTGATGTCAGATTTGTGTCCATTCATTCTTTTCCAAAGAGACTGTCCGGTTTGGCCAATGTACATGGCAGAGGGGCATTGCTGGCACATGATGCTGAACTCGAATTAATATGCAAATTAGACACAATTAACTTAGGCCTTAACAGAGACTGGGAATGGCTGGGTCATTACACTATTTGAATCTATTTTCCTATGTTAAGTTCTCCTCACACCTTCTATGGGTTATCTTAATTATCACTTCAAAAGTTTTTTTTCCCCTGCTGACGATAGCTCATCTCAATTGATTAGACACTTCCTGTTGGTATGCATACTTCCATCTTTTCACGTTCTCTGTATGTATAAATATCTCCTGTCTGTGTGCAGGACCGGCACTAGCGTTTTTAGCGCCCTAGGCGCACGGCCATTTCGCCGCCCCGCGTGCTGGTCCTGCGGCTCCGGTGGAGCTGCCGCAGCCTTGCCTGTGGGAGGTCCACCAGAGCCGCGGGAGCATCAGACCGTCCGCAGGAATGCCTGTGGCAGGTCCACCGGAGCCACCTGCTGTCTACCCCCCACCCCCGGCAAAATGCCGCCTCCCAATAATCCTGGCGCCCTAGGCGATTGCCTAGGCCACCTAAATGGAAGCACCAGCCCTGTCTGTGTTTCATTCTGTGCTTCTGAAGAAGTGAGTGTAGCTCACGAAAGCTCATGTTGAAATAAATGTGTTAGTCTCTAAGGTGCCACAAGCACTCTTGTTCATCTTCAGTACTGTTATTCCTATGGAATACCCAATAACTTTTCAATGGCAGATCAAGCTCCAAGTTTTTGCTGTGCTACCATTTAAGGATCATTTCACACAGGAATTTGTATTAGTACAGCTTATAAACTACTAGAATTTGTATGACTAACCTGTACAGCAGACTCAACATTTAGTTACTGGATTACAGATCTCTGGAAACAATAGTAAGCCTATCAAGTAGTGAGATAGCTCTCTGAAAACCTACAGACTTTTCCTAGGTTTCAACCCTTGAATTATATTTAACAACGTATTTGACAACCCACTCTTTTTTTTGTATTCAGAGAAAGAATGGGTCATTCCTACAATTTTAGGATGTGGATTCTTACTGAGATAGCAAATTATGTACAGTTGTGG
Organism: Gopherus flavomarginatus; assembly: GCF_025201925.1. Lineage (NCBI taxonomy): Eukaryota > Metazoa > Chordata > Testudines > Testudinidae > Gopherus > Gopherus flavomarginatus. The sequence continues at coordinate 4,891,376 of NC_066624.1, read as the reverse complement.
GGGAGGAGTGGTCACAACTCCTACAGTTAAGCAGAATTTTAAAGCATGGAACAAAATACAAGCCGCAAAGTACTGTAGTCATCCATGGACACAAGTGGTTGTCGTTTTTTAAGAATCTGTAATATCCTGAGCAGAAATACATTCTAAACAGACAAGAAACTCCTAGAGCCCCTTCAAAATAAAGTTATTCATTTCTAACTATATTATATCATTGTAAGTAGCACACCACCCTCCAGCATATTATACCATTATATGTTAGTTTCCATATTACAAACAGAGACAGACACCCGACTTTATTTCACTGTATAATTTGGGAAGGAAAGCAGAGTCTGACTATCCTCAGGAGGTTACTCTCATGGGCTTTTTTTAAGGTCTCTAGCAAAACACTTGTCTGTAATTGAAAACAGGGCATTCCTCATGTCAGTGCAGGGTACTGCCATCGCTGGGGCCCCTTTCCCCCCACCAGCCCCAGAGCCCCCCCATCTCCGGGGTCCCCCCCGACACTCTCCATTTCCGGGGTCCCTTTCCCCACACCAGCCCCAGGGCCCCCCCATCTCCGGGGTCCCCCCCGACACTCTCCATTTCCGGGGTCCCTTTCCCCCCCACCAGCCCCAGAGCCCCCCCCCCATCTCCAGGGTCCCCCCCGACACTCTCCATTTCCGGGGTCCCTTTCCCCACACCAGCCCCAGGGCCCCCCCATCTCCGGGGTCCCCCCCGACACTCTCCATTTCCGGGGTCCCTTTCCCCCCCACCAGCCCCAGGGCCCCCCCATCTCCGGGGTCCCCCCCGACACTCTCCATTTCCGGGGTCCCTTTCCCCACACCAGCCCCAGGGCCCCCCCATCTCCAGGGTCCCCCCCAGACACTCCATCTCCGGGCCCCCTTTCCCCCCCCCATCTCCGGGGTCCCCCCCAGACACTCCATCTCCGGGGTCCCTTTCCCCGCACTGGCCCCAGAGCCCCCCCATCTCCGGGGTCCCCCCCAGACACTCCATCTCCGGGCCCCCTTTCCCCCCCCCATCTCCAGGGTCCCCCCCAGACACTCCATCTCCGGGGTCCCTTTCCCCGCACCGGCCCCAGAGCATCACCCCCCCATCTCCCGGGCCCTTTTTCCACCCCAGCTCCCGGGCCCTTCGCACGGCTCCGGGGAGGCACTGGGCAGCCGCCTCGCCCCGTCCCGCCGCACTCACCACGATGTAGGGGCAGGAGGTCGCCATTGAGCGCGGCTCTGCTGCGCCAGCTGCGTGGGGCTGGGGCGGGCGCGGCCCGCGTCGCTCCAGGGAGGGGCCCTGGCGCCGCTTCCCGCCTCCTTCCTCCGCCGGCGGCCAGAGGGGGGTCCGCGCGCCGGCCCCCCGGGGTCACCCCATCCCACGCCGAGTAACGCCCCCCAGGGGTCACCCCACAACAGGTAAATCCCCCCGGGGTCACCCCATCCCACGCCGAGTAACGCCCCCCCGGGGTCACCCCACAACAGGTAAATCCCCCCGGGGTCACCCCATCCCACGCCGGGTAACGCCCTCCCGGGGTCACCCCACAACAGGTAAATCCCCCCGGGGTCACCCCATCCCACGCCGGGTAACGCCCCCCCGGGGTCACCCCACAACAGGGAAATCCCCCCCCAGGGGTCACCCCATCCCACGCCGAGTAACGCCCCCCCGGGGTCACCCCACAACAGGGAAATCCCCCCCCAGGGGTCACCCCATCCCACGCCGGGTAACGCGCCCCCCCCCGGGTCACCCCCCTGGGTATTGTGTAATGTTCCCCCCACACACAGGGGTCACCCCATCCTGGGTATTGGGTAATGTCCCCCTCACACACACACACACACACACACGGGTCCCCCCATCCCCACACGGAGGGGTCACCCCACCCCCATGCTGGGTAATGGCCCCCACACGGCAGGGTCACCCAACACTGGGTAATGGTGCCCCCCCACACACACACAGGGGTCACCCCATCCCACGCCGAGTAACGCCCCCCCGGGGTCACCCCACAACAGGGAAATCCCCCCCGGGGTCACCCCATCCCACGCCGGGTAACGCGCCCCCCCCGGGGTCACCCCATCCCACGCCGGGTAACGCGCCCCCCCCCGGGGTCACCCCATCCCACGCCGGGTAACGCCCCCCCCCGGGGTCACCCCATCCCACGCCGGGTAACGCCCCCCCCCGGGGTCACCCCATCCCACGCCGGGTAACGCCCCCCCCGGGGTCACCCCACAACAGGGAAATCCCCCCCGGGGTCACCCCATCCCACGCCGGGTAACGCGCCTCCCCCCGGGGTCACCCCATCCCACGCCGGGTAACGCGCCCCCCCCGGGTCACCCCCCCGGGTATTGTGTAATGTTCCCCCCACACACAGGGGTCACCCCATCCTGGGTATTGGGTAATGTCCCCCTCACACACACACACACACACGGGTCCCCCCATCCCCACACGGAGGGGTCACCCCACCCCCATGCTGGGTAATGGCCCCCACACGGCAGGGTCACCCAACACTGGGTAATGGTGCCCCCCCACACACACACAGGGGTCACCCCACCCCATGCCAGGTAACAGCCCCCCACATGGAGGGATCACCATACTCCCACCCCTGGTAATGGCCCCCCACACAGAGGGCTAGCCCCACCGGGTAATGGCCACTTATGGAGGGCACCCCTACACCCACTAGATAGTGGCCCCCCACATGAAGGGTGCATCCCTACCCCCACACTGAGTAATGTCTCCCTCATGGAGGGGTCACCCCACCCCCTCATGCAACACCCCCTCACCAGGTAATTCCCCCTCCCAGAGGCGTTACACACCCCGCTGACACTATGGGAGGTACCTGACATGCACATTCCACATGTGCAGGGGGAGAGTTCCACCAGTGTTAGCAATGCTGGGAGCCCTAACATAGGCTACTAGCTGCTGACACTGTTTTAATCACTGGTGAGTAGCCCGGCTTGGAGCAGTGTTACATGCCACTAAAATGGTGAGTGCAGCCCAGCTGCACTAGAAGACCTCCCACTGTTGCTAACACCCTAATGTAGACACAATCCTATATTTTTCACGTAAAGGCAGAAGCGTTACTGTCTCAGGCTTGGTCTACAGTTAAAACCTATATTGGCATAACTATGTCAGTAAGGGCTGCGGGAAAAACATCTTTCCTGGTTTACATTAACCGTTTGTATCTGTGCAGCTACACTTGCTACTGGCCACCAGTGTCTGAAATGAGTCCTAATTCCTAGTGTAGACAAGGCATTGGTTCACATCTTCAAGGTTATTTTCACAACAAGGATAACAAGACAGATAAGGCTTTTTTATTTTATAATAAAAATGTACAATCTGGAACACAATTTTGTAGCAAGGGACAAATTCTATGGCTGCAGAACATAAGTAGTGCCCTATTACATTCACACCATGAAAAACACATCATGGACTGTGAAATCTGATCTTCCCCTGTAAAATCTGGTCTTCTGTGTGCTGTTACCTTATACTATACAGATTTCACGGGGGAAGACCAGCATTTCTCAAATGGAGGGTCTTGACACAATAGTGAGTTGCAGGGGGGTCGCAAGGTTATTTTAGGGGGTTACTGTATTGCCACCCTTACTCCTGGGCTGCCTTCGGAGCTGGGTGGCCAGAGAGCAGCAGCTGTAGGCCAGGTGCTCAGCTCTGAAGGCCGCACCCCACCAGCAGCAGCACAGATTTAAGCCTGACAGTACTATACCAGGCCACCCTTGCTTCTGCACTGCTGCCTTCACAGCTGGGTGGCCGGAGAGTGGTGGCTGCTGACCGAGGGCCCAGCTCTGCAGGTAGCAGCGCAGAAGTAATGGTGGCAATACCATACCATGGCATCCTTCTGCACTGCTGCTGGTGGCAGCTCTGCCTTCAGAGATGGGCTTCCTGCCAGCAGTCACTGCTCTCCAGCTGCTGAGCTCTGAAGACAGTGCTGCTGCCATCAAGCAGTGTGGAAGTAAGGGTAACAGTACCACAACCCTCCCAACAATATCCTTGCAACCCCCGCACAGCTCCTTTTTGAGTCAGGATCCCTACAATTACAACACAGTGAAATTTCAGATTTAAATAGCTGAAATAATGAAATTTACTATTTTAAAAATCCTATGACTGTGAAATTGACCAAAATGGACTATGAATTTGGTTGGGCCTTAAACATAGGGACTGTACCAACATGTAACTATAAATATATGTATTAGATACTGTAAGCCATATAGATGTTTTAGCTACTGCTTGGGTATATGTGTCTCAGATCATTACCTGAGTGACTAAGGTAAGACAATGCCATGGTGGAATGACAGAACTATGGTGGGTTATCCTAGTGCAAAGAGCATGGGGACTTTCGTGTACCCTCAGTACCTCCCCAGTAATACAGGAAATGTCTATGACAGGGCTGGTAGGAAGGATCCCTTGTGAATATCACAACTAATGCTGAATAGAAGGCATAAGTCGTGAGTGAGGCTTCAGATTTTGTTATTGTTCCTAGGATGCAGGCACCCCCGTGTCAGCTCTTTTGCCTTTGAATGGCACTGCATGTCATCTCTTAAATAGCCCGGAGTGAGACACCATCTACTCTGAGAGGTGCTTGTAGATATCCTGATTCATGTGTGAATTTCTTAGGCCAGGTCTACATTACAAACTTTTGCTAGCATAGTTATGTCAGTCAGGGTGTGATGAGGTGTGATTTGAGACTGACATTACTGTGCTGGCAAAAGCCACTAGTGTAGACAGAGTTATATGGCAAAACTATGGTTTTGCCAGTCTAGCTTATGTCAGTCAGTCATGGGGCTGGAAGAAGCTATCTCAGCAAAATCATAGATTTGCTGGCAGGGCTGGCTCTAGGTTTTTTGCTGCCCCAAGCAAAAAAAATTTTGGCTGCCCCTCAGCCCAGCCCTGGGCTTCCGCCCTGCACTTCCCTTCTGCCCCAGCCCTGGGCTCTTCCCCCCAGCCTGCACCCTCCTGCTGTCTCAGCCCTGGAACACTGGTCACTCGCTCCCAGGCTGGGTCATTCAGCAGGAATTTTGGATGTGCACAGAACACAGACAAGATTGGTTCCCATATGGTTACAGAACTGCAGTAAAGTGGAACAATTTTCAGCTTGTGTGACTGGAGGATATCTGGATGCATATTATAAGACTGTCCTACATAAATGAGTTGAGATGCCTTTATTATTCTTTTGTTTCACTCTTTTTTTCTATGGGGAATTTGCCAATGCAATATCACTGTCTTCCTTTTAAACAAATAAAACTTAAAAAAAAAAAAGGAGGCAATAGCTGTGGAAAATAGCAATTCCAGTCCTGAAAACCACTGGGTAGCATTTCTTGCTGCTTCCATTTCTTATCCTACTTTTTCTACAGTAAATTACAGTGGATCAGTATATTTGATTTGGGAGAAAGGAAGTAACAGCTGCTCAAAGTGCGCTTGAGCACTCCTGAATTTTGAGGGTGTTCAAATCTGGAATGCAGGTGCTACATTCCCTTTCTGAATATTAGCTAAATCTGGAAAGGAAAAGTCAATTTCTGCTTCCATGGCTCAAAAGTGGAAATCCTCCTACATACCTGGTACTGTATCTAAAGTTGCTGAAGTCCCCTAGCAAAGCCTCCCCTCCCTTTTCATTTTAAATTCTAGTGGGCTCCATGTACCTCCCTTGCTAGGCTTCAGATAGGTGCACTATCCATTTTGTCCACCCAATTCCTTCTTTGGGGGCTGCAAGGTGAGGTCACACCCGTATCCCTAATGCATTCTGGGGAAGTCTTCTGAAGGGGATATCTGGGCCAAAGCCTTCTACTCCTTGGGCACACTTGTTCCCCATTTGCAGTACCACCCCTTTTGACTCACAGCATGGCAGAGCTACCTCACTCCCTTCCCCTCCCTTTCCTGTTGATAGCTGCCAAGGGATTGCTGGGAAGTGTAGTTCTTTCCCTGCTCCAGGGCAGGCTCTATAGGCAGGGAGCTAGGCAAGGAACTACAGCTCCCAGGCTGGATCCCCAGCTACTCCGTGGCTTCGCTTCTGCAAGGTTGTGAGAGGGGAGGAAGTGAGATAAAAAAACAAGGATGGCCAAAATGCTGCCCCCTGGAAATGTGCCATCCCAAGCACCTGCTTGTTTTGCTGGTGCCTGGAGCTGGCCCTGTTCGCTGGTATGTTGTGTCTACATGAGGAGTGCTTTGCCAGTATCATATAACAGGATAGCTACAGTGGCAAAGCCTTCCAAGTGCAGAGTTGGCTTTAGTTGTGCCTGCACTTGCTCTTTGCTTCAGAGCCAGCAAAGTCAATGGCTTCCCTTCAGGCCAGGTAGACACACAGGACATTAGCGCACTTTTGGTAAGAAACAAAATGCTTTTGAAGGCTTGTTAGCATGTCAGTAGTTTGTTTCTAAAGTGTATGTGTCTTAGCAAGACCTTTTCAATTAAAGCAAGGGTGGACTTCTGGTCAGTATGACCCCAGGGAAGTGCCGTCAACAGTTACCAGACAAGTTGACTGCAGGAGCCATGCAGCCACAGTGGATGTAGGTGGCTATATTAGGACTCTTATGAGATAGCTCCCACTAGCGTAGAGTCGTGCTGGTTAATGAAAGGGAAACAAGTACAGCTGAAGCCCATTTATCTGAATTTCAACTAACAGCCTGGATCAAGTGTGTCCCATCTCCCCCGTGTAGCCCTGTGTTAGTTAATCACCTGCTGATTAACAAACATTAAGGCTGTGGGAACTGTGATTGGGAAGAGGAAGGAAAGAATGGAGATTAGCCAAAGGAGCCAGGAGCACTTCACCATTTCCTGGCACTGGCTGCCCCAGGAACAGGAGCTAGCTATGTCCCTCACTATTGGTACTGGCGCTTACAGAGCACAGGGCTGTCAGTGCAGGGAAGTGCTGAAGCAGAACCAAGATGGCTGTCCCCCCCCCCCCCCAAACACATACAGGCCTGTTACTGCTAGGCCTAAATAACCTGACATTAAAGTTAATTTTACTTTCTAGTCCTGAGCCAAGGGGAAGACTGTTTTGGCCTGGCCCTAATCTTCTTGAAAGTGGGATGGCATAGTGCTGGGTACCTAGACAGAGTGGCTGAAGTTCCAATGTAACTTCCCTTGTGGATGCTGTTATTCCAGCATACGAGTGTCCACAGGGGATGTTATATCAGAACGAGTCTAAGTATGCAAGTACTGTAAATGTGCCCGTGAAGATAAGCCCAAGGATAAAAAGCTGGTTTTTTTTTTGAGAATGATATGGTAGCTAGCCCAAGTTTTCAAGAAGGGGGCGATTGGTGTGGGTAATGGTAACAACACATTTACTTTAAGAGCACCTTTCAGTCCACACTTTCAGAACTGGTGTTTCAAGTGGTCTGCAGCTAATGGGAGGTGCAGGATCTCTGTGCTGAACTTGGCCCAGAGCCAGGGGCGGCTCCAGACACCAGCACACCAAGCATGTGCCTGGGGTGGCAAGCCACGGGGGTGGGGGTGGGGGTGGGGGGGGGAGCCTGTGGGAGGTCCACTGGTAATGAGGATTCAGCGGCATGCCTGTGGGAGGTCCGCCAGTCCTGTGGTTTTGGCGGCAATTCAGTGGCAGGTATGCTGAAGGCCTGGGACTGGCGGACCTCCCACAGGCATGCTGCTGAATCCGCGTTATCAGCAGACCTCCCGCAGGCATGCCGCCGAAAGCTGCCTGACCGCTGTGCTTGGGGCGGCAAAATACATAGAGCTGCCCCTGCCCAGAGCCCACCTGAATGGAGAACTGCAGCTGCCATGACCAACAGAACAGCTATTTGTTATGTCTTATTAAAGTCTGTCTGGACAGTAGGTGCATGGACAGTATGAGGCCAGAGCAATGCCTCCATGAGAGCAGGGACAGAGCAGCGGCTGTACCATTCCTGAAGAGGGTGCAACCTGCCCTGCATCCTGATGAGTTGTGAGGGGGCAGGGCAGGGAAGGGACATGATTCCCTCTGTCCCCAGCATAGGTTAGCAAAACCAGTTTTGCAGACGGGAATATAGGGACTGAGGCTGTGCCCATCCCTGCACAGGAACCTTGCACCCCTTTGTAGAAGCTGGGAACAATTACACCCTTAATTCCTTAACTGTGAATTTGACAGAAATGGTTTTGGTCCCTGGGGAAGAGCTAGTATGTTGTACTTCCCAGTACAGGCTCAATCTGATCCCTTGGTCTAAGTGGTTGCCATGTGCCTCTTGCATTGGCATATCACATGGAATGAGTTACTTGGCTTTAGTTATCACTTTCTCTCACTGTATCATTGGGGTGGGGAGGAGGATGGGAAAGCTACAAAACTGGCCCTCTCGGTCCCTCACCATTGCATAAGTTTTAAAATGACATTTGTCATTGCATCTTTGTGAAGATTCTCTATATGCACATGTATTTCCATAGTAGCCTTGCAAGAGGGAATTAGTGTTCCTATTTTTAAGTGTTTGAATGAAAATTCTGTTCTCGAAGTAAAGCAATAAAGATTAAAAAAATTGTAGCGTTCCAGGGTCTGAAATGAGAATGGATTTTGGAACTGCAGAGACAACACCAATATGATTCAGTGGGTCTGGAATCAAGGGACGGATTGGTTAAGAACTGTGCAACGTGATGTGGAAAATTACAATTTTTTAAACAATACTGAAGCAATATCAAGAATCTATCGAGACCTTTAATTGGTGGAACAGAGTCCAAGTACTATGTTCTTGCAGAGTGAATGCCAGTGCAGAGCAATGATTTTCAAATTTTTATTAACAAATTGCCAAAATAATCCTTCACTCCCAAGCCACACACAAGGAGAACTTATGGTGTATCCTCAGCATTATTATCACGTCTATTCATGAAAGATGATGGCTATGTGGGCTTGAGTCAAATTGACTGTAACTTTTCTTGAATAACCAATTTGACCAAATCTGCTGGACTTATTAACATTACAGGAACGGGGGTAACAGCTATATGTCCAGTAACTATTTGCGTGGGTGACTGTGGCTTGGCAAGGGTGAGCATTTGTAATATTGTAATAAAGCAGCAGAATGAAGTGGGACCTGCAGCTCACCGTCACCAGGGGTATGTCATGATTGGCTCATTGCCAGCGCAGCAGCAGCTGCCCTGGCAAGCTTGCCTAGTCCTTTGACTGTGCTGGAGAGTGGGTGTTAGAAAGACATTTTTCTCTCTAATGTCCTGGGACCGGCCTGGCTACAATTACACCAGAGAGTGAGTGGCATTCAGAGAGTGATTATTAAACCACAAAAGGACTTCAGGTGCTACTTTTATTTTAGTCACTGATGAAGTTTTCATTAATAGCTGATGTATTACTTATAAAAACAATGTAAAATTAAACCATTGTGACTGCAGGTAAGATTGTTGGCATTAGTTCTGTGGAATTTCTCCTGAGTGGACAAAAGAGTTAGTCATCTTTTGCATTTCTGGTTGAATAATTTGTTTTTCCTGCCAAACAGCAGATTTCCAGATCCCAATCATTCCTGGTGCTGCTGGCTCAAATTTGAGAGGAAAGGACAGACATACAAAAGCAGAAATATGTGCTGAAGTTACAGGGAGTTTGTTAGCCCACTCAGCAGGGAGATATTTACCACTCATGGTCCAGTGTCACCTTACGTACATAAGCTACTTTATGATGACAGAGCACTGTGGAGAGAATTGGTGTGTATATCTTCTCCCCAAGGGCCTCAAGCTCTGGATGTATTCCCTATTCATTCCCCACTCTGTGGAACTAAAATTGATGGGCATTGCAGAGGTATTAGAGGTAGGTTGTGTGGAGACAGAAGCATACATTACATCTTGAAGCCTGCCCAAGGAGCACTACATTTGAATCAGCCCTGATACTAAGGTTGAAATCTGAGCAATTTAATTGTCTGGAAAGCAATTATCTGTTTAAAATAGTTATTTTTGAGCTTGGTGTTTTCCAACAGGAATCCAGCATTTGGCGGATCCGTTGTGACTCAGGCTCTATCTGCACTGTGCACCTTACAGTGGCACAGCTCTGCCACTGCAGCCACGCCATTGTCAGGTGCTCCGTGTAACTGCTCTTCTATCGCTGGGAGAGGTGCCTCCCGGCAACACAATGAAACCACCTCCAACAAGCACGACAAAAGTACCAGTGTAGACATAGCCTCAGTTAACTATTGGGCCTACAGTAGCTTTTATAATATGAAGGTAAATGTTATGGGGCTGGTTATCCTTCAGAGTTTTCACAATGCTAACTATTTGCTGTAAGTCTGTGCAGAACCCTTGCTAACACACCCTCCTGGAGCTGCCAGCATTTAGCAGAGAGAACATCATGTAGCATGTTAAACTCCGACAAATAATAAAAAGGAAGAGTAAGGCCAAGACTGAGCATCTTACCCACCAAACTCATCTCACCTCACATCTTCTGGTTCTCCCTCCATGAATGGCCCAGAGATCCATTCCAGTAGGCAAAGCAGCTGGGCTGAGATCAGTTGTGCAACGTGACAAACTGTACCCCACATTCACCACTTTTACAGGACTATGATAAATTTTGTTCAAAATGTACCTTGTGAGGTATCATTGGAAAATGCTAAACATTATTGTCCTTCTCGAATATGTGTAGCAGCATTGTATGTAAAGTTATAAGATTCTGCTGTATAACATTGCTGTAACCTGCTCCAAGTTAGAAAGGCAGGCCCAAAACAGTTCTTCAGAGACAAAAGAGACACTATTCCCCAGCCAGATATCAACATAATCAAATGGACTGTCATGGGCTATTTCAGGTGAGGTCTTAAAGTCATCCTGTCTTTATAAAAAAACATGGTGGCCCTGCCATGAGACCTTGTATCTCTCTGACTCTCGTGGCAGATATTATTGCTAGAAAGCCTGTTTTGACAGAGATGAATTGGAGAACATATAGCTAGTAGCTCAAAGGGCAGGCCCATTAATCCCATCAGTACAATAGTTAGATCCACAGGGCATGGAGGTTCCCCGACTGGGGATATACATGCATAAAGCCTTTCTAAAGGCAAATTATTGTAGGGCATGGAAATGTAGAATACTCCTGAACTGGAGGGTGGAAAGCTGAGATGGTTGCTAGGTGGACCCTAAGGGTGCTTGCCGAAAGTCCAGAGTTCTTCAGTGATAGAAGGTACTCTGCTATGTCTGGTATCTGAGTGAGAAACAGAGATAACTGGTGGTGTGCCCAGATGATTAGTCTCATCCACTTGGCAGAATAATGTAAGTCTCATAAAGTTCTTTCTACAGTGGATGGAAAAGTGCAAGGCACGTGGATCCAGATGAAGGAACTGACCATCTCTGAGATATCTCCTCTGGCTGGAGAGGCAGTTCAACAGGAGGTTGAAGAGACAGATTAATTCTTCAGGTCCAAGAATCAGAACTGTCTCCATCATAATGGAGCTAGCTGAAACCTCCCTGAGCTTCTTGAGTACTCTTGGTTCAATAGAATTGGAAGGTAAGAATACACTGGATCAGGGCAACAGAAATGCATTGTACAGGAATCCCCAAATCCATCCTACCTTGGATCAAAACTTCTGACACTTCCTGTTTTCTTTGGTGGCAATAAGTTCTCTGGCTGCATGACATCAGTTGAGGAATGTGTCTTGGATAATAGTGTCCTTTACTTCCTATTCAATGGTCATGCAAATTGCTGAGGTGATCATCTGTCAGCAGATTCCATAACCATGAAAAGTGCACTGCCCTCAGAGTAATTCCATGCCTGACGCAGACGTTCCAAAGACATACACCTTCGTGACATAGAGGGGTTGATCTTACTCTCCCTTGTTTTATATAAAACATGTCTGTAGCGCTGTCTGTCATGATTTGAATTCTCAGATCTTTCAGACCTGTGAGGAAAACTGTGCTCCCCTGACAAATAGACCTTAGCTCCAAGACGTTTATATTTAGTCCTTATGCTCTGAGTTTGAAGATTGTCTTAGTAGTATCATTTGCACCAATATCTTTGATCATAATGGTGAAAAGGGTATTCTCTTGCAAAATTTCAGAGGGTCTTTGCCACCAGTTTGGTGATGACAGACATCTGAGGGAATGTGCAATGTCGTATCCAGGTGATGCTTGCTTGGCTGACATACAGGCTTCAACAATCCTTGCACAGGATGAAGGTGAACTCTGGCAGGAAACCAAGGGCCCTAGAAGTCTGAGACAAGTTCTTATTGATATCTTGGGATGAACTTGTAGGTGGGTGGACAGAACCATGGCTTGGAATCTTTCTTGAGGCAGACAGGCCATTGCCATTGTAGAGACCAACACCACCCCTATAAACAATACGCTTTGAGCTGGAGTTCGTATTGATTTTTCTTTTTTATTCTTAGACTGAGAGAGGTGAAAAGTTGCAAAGTCTGCTGCGTGATGTCGGTTACCTGTTGATGAGACTTGGCACAAATGAGCCAGTTGTAAAGATCAACCTGGACTTTTTGTTTCCTGGGGTAAGTGGCCATCCCAGCTAGGCATTTTGTGAATACCCTTGATAGTGCTGATATGCCAAATGCTAGTATCTTGCACTAATATTGGGAATTGCCTGTCAGAAATCTCAGATATTTTATGTGGGCAGGGTGGATTACTGTATGGAAATAAGCATACTAATGGTAAGGAGCTGCATACCAGTTATGTGGATCCAGGGTTGAAGTTATCAAAGCTAGGTACGATCCAGAACTTGAGCTTGAGAATGAAGATGATAGAAGATTAGGGTTGGAAGAGACCTCAGGAGGTCACCTAATCCAACCCCCTGCTCAAAGCAGGACCAACCCCAACTAAAACTTCCCAGCCAGGGCTTTGTCAAGCCGGGGCCTTAAAAACCTCTAAGGATGGAGATTCCACCATCTCCTTAGGTAACCCATCCAGTGCTTTACCACCCTCCTAGTGAAATCGTTTTCCCTAATATCCAACCTAGACATCTCCCACTGCAACTTGAGACCATTGTTCTTTGTTCTGTCATCTGCCACCACTGAGAACAGCCTAACTTCATCCCCTTTGGAACCGCCCTTTAGGTAGTTGCAGGCTGCTATCAAATCCCACTTCACTCTTCTCTTCTGCAAACTAAATAAGCCCAGTTCCCTCAGTATCTCCTCGTAAGTCATGTGCCCCAGCCCCTAATCATTTTTGTTGCCCTCCGTTGGACTCTCTCCAATCTGTCCTCATCTTTTCTGTAGTGGTGGGGACGCAAAACTGGACGCACTACTCCAGATGTAGCCTCACCAGTGCCGAACAGAGGGGATTAATCACTTCTCTCGATCTGCTAGCAATACTCCTACCAATGCAGCCCAATATACCGTTAGCCTTATTGGCAACATTGGCACGATTGACTCATATCCAGCTTCTCATCCATTGTAATCTCCAGGTCCTTTTCTGCAGAACTGCCGCTTAGCCAGTCAGTGCCCAGCCTGTAGCAGTGCGTGGGATTCTTCCATCCTAAGTGCAGGACTCTGCACATGTCCTTGTTGAACCTCAACAGATTTCTTTTGGCCAATCCTCCAAACAGTCTAGGTCACTCTAGATCCTATCCCTACACTCCAGCGTATCTACCTCTCCCTCCATATTAGTGTCATCCACGAACTTACTTAGGGAGCAATCCATCCCCATCATCCAGATCGTTAATGAAGATGTTGAACAAAACTGGCCCCAGGACGGACCCCTGGGGCACTCCACTTGATACCGGCTATTCAGTTGTCTCAGGTCCAGTGTAAGGGACCAGCCCTTTCTTTCTGGGAATCTAAGTAACGATAGTAAAACCAGTTCTCCCCATGTCTTTGATAACGATAGTAAAACCAGTTCTCCCCATGTCTTTGAGGTACTTATACCACTGCTCCAAGATTCAGAAGTGATTGCACCTCCTGATGTAGCATGTTTTTATGAGAGGCGTCTCTGAAAATGGATGAAAGTGAGTGGAGATTGGAGAAGGTCTGGAATTAGATAGAACAGCCTAACTCTATGATTTTCAGGATCCAGCGATCTACAGTGGTGGTGTGCCAGGCCCTGTGAAAATGAAATGAATGATTCCCAAGTAGAGGTGATAACCAGAGGAACAGAATTTGTACACTGCTCCTGGGCAATGAAACAAATCTGCTGCCTTGAGGATGATGAGGGCTCATGACCAGACAGTGGTGGATGCAGAGAACTTCCTCCTATGGAATTTTTTGATGCTTTGTAGATGGTTGCCTACACTGTGTATAGAATGACTTGAAACTTTAAATGTTCCCACTTTGGTGCAGGAGTATTGACTCCTAAGGATCTCAGTGTCACCTGAAAGTCCTTCAGAGAGCGTAAAACTTCATGTGTTTTCACATTGAGAAGTTCATATCCTTCAAATGGAAGATGCTAAATTGTAACTTGTACCTGGTTAGGGATTCCTGATGGCTGAAGTTAAAAGGATCTCCTCATGGTAACTGAGGTAGCTATGGATATAGGACTGCATGTGTCACAAGCTGACCTTCAGCAATCAGATTTAAACTTCTCTCCATTATTTTGAGGAATGTCTCCAAATTTAGATATAGAATCCCAATGACAATAATCATATTTTAATAGCAGGACCCAGTAATTGGTGATTCTCGTTTGGAGACTTGATGGAGAATAATTTTTCCAGTCAGATAAATGTCATTTCTTGGGCTCCTTGTCTTGAGATGTCACTTTGTTGCCTTCTCATTCGCCGCAGTCATAACTAATGACGCAGGCACACATAAAATTGCTCAAAGCCCTGGTTTGGTTCAGATGCCCCTAGCCCCATGGCACAGGAGCCACCCTTCCAATCTCCACTGCACGAGGCTGAGATTAGGGTTGCGGTGCCGGGGCTGAGCATGTTGCTGCAGGAGGTTGGTGCTCCCTTTGTGGGGTGAGGAGGCAGGAAAGGACACTGGCCTTTGATTTTGGGCCCAATGTGTGTTAATCCAACCGTGGCTACTCTCAGGGTGCCTGGATGTGACAGCAATGCTCAATATAGCTCAGACTGCTTTCCCTTTACACAAAAACAATGTTGTGTTGCAGTTACAGGCTTTTGAAAACAGTGACTAGTTTCATACACACACACACACACACAATACGTGCAATGGTGGGCTGCACAAAAGGCAAAACGCAGCTGGTGAGTCACCTTAGTAAAAAGTGTGGCAACTGCTGTTTTATGCCCAGCTGGAGCCACAAGGCCACTCAGGATATGTCTTCACTGCAGCTGCAAGGTGTGATTTTCAGCCAGGATAGACAGACTCACACTAGTGCACTAAAAATAGCAGTGTGGATGCAGCAGGATGGTCAGCAGCTCAGACTATCACCAAAGCGTGAACCGAAGGGATCAGGTGGGCTCGACTTCATTGGCTAGTCTGAGCCACCACCCATGTTCCAACATCCACACTGAGCTAGTGCAAGTCTACTTGCATCGGGACTCATACTTCCAGCTGCAGTGCAGACATCTTCAGAGCCCACAGGCAGCCCCAATGGATGCTGCTGGCCAAGAGAATCCAAACTGGAGTTCACTGGGCATATACACACCACCAGTAAATATTTAGGAACAAGCACTTGAAGAACAAGTTTTGTTTGCAATATATTCAGCTTTGCAAACCTGAATTAAAGAAGAAACCAAATTTGAACACAATGGGTGGATATTCTTGGGCTAACCGTGAAATCCACAGGAGTAATAGTTTCTCCTTGGATTTAAGTCAACAGTTGCCTCAGTAAGGACTGTATGATTAAGCCTCTTTTCCTCATTGTGTACTTGTTTAAAAGTTGCCAAAACAGGTCCACCTCTACCCTGATACAACGCTGGCCTTGGGAGCCCCGAAATCTTACTGTGTTATATTAAACTTGCTTTGATCCATTGGAGTGCACAGCGCTGCCCCTCTGGAGCACTGCTTTACTGTGTTATATCGGGTCACGTATCAGGGTAGCGGTGTAACATTTATTTTCAGCAAAAACTTATGCAAGTTTTGCATTTAGCAAATCCCCCTCATATGCAGTCTGTCTGCAATATAGCTTAATGCTTAGAAACCACTGAACACACTTGCCATCTTACTCCAGGCAGTTATAAAATCCTGGCACTTTGAAAATGAAAATAAAAAAAACCCTCTGATTGCTGATGTTGCTGCATCTTGCATTTCAGCCTACAGCTGAAATGTGTATTTCCTCCTGCACATGGCTAGCTATTAGTTTCTGCAGAGGACTGATTATTGTAATTAAGTCTCACTAAGTAGCTCATTATGAAGTAATATATCACTAACAAGATACATTGCAGTTATGCATGAAAGTGACATGCAGAAGTGGGCAGTTTTAACATTATGCTTTCATAAAAAGGAGAGCTACACAAATGAAATTCATAACTCATTTATTTATATATGCATTGATACCAATAAAAAACTAATACTGCAAACTACAACTTTGGAAGTAAAGCCAATATAACAGGAACAAAATATACATAACATTGCAGATAGGAATGTGTTTACCCTCTTTATACATTCCTTGTCTTTACATCTGGTGTAAATGTATGCAAAAGCTGGTCTAATCTGAGTGCTTTTCAATAAGCAACAGTCCTCCAGAATCCTTTCAGGGTTGAGATGTCTCTGCTGACTAATGAGCGTGCGTACATATGCATACATAGAAACTGCTTCAGCAAGTATATATAAATCAAGAGCTGAGCTCTGTTAACCTCCATCATTACTATGGTGGAATCAGTTTTTAGTGAAATGGAAGGAGAGTTACAAATTGTTGCAATAGACTTTCAGTCCTCTAGTAGTTAAGTTTCGCTGTGCTGATAACGAAGGTTAATTTCACTAACATATTGGTTCAACTTTACTAATCTTCTTGGATTATAGCAATTATCACATCAGATAGGTGTGACATTTCAGGGGGAGAGGGGAATTATCACCTCCTCTGGTCTGGTATAAGAGAAGTTACCCCTTCCTATATGGAAGGACAGTAAGAAGCAATTCCTGGCTGCTGTCCACTAGAACAGCGGTTCTCAGCTGGGGACAGGTGTACCCCTGGGGTACACAGAGGTCTTTTAGGGAGTACATCAACTCATCTAGATATTTGCCTAGTTCTACAGTAGGCTATATAAAAGCACTAACAAAGTTACAAACTAAAATTTCATACAGACTGTTTCTACTGCTCTATATACTGTAAGTACAATATTTATATCCCATTTAATTTATTTTATGGTGAAAATGAGAAAGCAAGCAATTTTTCAGTAAGTGTACTGTGACACTTTTGTATTTGTGTCTGATTTTGTAAGCACATAGTTTTTAAGGGAGGTGAAACTTAGGCTATGCAAGACAAATCAGCCTCCTGAAAGGGGGCACTAGTCTGGAAAGGTTGAGAACCACTGTACTAGAAGGTGAGACTTAGGTCCAAATTCAGCAAAGCTAGCACATGGAGGTGTAATTATGCCTCCCTAAACTAGCAAAGTCCTTGTACAGAAGGGAGATTCATCTTTGTGGAGTGTAAGTGGTGCATTCACTGCTGCCCTCCATGGGTTTTGGCAGGTGGAACTCCCACCAGGGCTCTTGGAACAGGTTCTTCTGTTGGCAAACACCTGCTGAATGAGTGAACCCTTTAACCACAATGTCCATGTCCCCTTTCCAGCCAGTGCCACCTACACTGGTGCTAGGTTGACCCTTTATGGCTTCCCTCACAAATAAATTTGTGGCCCCTTTGTGCCACCACCTGGAACCTCTTCAAAAGTGTATAAACCAGAGTCTCTGGGAATTTTGCCAATAGCCTTTTAGAGCCCTTCCTCCCCCAGCTGCCAGTACCCTATAACTGCTCAGGTAGACAGATCCTGCCAGCTCTCCTGGGAAAAGAGCAGTAGAAGGGATCTTTTTAAAGGCAAGCCCTTTGCTGATATGATGAAACTATTTAATATATTATTTTGTGGGGAAAAAAAAGTCTTCCATGAGTCTCTTGAACAGAGACACACTACTCTTGTGAGCAAGAAATGCCAAAAAGGCCGAAAGTAACTAAATTCAGTTAAATCAGTTTCATAAGACAAGTTTTCTTAAATTCGAGATTGTTTTCTGATCGTGAGATGAAAGCAAAAGCTGCCTATTTGAAAAAAAAATGCCAGGAACAAATAAACCTTATTGATTTAGCTAGTTAATTTAAACAAATCTATTTTACCTATAAAGCATGTTCGTCACTTCTAACTTCTGGGAAGGCAGTAAACGCTGCAGAATAATCTTCAGTATATGCTTGCAAAGATTACATTGCTTTACAAAAAAAAGACACTGTCCAAAATTTCAAGCTAAAATGCACATAAAAAGACAGTAAGGGCAGTATTTAGTCTTTAAAAAATGATGTAAATGTTGTATACCTCTCATACATTTTCATGCGTATTAAAACCACAGTTAAAGACATAGGAGATGTACAGTCAATACACTGCTGAGGTACATTTCTTCTAAATATTAACACCATGACAGAATTACTCCTCAGCAAGTGATACTACTTGGGAACATATAAACACATTTTTTACACTGTAAGGCACTTTTACCCAGCATACATGACAAGAAGTAAATTATAACATGAATTTGAGGCATATAACAAAAATCACTTTCGGTATTGACTTAGTTTTCATGAGTTCTGAATTAATGATAGTTTAGTCAGCCTCAACACGTAGCCAGCCACTTGCTCTTCTGCTACTCAAAGGAAAAAGTGTTGTTATGGTTGCTAGTGGCATGTGGAGAAAAATGATTTTACCCATAATGAATTATGAGACTATTAAATCCAGCAATTGACACAATGTGGATTAGAATTTAGTGAAAAATACAATGATTATCTTGGCAAATCTACCGCAATGTATCTTTCATCCTTCCTTAACCAAAAATACAGTAGTTGCAAACATTAAAGTGCCTTTATTCCAGGGGAAGGCCATGTCTGAGGCACACAATCTAGAACCTAATCTAGGCAGTGTGACAGACATTTTGCATTCTGAAACTGTTCTGTGTAGCTGAAAAATGTTCATATTCTAGAAAAAAGCAAACACCTTGGTAAACAATCTCAATCAATCTGTCATTGCAATTCAAGTCATGCCTTTAATTTTGAAAGTTACAAATACAAAATAAGAATGATCAATGGCATGTTTAGAGCAGTAACTGAGTATTTTCTGTACACAGTAATATTTATACTAAAAACTGCATTTTCCCCCAAAACAGATTGAATTCTAACATGGTAAAATGTTAGAAATTTAATATACAACAGTTGAGTCCCTTGAAACATTAAGGAAACACATGAAAAGACAATGACATGTTAATTCTTTTAAAAATACAAGTAAAAATGCTACAGAAACTTGTTACAAATGAACTGCTTCTTAGTATCAACTGCAGATGAACCTTCACTGTTTTTAGTCAAATTGTCAGAGTATCTTGCTTGCTGCTTTACTTCAAATCTAAATGGTTTATTGGGTATTCAGAAAGAGAGTCAGAACCCCTCCTAAGCAATGAGATGCCCTGGATGCATTAGACAGACTTACTTATTAAGATTTTGGTTTTATTTTAAATGAATCTGCTAATGTGCTTCAATAGGACCAGCAGAAGATGCTATTTATTAGCAATTAGACATGCCAGACCTATATTAAAAAGTTAGGGAACTGAGCTGTTAGATTTGGTATAATCTAAACCTGATTATTCTAATGGAACATTGACCTCCAGGTATATGAAATGCCATGGCATGATTGTTGATTTGACAAGAAAAATCAAT
Organism: Gopherus flavomarginatus; assembly: GCF_025201925.1. Lineage (NCBI taxonomy): Eukaryota > Metazoa > Chordata > Testudines > Testudinidae > Gopherus > Gopherus flavomarginatus. The sequence continues at coordinate 4,871,741 of NC_066624.1, read as the reverse complement.
CAAATGCGAAAAGCATTAAGAATGGTAAGAAAATCTTATATAGTGGTCACAAGATTCAAAATAAATACTGATCTTAAAAAAAAAAGTTGATTCCTCCTCCTTACAGCATGTGAAACCTGTATATGTATTTTGGACAAAACATGAAGTGTTCCACGCAACACAGAGTGCTTGAGGTATGGGTGTCAGATAAGGTGGCTAAATTCCATAGAAGTTAAAGTAGTAACTCTTCGAAATCTAAGAAGTTGGGTTGCAGCTTCCAAAAGTTAGTTTGAGTCACATTTAGTGAGAGGTTCTTGGTACATTAGGAATATAGAGGAGGTGGACTGTTGGGGAAAGAACAAAACTTACAGCCCTTTGGCATGAGTACTGAAGCTTGCAGCTTGTAACCAACAGCTGCTCAAGTAAATCTCCAGCAAGGAATGCTGGGCAGTAGGAACAATCACAACAGGAACAAACTGAAAGTTTCAAGCATGCTTCTGCATGCACTGAGTTCTTTTTCTACTGTGTGCTTTGCAAGCAAAAACAGAGAGCGATTCCCTCCCCGCCCCACACACATTTATCCTCCATATTTTTTATATAAAGAAAATGCAAAATTCATGAGTTACCAGATTGTTGCCACCATGGACTTGTGTGTCCATGTTGTGAATTAATCTTACTAAGACTTTCCCTTGGTGCATGAATCCACTAAACAACTTACACATTCCAAATCTTAGATTTTTATTCAGTCCAGAAATATAGAGCTTACTTCATTTCAATGTCTGCCTTAACTTTTGACACTGTACATATTACATATCATTTATATAGTGTTTCATTTGTTTCCAGACACTGCAGACTACAAACTACATAATATTGACATGTAAAACTCTGCCACTTATTGAAGGCTCACACACATGAACGTTTCAGGCAGTTCAATGAAATTTCTAACAGAATTGGGTCGTAAAAAGTTACTAACCCTTTTCTGATCTTAGAAAACAATTAAAAAGTATTAGTAGTTATGGATGTCTTATTCATTCCCAGTTCTCTAACTCTGTCCCTTGAACCTGTTTAAAAAATGATGAAAACAACAGTAAATTTAAAATCATATAAAGAAGAGCAACTAACAGATCTGACATTACATCTATATTTATTGACAGATGTGAGGCCTCCCTAATAATATATTAAAATCAGCTGAAGTTTAAAAAAAGTTCCCTATTCTTCTGCAGTACACCAATAAAAAGAAGTTATCTACATATACTAGATTTAAACATTTTACTGTGATTAACTACATTAAATGTATGTTGTGTTTCTCAGTCTCAGTAACAGAGCTGCCAGGAGTAACTTCCATACCTAGTTTCCATTGAGTTGTTGCTGAGGAATGCTGCTATGGTCAGAGCCTGATTTCCCACGACTTTTGCTTTCTCTTTCTTCATCCTCTTCATCCCTTTCATCGTTTCCACTATGGTTTTTACAATAGAGTCTACAACAATAAAAGAAACAATGGAGGATTTACCAGGAAACAAGTAACAGTCCTATATATTTTATAAAATTCTGGGCTTTCTCCACTAGTAAAGAGGCTCATTTTAAAAGTGTGTTGAATTAATGTACAAGGCACCTGTCAGACATCTGACATTAGAAATAAATATTAGCTAGCCTGACTAGATCCCCGGCTAGAACCAAGGGCTCCTGTTACAGGGGCAAACCCAAGACCACTAACCAAACAAAAAAGGGAACAATTCCCAACTGACAAAAGATAACAAAGAAGGGTTAAACACAAAAACAAAGACAGAAGCCCCAAAAACAGTCAGCGGTACCCATGCCTATAAAAGCCACTGCCTTGTGTCCTAAAAAAGCAACCAAGGAGGAACACCAGCAGACCTCCTTCTGAGAGAGTTCCACCGCCAAGAACCTTAGACTGAGAAAGCTCTACTGACCTGTGCCAACCAACTGTAACAGCTGGGCTGAGAGAATGATTTAGTTTATGATAGGATCTGCTAATGCTAACAAAGCCTATTTACTCTCTTTTTCCTAAAAAGTAACCACTGCCTATTACACTAGCAAGCTTGTTCCAATATAGATAAGGCTGTGACAACATTTTCATTACTTTCAGTCAGTTTTCACAGGCAAGATGTAAGCCATTGAGATATACCAAGGCATAAGCATGGGACAATTTAAAAAAAACCAAAACTTTAAAATACAAAATCAGTTTGCTTTTGTCTAAAATGCTGTCTGAACTGTCTAGGTGTTCAATGATTGCATATGTAAGGACCTACTTTCTCTCAGCTCTACCATAAGAGAATGAACATGGTTAGTAGTACCAGTGAGTTTGAAGAAGTTTTGCGATAGATTTTCTGTCTAAAATCTACACGATAAAATGGATCAGAAACACTGTTCTCATGAGCATTTACATAACAAAAACAAAATAGACACTCCGAGGGAGAATGGGCGCTCAAAAAAAATTGTGATTTTGTGTGTGTCAATTTGTAATCAATTTCATTTGTTCATAGCTCTTAAGCTATCAGTCGGAAATCAATAAACAAGTTGAAATAAGCAGAGGAAAGCCAGGCTCCAGTGCAGTCTTTATAGACTAGCACAGGCAAAAAAAAAATTTAAAACTGACCAATTCTAGTTCTCAAGAAGCAGTATGGCTATCACACTGCTCACAGAATGCCCCCTTGTGGCCAAAACGAGATGCAATCTGTCAACTTTAATTGCAGTAGGTCTGTGGTAGCAACTGGGAAATGAGGTTGGAACAGTACAGAAATAGGAAAAAAGATAAATCAGTTATCCCTAAGAGAGTATAACATGGCAGGAGTTTACCTGTGACTTCAGCAATTTGAGTTACAAATTTCACTAATCAGAGAAAAAGAAATTGGTTTTGCTTTTTTTATTTTTAAAATATTTCATGTATTTTTAAGTGGGTAAATGGAGGTTCTGAATTAAGTTAGGATCACTAAAAATATTTTGTTAATGTTTGAAAGTTATTTGAAAATTATGACAGTTATTTTAATTCGCACAATATTTTTCATGTTTTATAATAAACAACAGAAATACCTCCACTTTTGCATATGTATTTATCCTCATCTGACTTGGTAAAATGAGCTTAAATAGCTTCAGGTTAAAGAGAAAAAAATATGAAGTCAGTCCAGTGGTCTAGTGTCAATGATCTGCAATGCCACGAAAAGCCATGGTGTGTCTATTAGTGGTCTGGCTCTATTGCTCCCTGGGTTATTAAGGGCTAAGAGCATTCCGACAGCAGTATGCTGAACCTAACTGGAAAGGAAGAATCTCAGAGCAGTCAAACAGCAATCAAGGATGGCTGCTGACAGGAGCACCCATCTAATTCTCCTAATTTGTTTGACAGTGATGATGCAGGGCCTTGGAACAAATGGAAATTAAAGTGAGAAGAATACAAAGATTCTCTGAGCTCTGTGCAGATAAATTTATTTTTCCCACTGTGTTGTAGGATAGGATTGCTTTAAAAAAGTTCTAAACTTTCTCTGCATTTATAACAGAACTTGATTTAATTTATTTTTCTACAACACTCAACTTGAACAAGGTGTTTGAAGTACTAAAACCGATTGCACAAGCTTTTACCTAACTAGCTTTTGAACTGCAACAGTCACCTTATCTGAACTTCCAAAAATATATGATAGTTTTGCCTAGTGCCTGCAATGCAGTGGAGTGATGTGTTAATCAGCATTACTGTGTGATCGGAATGTTTTATCTGAACAGAAAAGCAATTCTTAAAGTCATCTCAGAGGAGATCAGAAAAAATTGTTATTACAGAATTAACTGTTAGAGTTCTTACTTGTAAATTCCTCGAGACATATTCTCAATATATTTAGCTTTGTCTTGTACGCCACAGTGGTAATGGTAAGTCTTGATACAGGCTTTAATTTCACATCCAATAGTAGCCCCAGGCTGACTGCACAGAGTGCATTTCTGTTGAGGGGAAAAAAGACAGTGCTCTAAGTTATGGTGTTAATCCATTTAATGTCTTGTCACTTAATGCTCACTTTGATGTCCCCAAATTTTAGTCATAAATATGAAGTAATTTTTCTTGTAGCACAAACTTATCTTTATAGCAAGCCAGAAACAGTTAAATCTGCATCAATCAATATATATGAACAACAGAGTACTGTTTTGCCTCTCTGCTGCAAAAATAAGTAACAGCAAGATTTGCACACATTGCTGCAGTTCCAAGTTCTATTTTGTTGCTGCTGTTGAAGTTGAAGCTAGCTTTTCCAAGTACCAAAACTCACTGAATATGAATTCTGTTTTAGGCAATGATTTTTTTCAGATGGTAATGGAGTTCCATTGTTAATGAATTCTAATATGCATGAAACAGTGTGCCATATTTTACTTATAAAACATACCTGAGTGCCTGCCACATACCCTGGGGCCCTTATATGATTTAATTTTCACACTAAAATGTCATAATATACTGCTCAGACCATTCAAAAATAAATACGTGAATCAACAGACATAAGATGACAAAACACCTCCCAAGCAAGCATCCTCATCATCATGAAAAGTCCCTCCAAGCTTCAGCCTAGCTCATGTCATGGGAGAAAAAATGAGCCTTGCAGATGCCCAAGTGATTAGCAAATCTGGCCCTGGACCAACCAAGGGGATGTGAATTTGAATCCAGGAGCCGTGCTACTAGTTGAAGACTTGAATAAGGCAATATAGTTAGGGCCTTTGAGACCCCAAAACAAGTATTTAAAAGATGCAATTCACCAGAGATATGCATAGGATTCATCTTCCTTTAACTGACAATACAGAGATTCAGTGTCCTTTTAAAGAGTGTTGAGAATGAACTAGCCACCATTTAAAAAAACAAGTTTGAAGTCAGTCAATAATTACACAAATTAACTCCCATAACCTATTTAGCAATTTCATGCCATACAGATTCTGTGGTATGGAAAAACTGTCAATTCCTTCCTTTCTATTATGGTCTCCAAAGGGCCAACATACTGCATTCATAAAGTATGCTGTAGTTAAAAAAACCACAGTAATTGTTGAGACACTTTATATCCTGATACTTAGTAGTGATAATACATTTAAACTGTTTTCTAAAAAATTAAGTGAAAAGATTTGTTCAGATAAGGAAAAAAAGAGAATTGCAATATACTCCCAACTGATATCACTGAAGCATTCCTTACAAACCCAAAGACACACACCATTCTTTTTCCTCTCTTGATCTCCTGAAGTACAGTTTTAATATCAAAATCACCAAACTCTGCCCTTGATGTTGTTGTTAGCTGGACAGTGCCAGAAGAGAACAACTGTAAAGCAAACAAATGCACAATAATGTTAGGAGGTTACAGATATGTGGCCATAAGATGACTAAGGAGCAGGAACAACAGAAGGGGATGCACTGTACTCAGTTATCTGCTGGTAAACTGTGCTTTGCCAATGAACTAGAAAAACTGCAGATTGAGCGTATCAGTAATTTGGATATTCCTTCCAATGCCCACTTGATTGCTTCAATTATATGTGATTGCATTTCAGAGGATTTTTTTGAATGACAAAGCAGTAGTTAAAGGATGATTATGATAATGGAATATACGAAGCAATAAATGAGTACCGCAGTCAGTTAAGGCACTGAAGACATGCCTTGGTTCTGATAAGGATATTTCATCTCCACTCACTGCCCCATCTACATAATTCAGTTTACTCACACTGCCAACACCAGCCCCTGGAAAGCCAGAAATGGTGACAACAGGACATTTCCAAGTAGTCTCAAATCTCTCATGTTTTCATTACCTGCAGCTTTTATTGGCTGAATGCATTTCCTTTTACAGTTAGGCCAACATCCCTCACAAGACTTCACCTATATAGTATATGCAGTAAAAGCTCCTGAAGGACTTCAGCTAATTTGGACATTCAAACAGAGGTGGGGAACGCAAAAGTCCAGCTCAACTTTCAGATGAGGTAGTTCTTTTCTGCTTACCTGCTATCTCAACTGGATGTGTGCCTCTATTTGTAGGATAGGAAAGACCGTCTTTTTGCAGGTACTGGGATAGTGGGCTCAGGCCCATCCGAAACTAAAGACCAGCCCCCTCAACCAAGGGGGAGGAACCGCCAAATCCTAGCCACAACTCAATTTGGGGGACAACAAATGCAAAAACAGGAACAGGAGTGTGGGTTGAAGGTTCATAATCACAGTTTTGGATGGGGACACTTGCCAGAGAACTCTGGGCAGTGCCCACTGCTCCTCAAAGTCCAAGGAATCACTCAACGCCTCCCAGAGGAACTCTCATAGACTTTAAGATCCAAAGGGATCATCGTAATCATCCAGTCTGACCTCCTTCATGTTGCAAGCCACAGGACCTCACCCACCAACTCTTGTAATAGACCCCTAACTTCTGGCTGAGTTACTGAAGACCTCAAATCATGGTTTAAATACTTCAAGATACAGAGAATTCACCATTTTCACTATTTTAAATCTGCAAGTGACCCATGCTGCAGAGTAAGGCAGAACTCTGCCCAGGTATGTGATACAACAAGGAATTGGAAACAGATCACACAGTTGCACAGCATTCCCCTCCAAGCAAGCTTCCTCCTCCAGGTCTGGTGGATGACCACCTTGGCTAGCGCCAGGAACAGGTGGACAAAGTCTCATGACTCTGTGGGGCCCTGGGTAGGATGCTTGTATATAAGCAGGAGTGGGAGAAAAGTGCAACCAGAACCTTAACAGGAGGTTACAGAGGAGCCAGAAAAGGGTCTGCAGTCTGACGCCCTCTACGTAGATATGTGCCAGGTGTCCCTGTTGCCGCAGAAGACGTGGATGTCAGGAAACTCTATAAACCACACCAACTACATACTCGTGCTCACAGCACCATGGAAGAGCCACCAAGTCTCATATCCTAGGGGTGTGAGAGAGCAGACTAGATTACAAGCTGGCCACCGGAGTTCCCCTCAACTCCACAGGTTGCAGCAGGTCCCACTACTTTGTGTCAGGGGAGGACACGAGGGCGAAGAAGTGGGTGCCATACAGAGATGCTCATGTGATACAGTCTGGAGATGGACCAGCTGGATGGTGTCCAGCTGAGTCAGGTGGTGCATCACTGGCATCTGGGGGTTGCAGGGTAGGGGCCTGATGACAAGTTCTAGAGGGCCAGGTGTGAAGGGTGTGTGGCACCCTCTGCAGGATCTGCCCAAGAAAAGTGAGAGAAGTGGGGGTGGGGGGCAAGGCTGCACTCACCTCCTTGAGCACACAACAGGGTATGTACAGGGTGGGCAACCCCATATGCTCGCCAAGCACCACAGGCTAAACTCATTTCCTCCAACTAGCCCAAGTGGTCTGATTCTGGTGAGAGCAGCCAAGACCAGTCTCTGGTGCATCAAGGGAGATTCCAGCACCCTTACATGAAGATTAAGGTCGTGTACCAGGAGTTCAAAAGCCAGGAGGTTTTCCCCCTCAGTAGCTGCTACAGACCTGGTTGCTGAAACTAGTTTCCGGGTCCTGTGGAGGTCCTGGTAAAATGTAGCATCTCAGAGAGGTCTCAGGGGAGACCTCTTGGGAGGAAAGGTGGCCTTATGTTTAAGGCAGCAGAATGAGATGCAGCAGGATTATATTCTGTTCCTACTCTGTCATGAACTATGTGACTTTGGGCAAGTCACTTCATCTCTATCTGCCTCTGTTCCCCATCTGTGAAACGGGAGATAAAACTGAGAGGGATAAGAGGCTCAGATTCTATGACTAGTGATGGAGGCCACAAAACCACATAGATCAGAGGTTGTAAATAGATGGACTGCAAGCCAAATTTGGATCATCAGAAGCTTTTCAACAGGCCACAAAATCTTTTTATTTACTTATTACTGGGGCGTGAAAAATGTTTCTCTGGAGTCTGGACCTTGACCAAGAAATCTGGACCTTGACAAAAAACAATTGACTACCCCTGCCAATCTCCTATCTCAAACCATATTGTCTAATATTACTGTATGCTATTAAACAGCTGTTTTCACCCAGAGATGGATGCATCAATTCCTTTATGTGGTGTTTTGTGAACCTTTTGCATGAAATTAGCTGTATTATGAAGGTGCCAGTTTGGGCTTGAAATTTAAATGTGAGTTGAGTTTTGCACTCAAAGCACACATCTACTCTGTTATAAATGAAAGTTAGAATATCACTGTATTTTCAGTTTAATCTGCTTCTCAGCATTGCAGCTCTTCTTTCCCAAACTCATGCATACTATAGAGCAAAGAATACTCTAAAGCGACAAAAGGTGTGGCTCTCTGCTTAATGAGGCTAGCCCTACGGAGAAAATTACATCAAAAATCTACCAGCTGCATTGGCTAGTTATTCATTTCCAAGTACAACTCAAGGTGCGGACTTTGTTTTGTACAGCCACACCTGGATCAAGGACCTAGCCATATGAAAAACTGAATTCTCTACTTACATTCTTCAAGAGCCACTGAGATCAGTTGATGCACATGAGTTAAGAGTTCCCTAGATGTGATCATTTAGAAGTAGGGAGTTTACAGTGGGGAGCCACTTATTCCGGAGGTCATTTCCCCATCTCTTTTGACACCGCCTGAATCAACTGATCTTCAAAGCATTGTGCAAAGCTCATCTGTTTCTGCAAACGCTTTCTTTTTTTTGTTGGGGGGGGGGACCCGGAGGCCTGGGGGCAGAGGGCAGTAGTGGTATTTTATTTTGGGGTGTAATCTTTTAGTTAAAATTTAACGTTATTGAAGTTATATTTTTGTTTTTTAAACATTGTACATACACGCACCAAGGTACAATGGGATTATTTTTATGAAGCTGAAGAGTCTACCTGAACTAATTCCTTCATCTCTGAACAGTAATTATCAACAGTGCCTCTGGTGAAAATAAATGAACTGCTCAGCTCACAACACTTTAGTGGTCAGAGAGATAACTGGAAGCACAGGCTGTATTAATATATAACTATGTGTTAGGGCACTGTACTAACAACGTATCATATAGCAGGACAGTTCAGAAGAACTGAAACCCCACACTAACCCAAATATTCTACTTACCATGCACTTATAATGTGCTGCTGCCTTTTTGGCATTAAATATATGAAGCTTTCCTCTAGCTTCATTTTCTTCTTCACCTGCATGACAGAATCCACATTTAGGTTTTGTATCACTGGGACTGCTTCTGTGGGGAGACCTGTCTCTCTGAAAGAAAAACATTTTACTAAAATATACTGCTGGGTTCCAAGTAAGGTCATAATTTAACAAGTCTCTGGCCACCAGCTGGAGACTCAAATGCTAGTTTTAATCAAAATCTTTAATTTCAAAGAAACTTTCTTCTAAGAAGTTTAGCATATTTACTGCTTACATAGGAACTACTTTCTATTTCATCTGTGCCATGTGAGGATGTAGATCTAGTGTCTTCTGACTGCCCTTTGAGATTTGTTTTTCTTGGCTTTCCCTTCCGACCCCTCTTTTTTCCTTTGGGAGGTGAAGGCTCCAATTCGTGTTCATTGACACCTTCTTCTAAATCTGCTTAGAAATTAGAAAACATCAAGTAAATCTCAAAAATGAAAACTGTTTTACAAAAAAATTATATAAGAAAAATGTTTATCATTTTTCTTACCTATGTTTATAAAAATTATTTCCAATTCATTAAAATTTTGTTTTACAATCTTCAACCATCTACCATTATCTTAATGTATATTAATATAATTGTATTGTATTGATGCATATTAATCTAATACATCTCTGAAAACTACTGTCTAAAATGCTTAAAGTTTCTTTACAGTCGTACACAATACATTTAACATGTCGTCAACATCCCATTTCAGAGCTAAAATCTGACTTTAGACACACTTGCTAATCTCCCGCTGAAGGTAATGGGAGCTGAGCAAGTATCTGAAAGCAAGAATTGACCATGTCCATTGGTAACCTAATTTACTCTAGGTAACCTGCTGCCCTCTATGAAACAGCCGAACTTTTATTTTGAACCACCAAGTGTGCTTTGCCGGAATGAAATTTGATTTTTTTTAAATGAGAAGCAAACAACAATGCAAGTCACATTCACTAAGGAATGCCTCTCTCTCTCCTTGCTTTAATGCTTGAAATCTTCACAGCTTGTTTAAAAGGAAATTCCAGTGAAATGAATATTTAGAACTGTAAAAATCATTTATCTCCATGAATAAATTATAAAACAAATTTGAATATAACATTTTAGTTACAACATACTTTTAAGTCTACTGATAGTGGCAGCCATCAGCTAGCTGGAGAGCAACCTCCTGACACTGGAAATATTACAGCCCAAAGACTTAAGTGGTTTCTATAAATAGACATTTTATATATTATATATATTAGCACAAATATGTTAAAGCTGGTTAATGTTAGATTTTCATGGTCTTTACATTTTTTGATCCTCCTCTCTTGACATACAGGTACTGTCTGTTCTCAGAAACTCAACTATCTTATAACTACTTTATCAGAAGAACTTACAGGTAAAGATTCCCTTAAAATGATAAAGTACTAAAACTTTTAAAAATCATGTGTTATCAGATATTAAGGCCTAGGTTCTTCGAAGGGGCCTAACGGAGTTAACCATCCAACTTCCTTTGGCTCCTTGGAAAACATCAGGCTAAATGTTTAATTGCTTCAGCCAGCTGTAATCAAACACTGAACAGCCCTCTGATTATTCAAAATGTGTAGTTAACACAGACCTAGGGCAAGCCTTTCAGGCTTGTTTACTTTGTTGCCCAACTGACTTGCATTTAGTATTAAACAGCCAGTTCTTATGCTCAGTTGCTAAGAACTTTCCTGACAGTCAGCCATTTCTAGACCAAAATGCAGATTCTACAGCTGGATTTTTCTGTGGAATCATGCGCTGTACACATTGCTAGACAAGCTACGCTTCACAATCCAAAAACCAAAGATGTAGATGAACCCCGAAGTGGAATGGAGTCCAAAGTCAGAAGGTCTGCTCTCCCACTGTTTACAATAGTGACAAATGTAGTGTTTCTTTTTATTTAGGCATTACGAGGACACCTATCACCAGGGTACCCTAGCCGCAATATCTAAGCAGGATATTCCTGTTTCAGGACTGAACACTGTACCACAAATCAGAAGATTCCAATTTACACCATTTTTGTTTTTTTTCCCAGTTCTAGGATATGACGAAACCTAGTTGCATGTTATTCTACCCTGATGTTTAACCTAGTGTACTTAACCAAGGCTTACAAAGATCAATTCCTAACCGTTGGATATACCCCACTGCTATCATCATCTAGCATAGATGACAAAGCCATTGGCCTGAGACTTAACATATAAGCCATTCCTATCTTACCCTTCCTACTGTAGCTGTTGCCAGTCTCCAACAGAATTAGACACTTGCACTTCTCTTAATTCAGGAGAAAAGACTAATCCACATGCTCCCACCACAGGTTAAATACAAGCTCAAATATAATGCCTAAAAAGCATTTTTCTGTTATATGTTCTGAAAGAGGCTAAAATTTGAGAAGCTATGTAATTCTCACAAGTTTCTGTAAATCAATTTGAATTAGATTTGCCAGGTTTATCAACAATACACATTTTTCTCAAACCTCTACGTAAACTTAATGAGTCAACCTAGCTCAATAGGACCTACTTTTTAGCAGGTAATATGTTTTATTGAACCAACCTCTGTTGGTGAAAGAGAAAATTTCAAGCTACAAAGAAGAAGTTTGTTGAAAGCTTGTCTCTTTCACCAACAGAAGCTGGTTCAATAAAGATATTACCTCAACCACACCTTGTATGCATCATATTCTAGGAACACCACAGCTACAACGCTACAAACTACTCTTTAGCAAGAATATATGCCACATTCCATAGTTTAAGATACAGAAGGGCAACAGAGCAGCACATTTTCTTTAGTGTGTATATTATATCTATCTATCTCAGGACCTCGATTGTGCAGTGAAACACAATTAACAATTTCATTGTTAAAGAACAGTTTGAGAGCCACAAAAGATGACTGCCATATTAGCCTAGTTTATTTTGCATTTCAGATTAACTGTTAAATAGCCACAATCAATATGGTTATGCAGTGGTGAAACCCAAAGGAAACATCACTCTCCACATTGGGTGTGACAAACTGAGTCCTATACTTCTGAGAAACACTTCTAAAGAGTAGAACCCTGTTTTATCATGTCCTTCCTCATATGCATGTAATTCTGGGTCCTCCGCTAAAATACTAAAGTCTTTCAAATCCTAGCCTTAAATCTTTCATTTATAGTAATCATAGGTGTTTCTTGTAACAGTAGGTAAAAAAATTCAGACAGATATGTAAATTGGTGTCCCTTTAATAGTATCAGTGTTTGAAAAGTTCAAACTGTTCCTTCCAACGTGCATTTGTCTACACTGGATTTCACCCACCATAATGCTGTCCATTCACCTAGCTCTGTTAAGTTTTACCAGAGTCCCTCAATATTTTTTCAGTCTTGACTAACCTCAATAGTTGCTTGTAAGCCACAATTTTTTCTACCTCTAAGTCCATCCTCTGGCCCCAATAATTAACAAACACTTGTGACACTGCTCTGCTCACTACTGTCAATGCTGAAAACAGGACTATCAGTAATTAGAAGAAAATGAACATACATGATGAAAACCAACTTATTTATAAATAACTCACAGGCTCATGACAGAATCCTTTCTGAAATACTTATTTTGTAGTTTTTGCTCTCTTGTAATAGTTGTTTTAATACTAAAGATTTAAACAGTAAAAAGACCATACATTTAAAAAAATGATTTTATTATTAATATACCAGAGGAATCCTCAGCTTTCTTCAAAGAACAGCCCTTTCTGCCCCAAAACCAGTATCTCCAACAAAGTTCAGAATTCACTGAAATCCACACACTGTGTGTCCCTTTCCTGAAGGTTGATCTAAGTAAATAAAAAACATCCAAGAGAGATTTAAGTCCCAATCCTACACATAGTGTGAACCTGGGGACTGATTTCGAAGGGACTCTTGTGCTAGCACATCTAGTTTCAGGACTGATTCCTTGGAAAATTAGTTCTTCTCTTATTAACAGCACTGTGAACTAGTTTAACAGTACAGAAAATAAAAACCTGTAACCAGGTTTAACACAACAGCGCCTTGGATAGTCTTTGCTATTTAATAGACAATTTGGTTTGTGCCCTATCCCTCCCCTCAAGCCCACTGCCAAGCTTACCCTGTTTCCCTGGCATCTGATGGTTGGGTGTTTCCAACTTCTCATGTCAGCTTGAACTAAGGGAAACACAAAAAGTTGTTCAACACCTCCCTGACCATATGAAGTGTTATCATGGGCCCCACCCATATTGTGAAATCCCCTAAGGTTCCCTAGATGCTCTTCAACTGCCCCCCCTCCCTGCCCCATTAGCCTTTCATAACAAATTCTTATGTCAGATAAGCTGCCCTCAAAAGTACCTAAATTGCTGTATCTGAAGAAGGGCGTCTTACACGCCTGATCCAGTGTGCGCTCTCAGAATAACGTATTCCAGAGAAGACATTCTGCATTTTCAGATGCACTTAAAAATGTTTTAATCAACATACTAACTTCAGATCAGCTGTGACAAAATCCAGGAGTGAGAGAGTCCCATATTTGTAGCTTAGAATTCCACTATCAGTACCAAGCAGTATAAAAAGCGGATTTATATAACAATTGACTCCAGGAGTTGTCAGCCTGGAAGTCCCAATTCTTAAGGGGTTGAGGGAGTATCCCTTTTTTTATGGGTAGAAGGAAACTGGGTCCTGAAACTTTTTCCTGTTGTAATGTGGAGTCATGATACTGAAGAGGTTGAGATCCACTAGTTTATTCTTTATTGTGTGATTTTTAACTATGTTGGGGATTTCCTCTCCTTCTTTAAAACCCAGTGTTAAAGCAAAGTAACACAAATAACTATATTAAAGTAATTTTAAGATGGTGACAAACTAATAAAAAGAGGACATATAAAGTGGAGGCTAACGCTGCTATATCTAACTACCAAAGGGGTCTCTAGACTGCAATACATAGCACAGCAGAGCTGTTACACAGGAGGAAAAGAGACTCAAGATGATAAAATAAGGATGGTACTAAGCAAACCTGATTGGTAGTTTTTAGAAAGGGGTATTGTAGATACGTGATTCAAGTTTAGATATTGTGGAGATGTCTCAGTGTGCTTACTTCTATTAAATCTACACAGAGTATATACATTCTGGTTTAAAATTGTTAAAGTGCATTACAAGTAAAGAAGGATTTCTAGAAGTCAGAGCAAGTCAGTATTAAGTTTTACAAAATAAAAGGGGTTTAAATTAAGAACAAAAAAGTATAAGGATAATAATGTTAAATATTCTTTAAAATATCAGAGGACTGAAAAATAAAAAACACAAGGTGACAATGTAATTATTTTTACTGGAAAAGAAATGGCAGACATACTAAACAGTTTCTTTGCATCTGTATTTGATAATGAGAATGAGACTGCACCCACAGATACTAGTAAGGATAAATTAGGAGAGACTGACATAAATGTAGTGGAAAGTAAGTATTTGAATACATGGACAAATCACCAGGTAGCAGTAAATTACATCTATAAGTGATGTGAAATTACAGATGAAAATGTTCAACTGCTTATTTTCAGGAAATCTTTTTGATAGTAGAGAAAGACCAGATCAGAGGAAACTATCAATATGATTCTAAAGCGTAGAGATTTTCAGGGGAAAAGGCTTAAAATTCCACACCTGTAAGTCCAATTATTATTTTATATTTTCAAGTATACTAGATTCCACATAGAAAACAGTAATGACATGGACCTTGACCAAAAGAATTTATAGTCTGAACAGCATTTATATTAGGAAGTGTTTGAGATTCTTTCTGCATATAATTTAAAGATGCTTTTGTAAAGTCTGACACGGCTGACCATGAGATACTGCTGTCTCACCTGAGAGAGGTGGCAGGAGACTAGGGTAATGTGTTAAAATTATTTGAGTCCTTCCTGAAAGGACACTCCCAACAAGTAATGATGCCCTGCATCTCCACCAGTAGGCCCCTCACTTGTGGACTTCCACAAGGATCAGTTCTCTTTCTGGTCCTTTCCAATAGCTACATACAACGACTAGTCACTCACCACAGACTCGAGTGCCAGCACTATGCAGATGGCACACAGCTATGCCTATCCTTCATCACATATAACCAGATCACTACCAACATGATGGCCCAATGCTTGCGTGAGATCAGGTCATGGATGAAGTATACCTAGCTGAAGTTGAACTTGAGCAAAATAGAGGTGATGCCAGAGGGAGGAGGGATGTATTTAGAGGAGTTTGCAGGCACAGTACAGTCTCCTTGGTTGAAGGCTCACATCCACAAATGGTCATTTCAGTCTATAGTCTAGGAGTACTATTGGATTTCTCACTGTTCCTGAGCTCTCACACTGCAACATTTGTGAGCAATGGTTTCCATCATCTCCAGTTGGCTACAAGACTCCACCCCATCATGGCAGAAGAAGAGCTGGCTTCAGTTATTCATGCCTTCATCATCTTTCAGCTGGACTACAGCAATGTGACATACCTGGGCATGAAACCTTCAGCACTTTGGAACTTCCAACTACTATAAAACACTCCAGCACAGTCTCCTCAAAAACACAGGCTACTATGAACACATCCTACTCTCTAAACTGGCTCTGGATAGAATTCGGAATCAAGTTCAAGGTATTGATCCTTATCTTCAAATTGTTCCATGGCCTGGGCTCAAGATACAAAAGAATCTCAGAGTTACGAACGCCTTGGGAATGGAGTCAAATATCAGAGGGGTAGCCGTGTTAGTCTGGATCTGTAAAAGCAGCAAAGAGTCCTGTGGCACGTTATAGACTAACAGACGTTTTGGAGCATGAGCTTTTGTGGGTGAATACGAGGGGCATTGCTAGCATATGATGGCGTATATTACATTGGTGGACGTGCAGGTGAATGAACCGGTGATGGTGTGGCTGATCTGGTTAAGTCCTGTGATGGTGTCACTCGCGCAGATATGTGGGCAGATTTGGCATCGAGGTTTGTTGCATGGATTGGTTCCTGAGCTAGAGTTACTATGGTGCGGTGTGCAGTTACTGGTGAGAATATGTTTCAGGTTGGCAGGTTGCCTGTGGGCGAGGACTGGCCTGCCACCCAAGGCCTGTGAAAGTGCCAGCAATGCCGTACATCGGCCAAACTGGACAGTCACTACGGAAAAGGATAAATGGATACAAATCAGATATTAGGAATGGCAATATACAAAAACCTGTAGGAGAACACTTCAACCTCCCTGGCCACACTATAGCAGACCTTAAGGTGGCCATCCTGCAGCAAAAAAACTTCAGGACCAGACTTCAAAGAGAAACTGCTGAGCTTCAGTTCATCTGCAAATTTGACACCATCAGCTCAGGATTAAACAAAGACTGTGAATGGCTTGCCAATTACAGAACCAGTTTCTCCTCCCTTGGTTTTCACACCTCAACTGCTAGAACAGGGCCTCATCCTCCCTGATTGAACTACCTCATTATCTCTAGCTTGCCTGCATATATATACCTGCCCCTGGAAATTTCCCCTACATGCATCTGACGAAGTGGGTATTCACCCACGAAAGCTCATGCTCCAAAACGTCTGTTAGTCTATAAGGTGCCACAGGACTCTTTGCTGCTTTTGGGAATGCAGGTTTTTCGTAACTCTGAACAAAACATTACGACTGTTCTGCCAAAAGTTTACAATTGAACATTGACTTAATACATCTTTGAAACTTTACTACGCAAAAGAAAAATTATGCTTTTTTTTTTTTTAGTAGTTTAACACAGTAAGAGCAAACCTTATCTGTGAGAGAGATAGATCCTTCATCAGGACTGTTTGGAGACTTTGGAATGAACTCTCCCACAAACTAAGGATAATCACAAATCTCCCTATTTCCCAATCCAAATGCAATGCACATTTATTTGATCTTGCCTTCCCTAACAAACACACAACAGGTATTTTTTAAAAATAAGTTTAAAAGCCCCTACTAAAACAAGTCACTACTGCACACTCTTGTCCCTCTCAGGAAAGGATGAGAGTACAAATAGCATGTGATATATGTAGTCTCATTACTTAATGCACTGCTTGAAGGCACTCAGCTACTACAGTGATGAGTGCAGTATAAAAAGTGTCACAGATTCACACTGAAGAATTACATAAATCTTCAATAAACACAATGCACTGTTCCAATATCAAGGTAAAAGACACTTCTTTTCCGCTAGTTATCAAGTGGACTTTTTCCATAGAGAGAAGTCTTTGCAAATCAGAGTATTGAAACAGTTGCTATGAGGATGTTTGTTCAGACTTCTAGGATGGAGTAACTGCTTTTTGACATAAGAACATGTAGACATTTTGGGCGCATATTTAGAGGAATAGTCTCCAGAAGATACAAAATAAGGTGGCTCTGGTTAGTTGGGCCTAATCTGTCTTCCGCAGAAAGACTATGCAACCTCTCTGCAGTAGGAATGGAAAGACAAGAGGACCAGACCTTGTGAGTTAGGATGCCACTGTGGTTTTTACATGTGACTAGAGAAGTGTTTGCCTAGTGAGGCAACTATACAGTGTGAAACGCGTAGTGTGTGCCTGACAATAAAGAAAATGAGCCTGTGTCAAGAAATACTCTTGACTAAAACGCAAATCTCATCCCAGATGAATTAGAACATTGTCTAAATCTGATCCCAATATGTCTTCGATGTTTCTCCTGTTGTCATCTGGTTTATGCAGAGCATGGAATAAAATGATTGCTTTGGTACAGAATGTGCTATTTCTGAATGGGTTTGCTAGAGAAATGTTGTCCTCACTCAATTCCATGAATTACGTGAGATTAGATCAAATATGAAGTTTGTAAAGAAATAAAAAGCACGACGACTAAGGGAATCTTTAGATTTCCATTTGTGGAAAG